>NW_004524624.1:10342357-10343810 GCF_000260255.1 Octodon degus | reverse complement strand
GTTAGGATAGATATATAGTTACATTCTCTTAATGAATAGAGGGATTTGTTGTAATAGTGTTTGTAAATAGGATTTCATGTCTTCATCTTTTACAGCAAATAACCACTAGGAAGAGAGTATACAATGTGTTAATTATTGAAACTGTCCTACCAAATTGATTTGAAACTGTCTCATTGCTATTTGTCTCTCAATAAAAAATAAAAATAAAATAAAATGAAATACTCAACTTTCTTGATCATTTTAACTTTGGGTAGAGTCAAAAATCACCCAGTGCCAGATCTGGTGAATAAAAAAGATGGATAAAAACTTGCTGCAGGTCTGGGAAGATAGCTGGGTGGTTTAGGTGCTTGCCTGGCAAGTTCAAGGACCTGAATTCAGTCACCGTGCTGGCCCCAGAACCCTGAGCATGGTGGCACATAACTGTAATCCCAGCATTGCGGAGGCTGAGACAGGAGTATCACCACTACGTAGAAGTTTGAACTGCTTAGCGAGACCCTGTATCAAATAAATATAAAAGAACATGCTGCAGTGTTTTTATAAGCCTGCATTTCTGTTGGATGGCATAACCTCAGAAAGTGACAAAAGAGAACTTCCAGAACTGCTTCAGTTCTAAAGAGGAAAGGGTAAGTGTCTTCACGATAACGGACAGGGAGGGCCAAGTGTGATGACATACACCTAGAATTCCAGCCTTTGGGGGAAGCCAAGGCAAGGGATTGTGAATTCAACTCCAGTTTGGGCTACATAGCAAGTTCAAGACCCACCTGAACTATATAATAAGATCCTGTCTCAGCAGTGTTTAAAGAGTGGATTTATGTTATATGTTTTACAGCAATGAAAATGTTAACTGTAAGCTATTTTTCTTTTTCTTTTTCTTTTTTTTTTTTTTGCAGAACCGGGGATTGAACACAGACCCTTGCACTTGCCAGGGAAGCACTTATTTTACTGAGCCATCTCCCTGGTCCCAACTTTTAAGTTATTGAAATTTATAATTTATTTCCTCTGTACTAACTTTATTCCATGTACACTAAAATGTCAAATGTTAATGGATTAGACTGCATGTAATAGGTAGGGCTGGGGACATAGCTCAACAACATAGCATGAGAGAGAGAGAGAGAGAGAGAGAGAGAGAGAGAGAGAGAGAGCAAGAATGTGCGAGCGAGTGAGAGCCCTAAAATGTAGCACTGATAAAGTCATTACCTAACATACATGAGGCCCTAGGTTCAATCCCTAGTGCAGGAGGAAGGAAAGAAACAAAAGAAAGAAGTATTTGAGCTCCAGATATGGCTTAGTAATAGAGTACATGCCTAGTACATGCAAGGCTCAAATTCAGTCCCTAGCTCTGAAAGGAAAAAAAAAAAAAAAAGGTTTAATTCATTAGCAGTGTCTCAAAAAAATAAATAAATAAGAAAGAAAGAAAGAAAGAAAGAAAGAAAGAAAGAAAGAAAGAAAGAAA
>NW_004524624.1:10335919-10341816 GCF_000260255.1 Octodon degus | reverse complement strand
CTGGCATGTGGTGCTGGGGATTGAACCGCGGTCCCCAATGCTTTGCTAAGCTTGTTCTAAGTAGGTGCTTTAGACCACTGAGCCATCTCTCCAGCCCCTTTCCATAGACTTATTACCTATCCCAGTACCTTATCCAGAAGTAAGCCTTGTGACTGGGTCTGGTAAAACATGCCTATAATCCCAGCGCTGAAGGATGGGACAAGTACATGGCCACCCTGGGCCACGTAGTGAGTTAAAAGTCATGTCTCAAAAATGAAGCACAGTGATAGGCAGATAGATAGATATAGTGTATCTTCCAAACTGTTGAGTACTTTCATAAGTAGGTATATCCCTATATTTAGATTGTTTTCCATTGCTGTTAATTATGTTTCTATGAGGCTGGGGATATAGCTCAGCAGCGTAAGTGCCTGCCTGGCAAGTTCAAGGTCCCGAGTTCAATCCCTGGTACCATAAAATATTTCATATCAATAATGTTTCTGTGATATTGTTTTTAAATAACTTAAGTTCTTGATTTCTTGGAAACAGTTATGTATAAGTCTCTGACACTCATTGAGTTCTTCTTTTCCATAGGTGATGCTGGGAGCAGAACTCCCAAAGACCAGAAGGTGAGGTCGGGTGGGTAAAGAAGATTGAAAGATACAGAGTTAAAGATGGGTGAGACTAGACTGAGTGTAGAGGTTGGCATTAAAGCACTTTCCACTTAATCCTCCTCCGCAAAAAGGAAAAAAATGAAAATCGATGAAGCTTTTGATTTGACCATTCGTTTAGTCTAGCCATCAACACATTTACCCAGTAATCAGTCATGTTAGTTAGGGTCCTCTATAGTAGACATTATAAGAATATAAAAGGCCAGGTGTGGTGGCACATGGCTATAATTTCATCACTTAGAGACTGAAGCAGGATTGCTATGAGTTTGGTTAGCCTGAGCTACAAAGTGAGTTGAAGGCCATCCTGAACTACATAGCAAAGCTGTCTCAGAAAGGGAGGGAGGAAAGGAGGGAGGGAGAGAGAGAAAATGAGTGAGTTTATTTTTAGCACTGCTAGAATAAGTCTAGCTCAGGACCTCACATATAGTAGACAAGCACTCAACCACTGAAATACACCCCCAGCCTTTTCAAATTATTGTTAACCCGTGCTACTAAACCTTGTGTCCCTCACCTACAGCTCCGTGAAGCTATGGCTGCCTTAAGAAAATCAGCTCAAGATGTCCAGAAGTTCATGGATGCTGTGAACAAGAAGAGCAGTTGTCAGGATCTTCATAAAGGTTAGGGTCCAGGAGTACCTAAGGATAGGTAGATGAATTCTTACAGAGATTCTATGGGTAGCTAGTTTTGCTTTAGAATCACAAAATTCTTTTCTTATTCTGTTGATTTGTTTTAACACCATGCACTGTATGTCCAAGTCAATATAAGATTATTGGTGATTTTGTTTCCCTTGTCTGACTTTGTTTTGTTGTCAAATGCCAGACCTGTTATACTATTTGTCAAAATTTTATAGTACTGGTTTTCTGGCCTATAATGGTATCTTTTTTTTTTTTTTTTTCCTTTTTTCTCTTTTTTTTTTTTTTAATAATGGTATCTTGATACCATTCAGATCCCAGTGCCTTTGCCCTAAGCTGCGTCTGCAGCTGTCTTTTTATTTTTTAGAGACAATTTCACAGAATTACCTAGACTGGGTTCAAACTGGTGATCCTCCTGCCTTAGCCTTTGAAAATGCTAGGATTATAAGCATGTGCCACCCTATTCAGCTGACATAGCTTTTATTCCCCTACATTTTGGCTATTTTGATGCTCTCGAGTACTACATCCAGAAAGAAGGAAGGGAGGGGAAAGTAATTCAGATTGTTATAAAAAGGTCTATGGAAAGCTTTACTTAAAGAACGGAAAATGTTTTATACATTTAATTAGTGGTAGTTACCATTGCTAATAACGAGTTTTTGAATATAAATGATGCTCGAATTGGATGTGAACTTCAGTTGTTCTGGTTTCTCCTGTTAGTATAAACTGTTGAACTTTCTGGTCTTGTCTACTTGGCCAGGTAGGCAACAGAAGTGGCTGATACTGTAACTGCTGCATTTACTGTCCCACTCTCCTCCCATACTGTGACATAGTGCTTTAGAACAACTTTGCTTTCCTCCATAGGAACCTTCAGTCACATGTCTGGAGAGCTGAGCAAAGATGGTGACCTGATCGTCAGCATGCGGATTCTGGGCAAGAAAAGAACTAAGACATGGCACAAAGGCACCCTTATTGCCATCCAGACAGTGGGTATGTTTCAGCTAGAGGAAGCGTTAAGGACACACAAACTCTGGGTCTCTTGTTAATTGTTTCTTTACCCCACAGCCTTTCTTTTATCTATCATATACTAGCCAGGACTTATATAGAAACTGACAGTTTTTTAAAATTTTGTCTGTCTTTCCCTTTTACCTCAGGGTCAGGAAAGAAATACAAGGTGAAATTTGACAACAAAGGAAAGAGTCTGCTGTCTGGGAACCATATTGCCTATGATTACCACCCTCCTGCTGACAACCTGTATGTGGGCAGTCGAGTGGTAGCCAAATACAAAGATGGAAATCAGGTCTGGCTTTATGCTGGCATTGTAGCTGAGACACCAAACGTCAAAAACAAGCTCAGGTACCTGGAAGGATTATAAAGGGAGTTAAGGTTGGGAACACAACACCCGCCCTATTCATGACAGTCTAGGTTTCACAATTAGCTTTTGTGTTCTTAATTCCAGTGGCCAGAAAACCCTTGTCATAGGATTAAAAAGTATTAAGTTAGTAACCAGAAACCTCTTTGTCACAGGAGTCATGTGAGTGACCTTTCTAAATTCCCACCCCTTCTTTTCTCAAGGAGAAAACTTGAAGAAAATTAGGAAAGTAATCAAGACTGATGAATGATTGACTAGGGATTTTGAACATGGAATTCAGAGGAGGCAGAAAAGAGAGTCCAAATGGTTGGTAGAACAGTGGAATAGAGGGACAAAAATGAGTGGCTTTTTTTTTTTTCCGAAAAGTGGGGATATATTAATTAGATGAAGGAAAAATTCCTAATTCTTTGGGTGAGAAGGAAGAAAGTAGACCACAATGTCTTCCCTGGAACATGTCCAATTATCCAAAGGAATGACTTTGCAAAATAATTTCTTTAGATCATGTTAAATATAATAACTCCATGGGCTGGTGAGATGGCTCAGTGGTCTAAAGCACCTACTTAGAACAAGTTTAGCAAAGTACAGGGACCGCGGTTCAATCCCCAGCACCACATGCCAGCCAGCCCCGCCCCCTGGTGGGCTGAGCTGGCCACACACACACACACACACACATAAATAAATTAAAATTTAAAAAAAAAATAACTCCAACATTGTTTAACCGTCACTCTTCCTTTACAGATTTCTTATTTTCTTTGATGATGGCTATGCATCCTATGTCACACAGTCAGAACTGTATCCCGTTTGCCGGCCGCGTGAGTATTGCTGAGCTCTAACAAGTTCCCTCTTCTACCTTGTATTTCTTGTTCAGATGCCCAGTTGAAAAGCCCTCATGTATATTTTAAGTGTTCTACTTTTTTTTTTTTTTTGTACTGGGGATCAAACTCAGGACCTTAGCTTACTAGGCAGGTGCTTATGCTGCTAAGCATAAGTGTTCCACTCTTAATGTAAGTTTGATGTTCTTCAGAAGATAAACTTATTATCCATCTTTATGGCCAGGTTTTTGTAATGAGTAAGATACAAGAAGGATATAGTTGACATTGTATACACTATTCAAATTACAGGTGCTTTGATTTTACTTTTGAGTGATTCATGTTTGAAAAAGTACAATTTTTTTCCTAGTCTGATGTATCACACCTATCATTTCTTTTTTTTTTTTTAACCTGTCATTTCTATAAATCTGTAGTATACATGTTTGCTGAAGAAGCCATGAGATTCATAGTGTCCTCTATATGTGTTACTTTGGCTTGGGACAGATTCTTACACAAGCAACTGCTTTTAGTCGCAGAAGAATCAACTAACAGTGCTGTATTACACATTCAGAATCCCTAAAATAAAATCTGAGAGAAAGGACATATTAGTAATTCCATGCTGTCTTCTAATATCTTTTATCATTAGACTTGTAACAACAAAAGGTTGAGGAGATAGCTCAGTAGAATAAGCTCCTGCCCCGCAAATGCAAGGTCCTGAGTTTAATCCCCAGTTCCCCAAAAACTAAAAAAGGGGCCGGGGAGATGGCTCAGTAGAATAAGTGCTTCCCTGGCAAGCGCAAGGGTCTGAGTTCAATCCCCAGTTCTGAAAAAAACAGACAAACAAAAAATTTTTAAAAAAGACTTATAATAACAAATTAGGAAGGACCAGTAAGATAGCTCAGTGGACTAAGTGTCTGCTTAGGCAAGCACAGGAACTGAAGTTCAATCCGTGGCACCATATGTTGCATACCTGCCCCCAGGCGCACTGAGACCAGACATGGTGGCACATGCCCATAATCCCAGCACTGGCAAGGCTGAAAAACAGGAAGATCACTACAAGTCTGAGCTGGAATCCAAGCTGCATAGTAGGACCATATACCAAATACATTAAAAAAAAAAAAAAAAACAGGAAGAAAAAAAAAAAAAAAAAAAACAGGAAGAGTAACCTTTTGAATTTTTATAGGGAGAAATGTCTATTTGTATGAATGAATGAATGCATCATCCATATTTGTTGCTTAATGTTTACTTGATTCATGTTTTTTGTTTATTAGGTTTGGTACTTCATTACTGTTGTTTTTACTTCCCTTGAGATTATGATTTTTTTATTTTCTCTCTCAATTTGAAAAATACTAAATATGTCCCAGTGACCCTATTTCTCAATCACAACATATCCTGCCTGCCCTCTCTCAGCTCTTCCTCTTCCTTGGGACAGTGCAAAAAACGTGGGAGGACATAGAAGATACCTCCTGCCGAGACTTCATAGAGGAATATATCACTGCCTATCCCAACCGCCCCATGGTGCTGCTGAAGAGTGGCCAGCTTATCAAGACTGAATGGGAAGGCACCTGGTGGAAGTCCCGAGTTGAGGAGGTGGATGGCAGCCTTGTCAGAATCCTTTTCCTGGTAGGTACCATTTCTCCTTAGAATTTTAGAGGCAAGGGTCAAGGTGGGATTAGGGAGTAGATAATAAGAGACAGTATGAGGGACTAGCTGAATGTGGTAGTGTACACTGGTAATCCCAGAACTCAGGAGGCTGAAGCAGAAAAAACTGCAAATTCAGAGCTAGCCTGAGCTATATAATGAGTTCAAGGCCAGCCTGGATTACATAGCAAGATCCTTCTCAAGAAAATAATAGTAAAATTTAAAAAAATAATACTGGGCATGGTGGCACTCACCTATAATACCATCATTTGGGGGTCTGAGGCAGAATCATCGCTACAAGTCTCAGGCCAGTCTGGGCTGCATAGGTCAAGGCCCTGTCTCAAAAATGTAAATTTAAAAAAAAAAAAGAAAACATTTTAAATAAAGGGATGTGGATCTGACTCCTTGGTAGAGCACTTGTATAGCATGCCTGAGGCTCTAGGCTTCATCCCCAGCAGTGCAAAGATAAAGCAGTAAGGATTATTTCATAGCTACTTCATAGCTTTCCTTTCTTGCCCTCTTTATCTATTCTAACTGCTTTGGTCAGTTTTTATTTTGTTCTTCTTTTCTCCTTTTCTTCTTCTTTTTTTTTTTTTTTTTATGGTTAGTACATTGTGTATTGTTATTGCCAAAGTAGTTTCTCATATTACAAGATATAAGCAAGAAATAATAAGCAAATAACATAGGTACAAACCTCTTTTTAAGTCAACAGAAAATGGAAATATACTTTTTAAAGTTTCTAATACTAGGAGAAGATATCATACAATGTCTTTTTAAATGAATTGTAAGTCAAAGATAC
>NW_004524624.1:10327563-10334474 GCF_000260255.1 Octodon degus | reverse complement strand
CCTATCTGATGAGTCTCCAATACTTAGCACTTTGACCTTGGTGTAGTCTCTTCTATGTCGAAGGAGTTTGAAGAGAGGAGGGTACGAGGGTTCCCCGTACAGGCCACCACTTGACCGGCGCTGGAAAAGGACGAGAGGGAGCCTCCTTCTTTGTTTTCGTTCCCTTTATTTTCACGTGTCCTTCTTCCTCCTCTCTCTTCTTCTTTCCTTTTTTTCTTCTTAGTTGATCATTATTTTTGTTTTGCTGTTTTTTTGAGACAGTCTTATTATGCAGTTTAGGCAGGCCTTAAGGCTGGCCTCAACCTCTCAACAGTCCTGCCTCAGCCACCTCAGTGCTGGGATTGCAGTTGTGCACCACCACACCTGGATTCAGTTGATTATTGAAAGTAAATTTTGGGCTGGGGAGATAGCTCAGTGGTCTAAGTGCCTGCCTGGCAATCGCAAGGACCTGGGTTCAATCCCCAGTATCCCATGCCTTGCTGGCCCAGAAACTGCTTACTGAGACCCTGTACCAAATAAATAATTTTTTAAAAAGAAAGTAAATTTTACTGTAGTATTAATCTGCATGATTTTGGCGTGCACACGCGCGCGCGCACACACACACCTATGCACACCCTGAACTAGTCACATTATGTGCAAGTACAGGGAAAGCAACTGTATCCATTTCTTCATTGGTTACAGGACAAAGATGACTCAGGGAATTGAAATTCTCAAGATCTTTCAAAGTTTGCAAACGGGGGCCAGGGAGATGGCTCAGTGGAATAAGCTCTTCCCTGGCAAGCACAAGGGCCTGAGTTCAATCCCCACTTCCACAAAAAATAATAAAATAAATAAATAAATAAAATAAATGCTTTTGGGCCGGGGAGATGGCTTAGTAGGATAAGCGCTTGACTGGCAAATGCAAGGATCTGAGTTCAATCCCCAGTTCTGCCAAAAAAAAAAAAAAGTTTGCAAATGAGAGCCAGACATGGTGGCACATGCCTGTAATTCCAGCACTCAAGAAGCAGAGGCAGGAGAATTGCATCCTGTGTAAGGCCAGAACATAGCAAGACTCTGTCTTCAAACAAACAAAATTTGCAAATGGGAAATGAACAAGAGGGCTGGGGAGATAGCTCAGTCTAAGTACCTGCCTGTCAAGCACAAGGACCTGGGTTTGATCCCTGGAACCACAGGCATGCCAAGCTGGCCACTGAAGTCAGGTGTGGTGGCACACGCCTGTAATCCCAGCACTGGGGAGGCTGAGACAAGATTACTACAAGTCTGAGCTGTGTTGTGAGACCCTGTACCAAATAAATAAAAGATTTTTTTAAAAGGATAAGAAATGGGAGAGGTGAAAAAATTAAGATTACAAACTCTCCACAATGTACCCATTGTGTACTACAACCATATTAATAAAAATTTTCAAAAAAATAAAGCAACACTCGACTCAACTCTTTAATCTTAATGAAATTACGTATTTTTCTCTTTTTTTTGTATGTTTCTTTAATGTATTTGGTACAGTGTCTTACTACACAGCTCAGACTCATAGTGTTCCTCCTGTTTCAGCCTCCCCAGTGCTGAGATTACAAGCATGTGCCACCCTGCCCAGTCTTGGTGGCTGGCTTGACACATCAGAAACAGGGCCAGCACAGCATGCAGTACCAGGGATTGAACCCAGATCCTTGTGCTTGCCAGGCTGAGCTATCGCCACAGCTATTTTTCTTTTTCATACTCCTGTTACTTATCATGGATCTTGGCACATAAATGAGTACATAGGAAGTTTGGGGCACATCAAGATTTCCCAGAGATGCTACATTTTGTATGCTCTCCACAAGCAATAGGATAGATTCTTACCTTTAACTCATTTTTCCCTGATGTCCTGTCCTGCCTCTCAGGATGACAAGAGATGTGAGTGGATCTATCGAGGGTCTACACGGCTGGAGCCCATGTTCAGCATGAAGACATCCTCAGCCTCTGCCCTAGAGAAGAAGCAAGGGGGGCAGCTCAGGACACGTCCAAATATGGGTATGTCCTGAAATAAATATACTAGGAGAGGGAGAAACGAGCAGACCAGCAAAGGTGATTGTACACAATGGCTGTGCTTTTTTTTTTTTTTTTAAACCAGAGTGACACTACTGACTCATTGGAAACAGGACATGCTGAGTTGTTTCCAATGGTGGGGATGGATTTGCAGTGCTGGCTCAGCTTAGGGTGGTGGTAGTTACCTTTGTTAGCCACGTGAGCACTGCCTGCTTTGGGTGTTAACTGTAGTCTGTGTCTGTCTTTTCTTTTACTTTGATCCTGGTTTTAATCATTTATGTTTCTGTCATACTTTCTGATTGGTTTTTCCACCCACATTAGTTGATCACAAAATAAATTTTTCAAAATATTTACAAATTACAATTAATGAGATGAATTGTCTGAGGCAGGGAAATAAAGTCCTGATATTTAAGTCAAACCCAATAGATGCTAGCATTTCCTCTTGTTAGATAGTGGGAACTAATGATCTTAGCACTTTAGACTTATTTTTTTGGTATATTCAGTACGGGGTCTACAGGGTCTCTTTCTTTTATTTGTTTGTTTGTTTGTTTGTTTATTTTTGCGGAACCGGGGATTGAACTCAGGCCCTTGCGCTTGCTAGGGAAGTGCTTATTCCACTGAGCCATCTCCCTGGCCCCTAGACTTTTTTTTTTTTTAATATATTTAGTACGGGGGGCTGGTGAGATGGCTCAGTGGTCTAAAGCACCTACTTAGAACAAGCTTAGCAAAACACAGGGACCGCGGTTCAATCCCCCAGCACTACATGCCAGCCAGCCCCGCCCCCTGGTGGGCTGAGCTGGCCCCACACACACACACACACACAACACACACAAATAAATAAAAATTTAAAAAAATATATTTAGTACGGGATCTACAGGGTCTCACTACACAGATCAGATTTGTAGTGATCCTTCCTGTTTTTCAACCTCCCAAGCACTGGGATTACAGGCGCACGTCACCATGTCCAGTCTCAATTGCCATCTAAGCAAGTCCTGGGGGTAGGGCTGGCACGGCAGGCTGGGAATCGAACTCCAGCCCCTGCATAGACTTTGTTTTTTGTTTGTTTGTTTTTTTTGTGGCGGAACCGAGGGTTGAACTCAGGCCCTTGTGCTTGCCAGGGAAGCACTTATTCCACTGAGCCATCTTCCCAGCCCCTTGTATAGACTTCGTATTGCCACCTTTTTTATAATAATTTAAGTTGTTCATTCTCTTTCCCTTCCTCCGATACTGGGTATTGAAACCAGCTCCTTCTCACTGTACATTCCCAATATTTCTTTTCTCTTTTGTTTTGAGACAGGGTCTCACTAATTTGCCCAGGCTGGGCTCAAACTTGTGATCTGCCTGTCTCAGCCTCCCAGACTGCTGGGATTATGTGTATACACCACCACAGCTGGCTAAATTTTTTTTTTTTTTTTTTTTTTTTTTTTTTTTTGCGGAACTGGGGATTGAACTCAGACCCTTGCGCTTGCCAGGCAAGCACTTATTCTACTGAGCCATCTCCCCGGCCCCTGAATTGTTTTTTTAGTAGCATAAAAGTTGAGAATCAGGAATGTGAATGAATACAGCGAATACAGCTACTACCTTCTCAGTGATTACTTGTCTATTCCTATAGGTGCTGTGAGGAGCAAGGGTCCAGTTGTCCAGTACACCCAGGACCTAACGAGCACTGGAACCCAATTCAAGCCAGTGGAGCCTCCACAACCTACAGCTCCACCTGCTCCACCTTTGTCTCCCCAAGCAGGTGACAATGAGTGAGTGCTATTCATTCTTTTTTCTTCAATTTCTTTCATACATTTTCTGCATCCCTTACTATATGATCTCTTCTCACATCTCCTAGAAGTTTAGAAAGCCAGCTTGCTCAGTCACGGAAGCAGGTAGCCAAAAAGAGCACATCCTTCAGACCAGGATCTGTGGGCTCTGGTCATTCCTCCCCCACATCCCCTGCACTCAGTGAAAATGTCCCTGGTGGGAAGCCTGGGATCAACCAGACATTCAGGTGAGAAAAATCTCAGCTTCTGTGGGTGGGCTGGCAGCACAGACTGTTGGTGACTTTGTGGGACTGGCTCCTCGGCTCCAGGGGCTTTAGGTTATGATGGTGAAGAGTTAGTTTAGATTTAAAAGAAAGCTTTCATCTTAAAAGGGTAACACAAAAGACGAGCTAGATTTGAAACTAGGTGCCTAGAAATGGCATGACCAAGAGACATTTGTTAGAACCTCTCATTGAACATGGTACCATCAGTGCTCTATAGTAAAAACCAGACTGCACCATCTCTCTTCTTGAATCCTAGGCATTACGACATTTATAGGACGTGAAGGTAAATAGGTTTTGTAGAAGACTGGGCATTACTTCCATAAATTTACAGGCAGGATAAGGTATACTTTTGAGGGGTTGGAGAGATGGCTCAGTGGTCTAAAGCACCTACTTGGAACAAGCTTGGCGAAGCACAGGGACCGCATTTCGATCCCCCAGCACCACATGCCAGCCAGCCCCGCCCCCTTGTGGGCTGAGCTGGACACACACACACACACACACACACACACACACACACACACACTCACACACTAAATAAATGTGGAAAAAAAAAAGGTATACTTTTGAAATTGAATTTCTCAGTCAACAAAGACTAACCAGTAAGTTTCATTGTCCAGATTTGATAAGACAAAGGAAAATCTCACATTCTTGTGTCATCTTTATCTTCAGGAGCACAGTTGTTGGGTCAGAGATATAGCTCAGTGGCACAAGTGCCTGCCTGGCAAGTCCTGAGTTCAATTCCTGATACTAAAAAGAAAAAGAGAGAGTATAGTTAGTTGTTTGAGTTGGATATGGGGGACACACCTATAATCCCAGCAGTCAAAAGGCTGAGGTGAGGGATCACAAGTTCAAGGCCAGCCTTAGCTTCATAGTAAACTCAAGGCCAGCCTGGCTACACAGTGAGACTCATCTCAAAGATAAACAAATAAAAAAGAATAGTTTTTTGAAAGGTGAGAGAAATGGCTTAGCTAGCCATTTCTAATTGCACAACAGAGGGGGCTTATTGCACAACAGAGGAGGCTTATTGCCTTTTGACCTTATCTCTTGCATCCCATTTGCAGATCACCTTTAGGCTCAACAGCCTCTACCCCAGCCCCGGCTGCACCCACAGGTCCTCCAGCACCACCTGCCTTCCATGGCATGCTGGAGCGGGCCCCAACAGAGCCCTCCTACCGGGCCCCCATGGAGAAGCTTTTCTACTTACCTCACGTCTGCAGCTATACTTGTCTGTCTCGGATCAGGCCTATGCGGAATGAGCAGTACCGAGGCAAGAATCCTCTGTTAGTCCCATTATTATATGACTTCCGGCGGATGACTGCCCGGCGCCGAGTTAATCGCAAAATGGGCTTTCATGTTATCTATAAGACACCTTGTGGCCTCTGCCTTCGGACAATGCAAGAGATTGAACGCTACCTTTTTGAAACCGGATGTGATTTCCTCTTCCTGGAGATGTTCTGTTTGGATCCTTATGTTCTAGTGGACCGAAAATTTCAGCCCTATAAGCCTTTTTACTATATTTTGGATATCACTTATGGGAAGGAAGATGTTCCCCTGTCCTGTGTCAATGAGATTGACACGACCCCTCCACCTCAGGTGGCCTATAGCAAGGAACGAATCCCAGGCAAGGGTGTTTTCATTAACACAGGTCCCGAATTTCTGGTTGGCTGTGACTGCAAGGATGGGTGTCGGGACAAGTAAGTTGGGAGAATTGCTGCCCCTGCCTCCAACTTCATGAGTGTCTTTTTCCTCTTCCTTTGCCTTATGTCTATATTGCTTTCCCCATTTCCCTTTACTATCACCTGCTACTAGAACTCCCGCCATTGGCCTCTGTGACAGTGAGTGGAAGAGGCTGGGTGTGATGTGGTCCAGAGAATAACCCTGGATATGTGTTTTGTGTTGCCTCTCTTTCTGCCCCTTTTTTTCTGCTTCCCTCCCTCAAGCTTTCAGTTGTTTCATTCTGTTTCATTCTATACCAATGTTATTTTAATATTTTTGAGGGGATAACTAAAGATTGAATCCAGAAAGCAACAAATTACATCCCCAGTGCTTTTTATTTTCTGTTTGTTGTTTTTTTTTTGGTTCCTCGAATGCCTTCAGGGCACTTTTGGCCAGCGGGAGAGTTGTGAGGTTCGAACTCCAGGAACCTGAGGCTGACAGCTTTGTGGAAGCAGCCACTTAAAGGACTGAGCTAGGGCCAGGCCCCTTTTATTTTCTGTTTTGAGACAGGATCTTACTGGGTTGCTCATCCTGGCCTCAAACTTGTCTTTCTGTTTTAGCCTCCCACATACCTGGGATTACAGATGTGGGCCACCATACCCAGCACACTGTCTTATTCTTTCTTCATTTACATATATGAAAGATAAAAACTTTTGCTACCTCTCCCTATCTTTTTCTTAGTAATTCTGTCTCTAAAGAAGATTGCACGGTGCTAGCTCTTGTACCATTCTGTCTTGTACAGGTCCAAGTGTGCCTGCCACCAGCTAACTATCCAAGCTACAGCCTGTACCCCAGGAGGCCAAATCAACCCTAACTCTGGCTACCAGTACAAGAGACTCGAAGAGTGTTTACCTACAGGGTGAGTAGTCAGGGATGGGAGCACTCAGAAGACCAAGGAGCTCTTCTTATTTCCACTAAAAATAGAATACTCGGGGCCGGGGAGAAAGCTCAGTAGAATAAGTGCCTGCTTGGCAAGCATAAGGGCCTGAGTTCAGTCCCTGGTTCTGAAAAAAAATAGAACACTCAAGTGGCCATTTTACTAACTAAATCTTATGTCTTGAATTCCCAGCACATTTCTTGAACATTTCTTGAAATGAAGACAGAATGATTGAATAATATATTGTAACCAAAAAAAAAACATATA
>NW_004524624.1:10319801-10326641 GCF_000260255.1 Octodon degus | reverse complement strand
GTATATCTATCCTAACTATTTTGTATTTAAAAATACAAAATGATCTTTCCTTTGTATCCCCTTTTTTTTGTTTAGTCCTGTCAGAGGTGGGTATTCTATTGGCATCTAAATACTATAGGTGTTTGAATTCAGCAAAACAATTCAACACTGTCTAGCAGTTTATAATATTAGTGGGCTATCCTCAGAAGTTATTGACTTGTAGCCAGAAATCTTATCACAAGTTCAAAGCTAGCCTAGGCGACGGGCATCGTGGTATATAGGTTGAAGCAAGAGGATCACTGAATTTGAGACCAGCCTGAATAACAAAATGAGTTCCAAGGCCAGTCTGAACTGCATAGTGAGACCCTGTCTCAAAAAAAGAAAGAGGAGCCAGACGTAGTGCCACAGGAGGCATGAGGATTGCGGCAAGTTAAAACTGTACTAACAGAAAAACAAAAGCCAAAACAGCAGCAAAGACAAGAAATGAATATGGATTAGACTGAACTAGCTATGGTAATACTAACCTATAATTCCAGCACTCTCGGAGGCGTTAGTGAGTAGAATGCAAATTGAAGCTCAGCCTGGGCAATTTAGCAACTTAATGGGACCCTGGTTCTGACAAAAAAAAGACAAAAAAAAAAATCTAATTGTGAATGTGAAGGTAACCATATTCCTCCTTTTTTGTTTTTGTAGTTGTGCTTTGATTGGTTGGTTGATTGGATGGATGGATGGATGGATGGATGGATGGATGGATGGATGGATGGATTGATTGATTGATTTTTTGGTACTGGGAATCAAACTCAGGACCTCACACTTGCCAGTCAGACGCTGTGCCACTGAACTATATCCCGAGCCCTGTAATTGTTTTGCGGTTTTTTTCCCCATAATTTTATTGAGAGACAAATAGCAATGAAACAGTTTCAAATCAAATTGGTAGCACAGTTTCAATAATTAACACATTGCATACATTTTTCCTAGTGGTTAATTGCTGTACAAGATGCGGACATGATATCTTATTTACAAACACTATTACAACAAATCCCTCTATTCATTAAGAGAATATAACTATATATCTATCCTAACCATTTTGAATACACAGATACAAAATGGGCATTCATCTGTATCCCCTTTTTTGTTCCGTCATTTGAATATTATAGGTGTGTTAACTCAGCAAAATATTCTAAGAGTCCAGTAGTCCATAATAGTATTGGGTTTTCTTCTTGACTGGCAATGCCAGAAATTGTTGACCTGAGTCCCCTACAGCTCAGCATAACAACATGGCTTTACTTCTTATACTTCATTTTTATACTTTTCTGCTGGATGGTTAAGACCGAGAAAAAGCAAGACCTATGCAACAAGAGTTGTAGCTTTTGGATCTGATAAGGTCAGTCAAATCCCCTCAGGATGTAGCCTGAGATCCTGTACCTCAGATTGTAGATCTTTTGTCAGTGTCACCCTGTGGATGAGTCACAGCCATTGCTTGGCCAATATGCTGTCTGAGAAAGCCTGAGAGAATGTTTTCTCTCCATGTGACTCTCCTTAGGCATACTCTACATCATCGATCACTTTCCTCTTTGGCCCCACATTCTCCTTGATCAGACAATTTGGGACACTACTGAGTTATATGATGTTACAGTACAAGTTCTCATATGTCCTGAGTCTTAATTGAGCTTGGAAGGCTAGGGCCAAAATGTTCCAAGCCCTGTAATTGTGTTTTTAAAGAAAAGTAAGTACGTGGCTCTAAATAACTGAGCTATCTACAATATTCTTCCTCTAAAGAAGTATCTCTAATTGGTTGGGGAAGAATGGGCTTAGATTTTGTCTCAACTGCTTTGAGTTAAGAAGGGTGGATGTAAGGAAGAACAGATTATATTGTAATTTATTAGTAATAACCCATAACATTATAGTTACTGGTGTACCCAGAAATTGCCAGAAGGGGTTAGTGATTGGAGTCCCTTCCTGTATCTAGCTTATTATTATGACATTGTTTTATATATATTTTGGTTATACTTTTCTGCTAGATGTTCAACACAAAGTTTAAGTGAGACCTGTATTAATCAAATTAACTTCTTGCTCTCTATCAAGGTCAATTAAGTCTCATCAGGATTTACCTTGGAACCATTTAAAGAGGCTCTCAGTTTTTTTTGTCAGTGTCAGCCATCAAGAGGAGTCGCAGTCTTTGCTAGGCCCACTTTTTTTTATACATATTAAATGTATCAGTTATTTAATTAGGTTCTTAATAAGAAATTTAGGAAAAGGCCAGCCAGATAGCTCAGCGGATTAAAACACCTGCCAGCAGGCTCAAGGGCCTGCCTGCTGGCCCCGCCCCTGGAGCTGAGAGGGTGATTGAGACTAGGCGTGGTGGCACACACCTGTAGTCCCAGCACTTGGGAGGCTGTAGACAGGAGAATCACTGAGTCCAAGCTAGTAGTGAGACCCTGAACACCCTGTAGATCCTTCCCTAAAAAAAAGTACAGGGCTGGAGAGATGGCTCAGTGGTCTAAAGCACCTACTTGGAACAAGCTTGGCAAAGCACAGGGACCGCGGTTCAATCCCCCAGCACCACGTGCCAGCGAGCCCCACCCCCTGGTGGGCTGAGCTGGCCACACACACACACAATAAATAAATGTAATAAATAAAAATAAATAATTTTTTAAGTACAAAAAAATTTAAATTTTTTTTTAAATTTTAAAAAAAATTTAGAACACTAATTTATGAGGATAAATTCCATGTGTCAGAGCAAAAACGGATCACAGGTAGCCCCAGAATTGAGGAACAGCTTCCCCCCCCCCCCTCGCAGAACCAAGGATTGAACTCGGGCCCTTGCACTTGCCTGGCAAGTGCTTATTCAGCTGAGCATCTCCCCAGCCCCCTAGGAACAGCTTTGATTTTTGCTAAAATCTATGAGTCCATGTCCATCCTGCACTGCTCTGAAATCTGGTATCTCTCTTTCTTGGTGTCAAAGATCTCAAGCCCTCCTGGTGTCTGGGTTTCCGCAGCTGCTGCTTCTTGAAGTAAGCGTCATTGAGGTGTTTGGGCATTTTCACTTTGCTGATATCTATTTTGTTAGAGGTGGCAATGATAAATTTCTGGTGTGTTCTTCATAGAAGAACCCGGTTAAGGCTAAAGGGCCTTAGCAAGCCACTGGCCAACTGCTTCAGGAAGACCACTCTGTTGCCTCTGTGATGCCTAGTGAGGATGATCAAGATAGTTCCGGGAGTGATGCTAGCTCGAAGTTTCCTCACATGCTGACTGAAGGGTTTCTTGCCATGGCTCAAGAGCTTTCAGGCAACATCTTCAGTAGGGTAGGATCTAGGCATTTTTCAAAGCTTAATTACCTGGGTACCTCCATTCTTGCCCCCACCGACTGGTTTTGTGATCATAGCAAAAACTTTCTTCTTCTTTTTCTTCTCAATCTTTGATTTAGCAGCTGCGTACCTTCTCTTGTACAAATCCTTTCTGGAATACATAGCAGATCGGGAGTATCTACCAATTCCTCTAAGCAGGACAGGATTTTGGCTGCAGTGGGGCTGCCCCTTCTAGGACTTTTTTTGCCTTCACCTTACCCTTTTTACCAGTGCCACTGGCAGCAGCTTTCTTGTCGTCAGGTTTCTTCTCTTTAATGTCTGGCTTCTCAGTTTTTTCGCCTGCCATCTTGCAAGATGGGAAAAGGTGCTCATTATTTTCTGTCAAAGCATGAGAGACTTTGCTCTCCTGGCAACTCTGTAGGCACACTATACTTTGTTGATTGCTGTCCTGTATGGTGCATCAAGCTCCTTGGCAAGGAGGATGAGTGACTTACGAGTTATAGAATGTTGCAGCAGAGGTTCCCTCATGTCTTGGGTGCTCATCTGCCCTGGAGGGCTGGGGCCAAAGTCCTGGCTGTCCTCTTAGCCCAGTTGCCTTTTTATTTTATTTTTTTATTTTGTTTTATTTATTCATTTTTTTGTATTTTAGGGAAAGGTCTACAGGGTGCTCAGAGTCTCACTACTAGATCGGACTCGTACTTATCCACCTGTTCACAGTCTCCCAAGAGCTGAGATTACAGGCTGCATGTCCAGTCTCAGTTGTCATCTCAGTGTGCCCCGGGGGCAGAGCCCAGGAATTGAACCCCCGGCCCCTGTGCCTACTTGTAGGCACTTTAATCCACTGAGCTATTTGGCCAGCTCCCAGTTGCCTTTTTACCTTTGGTCTCCAAACTTCAGATATTAAACACCCAGTAGAGAAGATCAGTGACATTAGCACTGTGGTGGGAACAGTGATCTTAATTATAATTTTATCTGGATATCAAGCATTTTGTTTTTATGGTTGTTGTTGCTTTAATGTACTTAGTATGGGGTCTCACTACACAGATGGGACTTGTAGTGATCCTCCTGTTTTCAGCCTCCCAAGTGCTGGGATTACAGGTACACACCACCACGCCCAGCTTAGTCATCACTGTCTCAGAACGCCCCAGGGGTGGGGCCAGCATGGCACACTGGGGTCTGGCCAGCCCTTAGAAGACTGTTACCTTTACCAACCATTACTGTTATAGTTTAATCCCTGTGGAGTATTAGCAGACAACAGTTATAATTTATAATGAAAACTTAAAATTAAAAGCTATATAATACTTTAGCATGACAATCATGATGACATTATGTTTGAAACATTTAAATCTTTATTTTGGTATTGAATAGCTTTTTTAGTCTTCGCTATAAAGTACATAAGAAGCTATCACCTAATTTGTTGTCTTTTTTTATTTTTTTGTAGTACCAGGGATTGAACTCAGAACCCTGCACTTGCCAGTCAGGTGCTTATTCTACTGAGCTATCTCCCTGGCTCCTAAAAATTATTTTTGAAAATAAATACATAAAATTATATTTTGAGGAGCTGGGGAGAGAGCTCAGTAGAGTAAGTGCTTGCCTGGCAAGCGCAGGGTTCTGAGTTCAATCCCCAGTATGGCCAAAAAAAACAAAAAAATTGTTTTTTGACAGGTAATCTCATGTTGGTTTGACACATATTTTTTATTATAAATAGGTGAAATACAAGAGAAAGGCAGACATCTGAATCTTTAAAAAATTTTGAACAATCTCAGTTTTAAATTTTAGAAGACCTATGCATCTTGAAGGTGTGAATATATTTTTTTTTAACTTATTTATTTGTGGGGGGGGCAGCTCAGCCCACCAGGGGGAGGGGCTGGCTGGCATGTGGTGCTGGGGATCGAACCGCGGTCCCTGTGCTTTGCCAAGCTTGTTTCAAGTAGGTGCTTTAGACCACTGACCCATCTCACCAGCCCGTGAATATATTTAATATACCATGAGATTAACAATAATGAGTTATAACCACATGAAAACATGGGGTTTTGTTTTATTTTATTTTTGTTTTTGTGCCAGGGATCAAACTCAGGACTTTGCACATGCCAGGTAGGCACTTAAGCTACTGAGCTATCTCTCCAGCCTGAAAACACTTTTTTTTAAATTTTAGTTTTATATCAAGAGCATCCTTTAATGAAAAGACCTTATTTTATTTATAGAAAACTTGATCTTTTGACAATGATTAAACAGATTTTTTTTTTAAGGGCAGAATTTATTTATTGGGGGAAAGAAAGCAGACCAAAAGAGGGACAAAAGGGTTACCCCATCATAATGTATTTAACAATGTTTATTAGGATGTTCCCCATAAGGCTGTGGAGATTCTTTGGGCCCCCATTGATGAACAAAGGCTAGAATACGATCTATTTCAGGCCGCTGGGGAGTCTCATCCAATAGTTCCCCCAAGCCTAAAAGGTCTTCATTAAATTACCTTAAGAAGGTAATTAATTTGGTTTGTGAAAACCAAATCATAACACATTACAGGTATTACGATTATTTACTTAAAGAATCATTAAAATAAGATTTAAAAAAATCATAAGGGGCTGGGAGATAGCGCAGTGGTGTAAGCACCTGCTAGCAAGCCCCAAGACCTGGGTTCGATCACTGGTACCACACACCCAGGCCCCCTGTGCCAGCCACACCTGTAATCCCAGCCTGAAGAGGCTGAGACAGGATCACTACAAATCTGAGCTGCCTAGTGATCAAACCAAATAAATAAATAAATTTTTAATCATAAATGATGAGAGTAACTCAACTGAAGTTAATATCTGTTTTCCTTTGCCGATTTTCTATCTTATCACACAAATTGTACTCCAGAACCCACAGCCTCCTCTGGAGCTGCTCAGACACAGCAGTTGTCCTGAGTCTTCCGAGCTGTTTAGCAAGGCTTGCCCTCCTTGTGGACACAGCAGCAGTGCAGGGAATTCCCTCTTCTTTCAGGGTGGGTCCTCTTGTCTCTTGACCCTTATGCCTACTTTATTTTTAACTCCACCACCACTTTAAGAAATATTTCTAGTAACTTTCTGGAAAAAGAAATAAGGAAAACCTTTGACATAGTATATCTGAAATAGTTCCCTTAGCCTGTCTGAACACTTACTGGATAGTTTGCCTTAGTTTAG
Organism: Octodon degus; assembly: GCF_000260255.1. Lineage (NCBI taxonomy): Eukaryota > Metazoa > Chordata > Mammalia > Rodentia > Octodontidae > Octodon > Octodon degus. The sequence continues at coordinate 10,320,193 of NW_004524624.1, read as the reverse complement.
AATTTTTGGACTTTCTCTTTGTCCTTTGTATTCTAGTCTTTTTTTTTTTTTTTTTTTTTTTTTGCGGAACTGGGGATTGAGCTCAGATCCTTGCGTTTGCCAGTCAAGTGCTTATCCAACTGAGGTATCTCCCCAGCCCTGTCCTTTGTATTCTGACCACTTATAGATGTGATTTATAGATGTGATTCAAAGATATGATGAATGTTTAGGGGCTGGAGAGATGGCTCAGTGGTCTAGAGCACCTACTTGAAACAAGCTTGGCAAAGCACAGGGACCACGGTTCAATCCTCCAGCTCCACATGCCAGCCAGCCCCGCCCCCTGGTGGGCTGAGCTGGCCACACACACACACAATAAATAAATGTAATAAATAAAAATAAATAAATATTTAAAA
>NW_004524624.1:10318711-10319701 GCF_000260255.1 Octodon degus | reverse complement strand
AGCCAAAAATAAATATTTAAAAAAAAAAAAAATGAACAACTATTAAAAAAAAAACAAAGATATGATGAATGTTTACATAAAAAAAAAAATTTGGTACAGTGGGGCCAGGGATATAGCTCAGTGGCATAGCACCTGCCTGGCAAGTGCAAGGTCCTGAGTTTGGTTCCCAATACAGAGAGAGAAGGGGAGAAGGGAAGGGGGAGAGAGAGGGAGGGAAGGAGAGAGAGAGAGAGCAAGCGAGCGCACTACCACAAAAGTGACATTGCAGTCAGTGTCTCTCAGACTGCTCCCCCTTGCTTCAGATACCCTTACCTCTTGTCCCTGCCACTTTGAGTCAGTTCTGGAAGTCCTCTTTCAAGTCTTTAGTCGCACTGTCCTGGCTGCCTCAATTGAAAATGTTTACATTTGTGGTCATTAGACTTTGGAAAAGAATCAGAGGTTACATAGCAAAGACTATGAATAAAGTGGAAGAGGACTCACCATCCTGTTTTCACAAGCCTGCTTTCTCTAGATGGTGCTTGGCAGCAGCATTAACTATACTTTTGATTATACTTCAGAAAGACACTGTTGAAAGATTTCCAGAACTGCTTCAGTATTGGAAGCCACGAATTATAAATTGACATAGTATCTTTCCTAGGCTCTCCTTACCCCACCTGCCTTTGTGGGCTGTTTTTTTTCTTTCTCTGGTCAGTGAGATTAGTTAGCACCCATATGTGGGGATGGATCTTGGCTTGTTTCCTTTATGGTGTTAAACTTGCCCATTCTCAGGGTATGGTAGCACACGCCTATAATCCCACCATTCAGGAGGCTGAGGCAGGAGGATTTCAGCAAGTTCAAGCCCAGCCTGGGCTTCACATTCCAGGCCAGCCTGAACTACAAAGTGAGACTCACGTCTCAAAAGAATAAATAAGGGGGGCTGGTGAGATGGCTCAGTGGTCTAAAGCACCTACTTAGAACAAGCTTAGCAAAGCACAGGGACCATGGTTCAAT
>NW_004524624.1:10291152-10311912 GCF_000260255.1 Octodon degus | reverse complement strand
AGAGATCTTTTCTTTTTCACTAGCTGCAATGGTGTCTTTAAGGTCAGAAAGTCTATTTTCACTTTCCCTCAAAGGGTTTTGCCAGCTTGTGATTGACAGGTTTTAATTTCCTGTATATCACTTTGAATCTGTTTCATACATTCTATTTCTTTCCTATATTGCTTATTCAGGGGTTCCATCATTTTTATATTCTGCTCTATTTTTTATCAGTGTATTCTTTTTTTATGTGTGTGTGGAACTTGGGATTGAACTCAGGCTCTTGTGCTTGCCAGGCAAGCTCTTATTCTACTGACTCATCTCCCCAGCCCAGTATATTCTTTAGAAGCATTTAGTACTTCTTTAATTATAGTTACCACTACTTTTTTTAGCTCAGAAATTATTTCTGATCTGATTTCTTCTATACCTTTGTACAGTTGTTTCTTTACTTCCAACACTATTATTTCAGAGATTTCAGGTGTGTGATTTCCAGTTTCCTCTATACTAGTGTCTTTTGCATTTGTACTGGGTGGACTCAGGACCTGAGACTACATTTTGTTCCTTCTCTTTGTCATTTTGTATACCACTGTCTTCTGACCTTTAGTGTAGAGCTTAGATAGAGTTATTACCTTAGCACCAGGTCTATATCTACGAAGTTCAGATTCCTCCAGGTGGGTGTTGCTTGGATCTGGCTGGAGTCTGGCTGCTGTGCTCCACTTCTTCCTGCTGCAGCCATTGGAGTTGAACCCTTTGTGTCACTCTGGCAAGATGTTCTGCTCCTGAATCAGCTGGGTGGGTCTTGCCTCTAGCCTCTTGGCAAGGAGTCCTGCTGAAGGGTTCCATGCTGGGCCTACACTCTGGGTCAGATGAGGATCCAGTGGGCCCTGGGTGATCTCATTCACATGCTGAGCCTGCGCTCTGGGTCGATTCAGGATCCGGCGGCCCCAGGATGTCTCACTCACACTTCGGGCCTATGCTCTGGGACTATTCAGGATCTTTGGGCCCCGGGTCATCTCCTCTGAACCTTATATAATGTTTAGATTTAATAATGCAGGACAGTAGCTGTTGTATATTATGTGTTTGAAGTGTGTGTGTGTGTGTGTGTGTGTGTATATTTTTTTTTTTAAGTATGTCTGGGAGTGCAACTCAGGTGTCACGTGTGGTGGTAGGCAAGCACTCTGCCACTATGCTACACTCTCCAACCATATAAAAATATTTTTGAATAACCACAAATAATATGTTACTTCTTTGGTTGAAGTAATGGCTTCTCACTACACTTGGATTTTCTTCTTACCCTGGTTAACCTTGGGTAACAACATGGTGCTGTCTGGCCCTTCCTGCCTCTCTGCCTGCAGTGTTTCCAGCCAGCTGATGAGCTTCAGCGCCTGCCTGCTGCTCTTCTTGTGTTTTGCAGCAACTTCTGGGGCCTGTGTGTGTGCTATGCCTTTTTCTTGACCCCACTTCTGTTCTTTGTGTGGCTTTTTTAACTTTGAGTGCTCAGAGACATGCCTGGTCACAAAAGTGGGCCATTTTTCCTCACTGAATACTCTGATTGAGGACCGTGTTTATGTTCTTCTCATGTGCATAACAACTTTGTTGACTCTTTCGTTCCATTTTCCTATTAGAATGTAAACTGCATCAGCCAGATGGTGCACATCTGTAATCCCAGCACTCAGGAGGCTGAGGCAGGATGATCATTGCAGGTTCGAGGCCAACCTAGACTACATTGGGAGACCCTGTCTCAAAAAAACTCAAAACAAAAAGACAAAGTAAGCTCCATAAGAGGGCCCTAGTTTGTCTCTTGTTAACTCTGTCCTAGCCTGTCATGCGTATAATACCTAGTTCATGTACCCACTGAACCAAATTTTTTTTTTTTTTTTTTTGCGGAACTGGGGATTGAACTGAGGCCCTTGCACTTGCCAGGCAAGTGCATATTGTACTGAGCTATGTCCCCAGCCCCTGGACCAAATATTTTGAGGTGATTGATAATTCAGTGTATCTTCTCTAAAGGTTCTATATGGTGGCGATTAGACCTGAGTTCTGATCAGGTCCTGCCCCCTCCAAGCTGATCAGACTTTATGAGCCATAAACAGGATGTTAATACAAATAGCCCCTGGGCTGGTGAGATGGCTCAGTGGTCTAAAGTACCTACTTAGAACAAGTTTAGCAAAGCACAGAGACCACGGTTCAATCCCCCAGCACTACATGCCAGCCAGCCCCAACCCCTGGTGGGCTGAGCTGGCCACACACACACACACACATAAATAAATAAATAAAATTTTTAAAAAAAGCGTTGAGTGAAACAATGCACTTTTCATTAAAAAAAAAAAAAAAAAACAAATAGCCCCTGTCTCCTGCCGAGAGGGAGCTTAAGGAACCTCACAAAATTATTTCCTAATCAGATGCTGATTAAATGGTATATTCCTAAAAACTCTAGCTATGGTGGTTGGTTTTTTTGCCTTTTGTGGGTTTTGAAACAGGGTTTCACTATGTGCCATATCTCAGACTGCCCTCAAACTCTGCCTCAGCTTCTCAAGTGCTAGGATTACAGCCACATGCCATCATGCCTGACAGATCAATAGAGAGAGAGTTTTTAAAAGGGAGGGGCCACTGGGGAGATAGCTCAGAGGCATAAGCACCACAAGGACCTGAGTTCCTGTGTGGGCCCTGGATCCCTGGGTTCACCATCTCTCCCTGGAACTCTGGTCGCACTGAGCCAGCCCTGGGCATGGTGGCATATGCCCGCAATCCATATCCCAACACTCAGGGAGGTTGAGACCGGAGGATCACTGTAAGTTTCGAGACTAGCCTGAGTGCCACAGAAGTGAGCACAAGGTCAGCCTGAACTGCATAGTGAGATCCTGTCTCTAAAAAAAAAAAAAAAGCTAGGTACAGCGATACACACATGAATCCTAGCTGTTTGGACTGCCAGCACAGGAGAATCACAAGTTTGAGGTCAGCCTAAGGAACTTCGACTGTATCTCAGAAATAAAATGGAAAGGACTGTGGAGACCTAGGGACAGCTCAGCAGTCTTATGCACCTGCCTGGCAAGCCCAAGGACCTGGGTTCAATCCCTGGTACCACATGCCATGCCTGCCCTGGAACCCTGGGTGTACTGTGCCAGCCACCAAAACTGGGTGTGGGGCTGGTGAGATGGCTCAGTGGTGTAAAGCACCTACTTGGAACAAGCTTGGCGAAGCACCAGGGACCACGGTTCAATCCCCCAGCACCACATGCCAGCCAGTCCCGCCCCCTGGTGGGCTGAGCTGGCCACCACACAAACACACACACACATACACACAAATAAATTAAAAAAAAAAAAAAAAAACTGGGTGTGATGGCACATGCCTGTAATCCCAGCACTGGGGAGGTTGAGACAGGAAGATCACTGAGTCTGAGCTGTGAAGTGAGGCCCTGTACCAAATAAATGATTAAGAAAATAGGACTAGGGATATAGCTGAGTGGTAGAGTGCTTCCCTAACTAGCATGCTTAAGGCCCTGAGTTTAATCCTCAGTGATACACATGCACACACAAGTTAAAAGATAATTTTTTTTTCTTTTTTCAGAACCGGGGATTGAACTCAGGCCCTTATGCTTGCCAGGGAGGTGCTTATTCCACTGAGCTATCTCCCCGGGCCCTAAAAGATAAAATTTTGAGGGGCTGCTTTGATGATAGTATCAAAAGATATATGTAAAGCATTTACATGATGCAAAACATGTAGAAGCTGCTTTTGTCATCTTCCATCAGGGACTATGATTGATGTCATCAGTCAGATAATCACACACTAGTGATAACTTTATGCAAGAAAATCTCCACACCTAGGAAAATACGTAAATCCTGGCACTGAGCGCAGTGCAGCAATTGGTTTTCTCAATATAATTGTATCATCTTCCCCTTAACATGAGGATGCACTACACCAGGCCTGGTGTCAGCTTCCTGTAATCCCAGCACTCAGGGGGCTGAGGCAAGAGAATCACTGAGTTCAAGGGGCAGCCTGACTATACAGTGATACCCTTTCTCAAACGAAAACCTTAGGTTAGTAAATTGAGAATGTGAGTGCTTTGATTGTTTTTGTGGTTTTTTGCAGAACCAGGGGTTGAACTCAGGCCCTTGCACTTGCCAGGCAAGTGCTCATTCTATTGAGCCATCTCCCTGGCCCCATGTGAGCGCTTTGAGAATACACATCATGACCTTTTTGTTACTGTGTTCCTGGTGTCTTGCACAACTCTTACTGTTCAGTGTTTACCGAATGATATAAAATCAATTTTATCTTCCCCAAAAAAAGTTTCATAAAAATTAGTACTAGCTCCTCCTGTGCTTTTACTTCCTTTCAGTCTCATTTATACTAGCATGTGCTCTGCTCACTGCCCTTTCTCTGGTTTGCATGCCCATTTCCACACACATGTGTGCTCTCAGCACTTGTCACCTATGTTTATGTCACTGTTTGCTTAGCTGTTTTCTGGTTGTTCGGTCTTTTTTTTTTTTTTTTTTTTTGGCAGAACTGGGGATTGAACTCAGGCCCTTGCACTTGCCAGGGAAGCGTTTACTCCACTGAGCCATCTCCCTGGCCCCGGTTGTTCAGTCTTCTGATGTTTTCTGTTGTGTCCTTTTTTCCTTGTAAAAGCAATCCTTTCCTCTTCTGAATTGCTTTCTTGGAGTGGTACTAGATGAATCAAAGACCAGTCCACTCAATTAGATCACTTAATTTTTTTTTAATTTTATTGGTACATTTTAGGTATACATAATCATCACACTCATCATAGGGAGTTTGTACCTGTACATAATATATCTTGGGGTTTTTTCCCCCATTTCTACCCTTCTCCCCCTCCTCATTTATGAAAAATGTTTTAGTTTTTCCTTCTGTTCTTGTTTTTTCTTGTCCTTTCCCCACCCCCACCCCCCATCCCCTTGTTTCTCTTCTCATCTGAACATTTCTTGCCATTTCCTAATCTCTATTATACGTTTTGGTCCTTATTTACACTTTCAGTTTCTCACACCAGAGGAAAAAATATATTTAACATTCGTGTCCAGCTTATTTCACTTAGAGTATGGTCTCAAGATGGATCCATTTAGCTAGGAATATGTCAAGCTTATTTGTCTTTATGGCAGATTAGTACTGTATTATATAAAAAACCCATGTCTTTATCCATTCATTGGTTGATGGGCATTTGGGCTATTTCCAAGATTTAGCTAATATAAACTGTCCTGCTGTAAACATGGGTGTAAATATATCACTGTGGTATGATACTTTAAATTTTGGGGGGTGAATACCAAGAGGAAAATCTAATCATAGTTTTTGAGGAATCACTACACTGATTTCCATAGTGGTTGTACCAGTCTACGTGCCTGCCAACAGTGGAGAGAAAGGTTTCTTTTTCCCCATAGCCCCACCAGCATTTGTTATTGGTTGAATTCTTGATAACAGCCATTCGTTCTAGAGATAGAATCTCAGCATTGTTTTAATTTGCATCTCTGAGATGACAAGTGATATTGAAGATTTGTTTCATATGTTTATTTGCCATTTCTGCTTCATCAAAGAACATTCCTTTCATTTCAGATACCCATTTTTGGATTGTGTCTTTAAATTTGGGGGGATCACTACCTAATTTTTAACCTTTATAACATTTAATACCTTTCTAGTCTTTAACTATCTTGTCAAGATTGATTTTATTCTGCTTCCTGCAGGGTGTATGAGTGTAATAAGCGCTGCAAATGTGACCCAAACATGTGCACAAACCGGTTGGTGCAGCATGGACTACAGGTCCGGCTACAGCTATTCAAGACCCAGAACAAAGGCTGGGGTATTCGATGCTTGGACGACATTGCCAAAGGCTCTTTTGTGTGTATTTATGCAGGTTGGTGATGGAATGAGGGTCGGGAGGTGGTGGGGAATTGCATTAGGGACAGTTTGAGCATACGGATAAAGTGCTTCATGGCTGAGCTGTAGCTCATTAGTAGAGTACTATATCATAGAGTAAGCATATTATGAGTTCAGTCCCCACACTACAAAAATTTTCATTTTGGATTTTTTTTTTTTTTTTTTTTTTTTTTTTTTTTTTTTTTTTTTGTATTTTGAGACAGGGTCTCACTATTCAGTTCAGCTGGCTTTGAGCTCACTTTGTAGCCCAGGCTAGTCTCAACCTTGCAGTGATCCTCCCACCTCAGCCTCCTGAGTGCTGGTATCACAGCCGTGTGACACTCTATCTGGCCTACCACAATGTTTTAAAAACAATAAAGTGAGATTTGGTCTGGGAGTAAGTGGAGTCAGGGATTCTGTCCCGGCTTAACACTGTGACTAATGTGCCCAGCTGGGTGAACCCATAGAATGCTTCGTGTAGACAAAAATGAAAGGGATGAAATCATCAGCGCTGCTCTTTGAGAGGAGACAGTGATTACTAACCCCACGTGTGATTTCCTTCCACTCAGAGATCCCTTTTTCTTTTTGAAGACAAGATCTCACTGTATAGTTCAGGTTGACCTTGAACTACTGTATATGTAACCCAGGCTGGCATTGAGCTCACAGCAGTCCTCCTGCCTCAGCTCCCAAAGTGCTGGGATTACAGGCGTTTGCCACCATATCCTACTCCACCCAGAGTTCTTTGAGCCAAGTTGAGAACACTGAGTAAACAGTAAAGAGGGAAAAATGGAAAGGCAAAGAAATAAAAGGAAAGAAACTGCAATAAGCTGTTTCCCATACTTGTAGTTAAGACACAAAGTGATATCATCAGAGGGAGAAAGTGAGTAGGTTGTAGGGTTGTTGAATATGTGCTACGGTGTGTTGTCTCTGACCCTTTTGAGAGTCCCCCAAATGTGCTTGCTTCCGTATCGTATGTACTAAAAGTTCCCCATAACTCTTGAAGGCTTTTAACTCTCGTCTTCCCCAGGCAAAATCCTGACAGATGACTTTGCAGACAAGGAGGGCCTGGAGATGGGTGATGAATACTTCGCAAATCTGGACCACATCGAGAGCGTAGAGAACTTCAAGGAAGGGTATGAGAGTGACGTGCCCTGCTCCTCCGACAGTAGTGGCGTAGACTTAAAGGACCAGGAAGATGGCAACAGTGGTACAGAGGATGCAGAAGAGTCCAATGATGATAGCTCAGATGATAACTTCTGTAAAGATGAGGACTTCAGCGCCAGCTCAGTGTGGCGTAGCTATGCTACCCGGAGACAGACCCGGGGCCAGAAGGAAAATGGACTGACTGAAACAGCTTCCAAAGACTCCCGTCCGCCAGATCTTGGGCCTCCACACATTCCTCTTCCTCCCTCAGTCCCTGTAGGGGGCTGTAATCCACCTTCCTCTGAAGAAACCCCCAAGAACAAGGTGGCCTCCTGGTTGAGCTGCAATAGTGTCAGTGAAGGTGGATTTGCCGACTCTGATAGCCGTTCATCCTTCAAGACTAGTGAGGGTGGGGAGGGCCGGGCTGCAGGAGGGAGAGGGGAGGCCGAGAAGACCCCTACCTCAGGATTGGGAATCAAGGATGAAGGAGACAGCAAACAGGCTAAGAAAGAGGTAAGCAGTGGTTTTTAACTTCAGTGTAGTAATGAATTCAAGTTGTCTCACCAGAAGAGTTTGCATGTACATTATTTACATGATGGATATTTCCATGGCAACCTGGTTAGCCTCCGTCTCAACCCACTATGTTCCTAGTGTTTGTTTAGAGAACCACATTATTTAAGATTTACTTTCTAGGGAAAAGGGAGTATTTGATTGGTTCCAAAGTGAAAGATTTATAAATGTATGTGCATGTGTGTGTGCATCCACACGTGCACACAAATGTTCAGTGATTTTCCAGTTCTCTACATCATTGCTGGCTTTAAAGCCCAGAAACAAAACCAGGCATGGTGACCTCCACCTGTAATTGCAGAACCCCAGAAGCAGAGATAGGATTGCTATGAGTTCAAAGGCAACACTGGGCTACATAGTGAGACCCTATCTCAAAAATAAAGGGGTTTTTCAGGGCTCTTTGCAAGGGTACCTGGAAGTAATTTGCACCAAGCCGGCAGCTACAGTAACTACAGTTTCAACTTCAACTCCACGATGTTTCCCTTGGCCAAAAACACATTAGGTCATTTTCCAGTGCAAAGCATTCAACAAATGGTAACAAGGCAGAGCCACCAGAAACGTACACCGGATTTCCATGACAAATGTGGTAATGCTATATTAGTTGGTGGAGTCACATTCTGTATTGCTGCATGGACCTACACAGCAACACAAATTGGAATAGAATGGAACTTTTCCCGTTGGCAGAGTCACCCCCAAGGACTGGAGAGATCAGTAATCATGCCAGCAATACAATACAGCTCAATTATTTCTAAATGAAATCATAATTGATGCCAAGTAAAAGTGCTGTGTATCGGGGCCGGGGAGATGGCTCAGTATAATAAGCGCTTGCCTGACAAGCACAAGGGCCTGAGTTCAATCCCCGGTTCCGCCAAAAAAAAAAAAATGCTGTGTATCCATTAAAATATGGCCTATTGAAGAAATAAAGTACAACTGAAACCTTTAAAAAATAAAATAAGAAGAAGGGGAAGGGAAATAAATTGCCTTTAAGGTGGGTGTGGTGGCACATATCTATAATCTCAACAGTCATGAGAGGTTGATGCAAGAGGATCACAGCCTGGGCAACCTCACAACTTAGTGAGACCCTGTCTCAAAATTTAGAGGGCTGAGATGCAACTCGGAGTGAAGACTCTGGATTCATTCCCCAGTAGAACAACAAAAATTTCAAACTTGGGTAACACTAGAGGTACTAGGGTCGGAGAGACTGAGGCAAAAAGATTGCTTGAGCCCACAAATTGAGTCCAGCCCAGGTAATGTAGCAAAGGCCTATGCTAAAAAAAAAAAAAAAAAAAGCAGTAAGATTTAACTCCCAAGTTTACCTTCAATGGTGTTGAACCTTTCCACATTATAGGTGGTCAGACTGGATCCTGGATCCCTGTGACACTCTACTCATGGCGCTCTTTCCCATCCCAGGAAAGGCTTAAAGGGCCCTGACAGGGATTTAGAGATAAGAATATGGCTGTTTCATCAGGTCACAGAGTGATCTCCCAACACTTTAGCTAGTGTACCTCCCACTTACAAATATTATACTGGAAGTCATTTGAAGTCTATTATTAGACTCACTACAATAATGCACAAAGCATTTAACTCATTTGCTCTTTTCTAGGACCTTGATGACCGAAACAAGATGTCAATGTAAGTGCTTTTCTTTTTGAACTGTTTCTAAATCTGCCTTCTCTCAAGCCTGTGAAAGCCAAAGAAGCTGGGCAAGGTGGCACATGTAATTTAACACTTGGGAGGCTGAGGCAGGAAGGTTCCAAGTCTGAGGCCAGCCTGAGATACATAGACAGTTGGGGCCAGCCTAGACTAGAACAGAAAACTTATTTCCAAAAAAAAAGAAAGAAAGAAAAAAGGTCAAGAAATAGCCAATAACTTGTCTTTCTCTCATTCCTCCTCATACCAGTGTTACTGAAAGCTCTCGAAATTATGGTTACAATCCTTCTCCAGTGAAGCCTGAAGGACTTCGCCGCCCACCTAGCAAGACAAGCATGCATCAGAGCCGCCGACTCCTGGCCTCTGCACAGTCCAACCCTGACGTAAGTGCCCTTCGTGAGCTGCATCTCACTTGGCAATCTTTCTATTTAGAATCCAAGTACAGGAGCTAGAACAGTGGCACCTCAGGTCCTTTGTTATAATTCTGTTAAGTCTCTTCTTTGGCTTTGATGTCCTCCTGTATCATTTCTCTTCATTTAACATCTAGTCTTTCTCTTGCTAGTCTCAGCCCTTCTGCCAAACCGTGAATAAAAGCAAAGACTTGAAGGGGTCTTTCCACTTACTCCTCTTCTCACCTTCTGCTTCCCTAGGACGTCCTGACACTGTCCAGCAGCACAGAAAGTGAGGGGGAAAGTGGGACCAGCCGGAAGCCCACTGCTGGTCAAACTTCAGCCACAGCAGTTGACAGTGATGACATCCAGACCATTTCTTCTGGCTCAGAAGGGGATGACTTTGAAGATAAGAAGAACATGTCTGGTAGTCTGGAAAAATTTGAGGAGTGGTAGGAAGAAATAGGAAAGTAGGCATAGAGCATTTCTTAAGGAAGCCAAAGAAGTAAAGGAGGGGGATTCAGATTCTAAGAGTGGACGCATTTCTTGGAGGTCCCTGAGCTAAACTGTCAACTATTAATACTATTTCACATGTCTATTCCGTGCCCTTTGCCTGGCAGTCTAATCCTACTTGAAAAATTGCCACCTAGGGTCTTTGCCCAAGACTTAGCTTATTGGCATTCTCAAGCTACAGTGTATGGGATAAAAATGGGAGTAGAATAGTATCTGCTTGTTAGTTGGGGTATGTCCTGACCTCATTGGACCCCTTCTTGTCCAGGTCCAATGAAGCGCCAAGTGGCAGTGAAATCAACCCGAGGCTTTGCTCTTAAATCAACCCATGGTATTGCCATTAAATCAACCAACATGGCCTCTGTGGACAAGGGAGAGAGTGCACCTGTCCGTAAAAACACACGCCAGTTCTATGATGGCGAAGAGTCCTGCTACATCATTGACGCCAAGCTTGAAGGCAACCTGGGCCGCTACCTCAACGTAAGACCCTCTTCCCCTCCCCCTATATGTTAAATTAATCCGTGGTCTCAGATTTTAGTTTTTCTAACATACTATAGAAACATATTTTTTTCTTCTTTGCAGTGCCAAGGATCAAACTTGGGCCCTTGCATTTGCCAAGCAGGCACTTATGCCGCTGAGCTATCTCCACTGCACCCAACTTTCTCTTACAAATTAATGTCATAGATCTTGAAAGCTGGGCATGGTGGTGCACACCTGTAATCCCAGCACTCGAGGCTGACCAGGATCACCACAAGTTCAAGGCCATCCTGGGCTAGTGAGCTCAAGGCAGGCCTGAACTTTTCTAAGCAAGACCCTGCCTCAGAAAGCCAAAAAACTGATTTTGAGTACCTTTCTTCCAATATATCTTTATGATGGGGAGGATCAGATACCATCATTTTCTCCCAGTTCTCATCTCACAAAGCCAGATCCTGTTTACTTGGTTCTGATTCAGTGCTGTCCTTAAATTTGTAGCACAGCTGCAGCCCCAACCTGTTTGTCCAGAATGTCTTCGTGGATACTCATGATCTTCGCTTCCCTTGGGTAGCCTTCTTTGCCAGCAAGTAAGAGGGAGTCAGGAGAGGGGATTACTAGGGGGCAGTGGGCAGGGTCCATGCAAACTCTGAATTCACCTGTGCCATCTGGGGTCCTCTTCTATGTTTGCACTGTGTAACCTAGGTGTCTGTGTTACCAGCAACCTTCACCACGCATCCCTTTTTCCTCTTTAGGAGAATCCGAGCTGGGACAGAACTTACGTGGGACTATAACTATGAGGTTGGCAGCGTGGAGGGCAAGGAGCTGCTGTGCTGTTGTGGGGCCATCGAATGTAGAGGTCGTCTTCTCTAGAGGAGAGACTTCTTCCTCATCTTTGAAACCCTTCTGGAACTGTCCTGTCCTCAGGAAATGGGTCTTCCCAACTGGTTAACTCTGACCCCAGGTCTCTGGTCTAGCCACTCCCCCAGCTCCTAGACAGAAATGGGAGTTCTGGATCCAGAGATCTCTTCCAATGTGGTGCTAGAAGGCAGAGTCCCTTCGTGGCTTCCTATGGCACTGGGGTGGGGAAAGATCACCACTCCCACCAGGCCTAACATCCTCCCGTTCCTCATTTCTTCAAGTGTTGATCCTTCTGATAGACTTTATCCCTGGGACAGGGGATAGGTATGTACTATGCCTGGTTCGTATTACTTCATGAGAAAGTATTTTAACATGGTAAAATTAAGATTGTTATTTGATTTCTGTCAGTCCCATTCTTCACGCTCTGGATCCTTTAATGAGAGATTTGTTTCCCTCATCCTCCCAATAGGCAGCTGTCATTAATCTTGTACCTTCTCTACTTTTTTTCTTGCCATGTGAATTTTAAAAAGAAAACATTACATAACTTCAAGGAAGGCATAAGAAAGACTATCTTAGTTTATTTAGTTGATCCCCTTTCTCAACTGCTAATAGTCTGACACCTGTGGACATGTTTTATTTAATCTTTAATATATTTTCATTAAAAAAAAAAAACTTTAACAGTACATTTCCATCTGAAATGGTCCCTCTGCTGAAATGCCAGGCGCCAGCTGTAATTCTGTCTTTAAAATTGAAACCCCCAAATGTTTAATAAATAAAAATTAGAAGTAGTTGCCATTCTACCCCAAACCAGCTAGACTCGCTGAAGGGAGGGAAAAAGACCAGAGTGAGGAGCAATAAGGTCTTGGACATGTGGACACAGGGACAGCTGGCAGGGAAGTAACATGAAGGTCATCTAAGTCCCCATTTAGTCCCACTTTTTGGCAGAGGTAGGATAAGGGTCATGTGACCTTCCTACACTCACTCAGTTCACTTCTGTTTCTGGAGGGAAGAAGTTCAGAGTAACTCAGCTTTGGTTTCTGGCCCAGGTTAGCTTAGAAAGGTGAGCCTTGGTCCAACTTTGGCAGAATTAGGCCCACAGATCAGACAATAAGGCACAACCCTGGCACTTCTGAAGGCCAAGGAGTCAGAAGGCAAACAGCTAGGGCCAAATCCTCAAGAGTAAGGAATGTGAGTTGTAACTACCCCAAAGGTGAGCAAGGGGTTAAAAGCAACAGAAAGGATAATCAGAGGAGAGAGAAAAGTCAGACTATCCTCCCTCTAGCAAAGGATGTAACCCACCTCTTCACTCAGGGATAGGCTGGTTAGATTTTGGTTTAAAGGCAACTGAGTGAGAAAGAAAAAAGGGAATGCAGAAGTCTCTTCTACCCTTTTCCTTTCCCCCGCCAGAGCTTAAAGTGAGCCTATAGGTAAGGTTGGCTAGTTCCTTGGCTTTATGCATTCATCTGGGAGGCAGCAGGGATGATCTCAGTCATTCTTACGGTGGTGGTTATTGAGGAGCAGGTGGCCGTTGGCCAGGGGGCGATTCTTTGCTCCTCCCCCAGTGGCAGCCTCCTCTCCCTCGGAGCTCTCTGTTTCCTCCCTGTCACTTCGTTCATCTTCTACCACCTAGAAACAGGATAAGGTGGTTACAGGGTAGCCTCAGATCTCTTAAGGATTGCCTCTCTAGGAGCTTGTTCCCATGCCTGGGGCTCTACTGTAGTTTTGACTGGGAATTTGGGGAGGTCTACAGTTGAGAGCAGTAAGGCCCACAAAGTGGGGACAGAGCTTTCACCTTTCCAGTTATAAACTTGTGGGCCATGCGCAAAATGAGGTAAGCCCAGAAGATATGCAGTATCTGTAGCACTCCCATCATGGCATTGAAGAAGTAGTAGCCAAAGAATGCAGGGTAGAGCTCCAGGGGGTACACCAGTGTGCAGTGTATCATCCTGAGGATTCAAGGGGAGACACACAGCTGTCAGCATGGCAGGGGCACCTGAATTCTTGAGGAGGAGGATAGCCTGACCCCTACTCACCAGAAGGGCAGGATGACCAGTCGCGTGATGATGAACACAATGGCAAAGACGATGAAGATGTTGTTGCAAGTGTTCTTCCAGCCCGCGTAGTTAAACATCTTGGCTGACTATAAAAGCCCCCATCCATCATCCTGGGCGCCCAACTCCCAGGTACGTTCACCCAGTCAGCAACGCAGACTGAGCCCCACACCTTGGTCCCAGGAATGTCACTGCCTTCACCCCCAGAAAGGACAGAAGGCTGTAAGAACTGCACTGGGACCTCTAGTTTGAGGGAGCCTCACCTCCAGCAGGTAATCCGAAGAGTCATGCAGAGCCATGATGAGAGTCCCTGCGCGGATGTAATTGGCAAACCAGGAGAAGCTGATGAGGATGATGGTGGCCACGTGATGGATGATCTGTTCCTTGAAATCCTGCAAAAATGCAGGCTCCAGGGAACTCTTCCTGCTCCCCAGCCCCTCACACACACACTCACCATTTTCCCAACACTGTGGCCAAAGCTGCAAAAAGTCAAAGGAGAGGCTAATCTATCCCAGGACCTCATTGGGCTCCCCCAACTAGACAAGGTGTCACTTGTAGTCCAGGCCAGCCTTGAACTTGGTAGATAGGCTAGCCTGCCTCGGTCCTGCCTCAGCTTCCTCAGTGCCTACCACCACATCCAACTCATTCGCCTCTTGGGCTTCACTGTGCAACCCCTTCACCTACCTTTCGCTTAACATCAGAAGCAATGCTGAAGAGCAGGGACATGTAGAAGGAAAGTTCAATCATGTAATACCAATACTGGGAGGGGATGATGCTCTGGAAGAAGGAAGAGAGGTAAGAGACCCAGAGCAGCATGGCCCCAAGAACTGCTCCAACCCCAGCTCTCCCAGCCTGAACGCATTACTTCATGCTTCATTCCTCTGCCCCACGTTCAGAGCTTTTCTCAAGGCTGTGGACAGTGGCCACCCCCAGGAGGGCCCACTCTGTACCTGGATGGGATATCCCTCCCAGACTTTCTTCATGTCATAGAACCAGGGTTTCTGCATTGAGGTGGGAAGAAAGGTTAAAAGAGAAAAGATCCAGCCCAGTCTCCCGCTTCCCAGTAATCCCACTTACATCCACGATGACAGCCATGCCAGCAACAAAGGCAATCAGGTAAAATGTGAATCTCCAGCTGGAAGGAGAAGCACAGCAGGTTAGGCAGTAGGACAGCATGGTCCCCCACAGTCCCATGTGCTTTGAAGGGACTGAACCCCTCCTCACCTCTTCCTTACATAGTCCAGCCTCCCTCTCAGCAAGCCCCATTAGACCTGCCCCAGCTTTCCCCACCTGGCTTCCCGAAACTTCTTGAGGAGACTTGGCCGGTCCTGGTTTCGGCGGCGGCGGAACCAGCGCTCTACCTGGCGGCCAGAAAGCCCGCTCTGCCGAGACAGGAGCTCAACATCCACCTGAGTAAATGAGAGAAGCTTCTGTTCAGCCTCTGAGCCACCAACTCTCCCACTCCTAGTAAAAAATGTTAGCAGCACCATGCCCTCCCATTCACACTCCAGGGCTAACATTCAACTCCTGCCCTCCCCATTCTATTTCCCAGAACTGGGTGAGCCTACCTGCTTGGGCTGCTTGCCACTGGTCACATAGAAATGTTCTAAGGTGGCATTGGGAGGCGCTCGCAGCCGAGCTTTCTCCTTTACATTCAGGAAGGCAGCCAGTGGTGTGGCCACATAACTAGGGAAGGAATAAGAGGGAGTGGTGTCTGGCTCTCTTAGAGATCTCCTAGGCCCTAAGCTGGGTGGGAGGCTGCAAGCTCAGGCATTTGTGCACTAGGCCTCAGTTTCTCGGTAACCCCTTTCCCGTAGTCTGAGCTGCCCAGAGCTGACAAAGCTGCCTGTATTTTCTAGTGGCCAGGCGGGGTGGTGGGCAGTGAGTGTTAACAAACAGCCATTGAAGGAAAGAGCCTGGGGATGCTGAGCCCTCAGAAAGACAATAGCCCTGGGGGTGGGTGACACAGTGGGCAGGGGCTGGGAAATCTCAACACCAGGCTCCAGAGCTACTTCAACAGCAAGAGACAGTCTTCAGGCCCAAGGGGCTGTGAGGCTGGCAGCCTGCAGAGGACAGGAAGGTGGGCTCGTGCTCACAGCTCAAAGAAGTATCGGATGATGAGGAAGAGCAGGGCCAGGGGCAGTGTGATATAGAGGTCTGAGGCTTTAGCATAGATTCGTCCATCTCGGTCTTCTAGATCAGCCCAGGTTAGGTTCACAGGCAGCCACAGCCGTTCCCACCAGAAGTAATCATACAGGGTCTGCAGCATCCTAAGTGAGGAGAGGAGAGTAAGGTGGTCAGAAGGGCTATGGGAGGCTCAGGGACAAATACTTCCCTGGAATATCAAGAGCAGGGTAGCAACTCAAACTCTGAACCCCGGTCATGGCTGTAGGGTGTGGGAAAATCTATTTCTTCATAGTGGGTGGTTTCCAGCTTCTGACACCTGAAGTCCTGATTCCTTAGTTCTTCCCCTGGTTTTTCTTTCCCAATCTGGAGGACAGATAAGACTTGGCCTAAGAAGCTATCGCCAGTCTGAGTAAAGTCATTACCACCCTTCATCCTGTCAGGTCTCCCTTCAACTGGAAGCCTCCCTAGGGAGAGAGCAGGAGAGCCCCAAAACATCCCAGGGCTGGCCTAGTGCTTCCTCTCCTTGCAACCTATCTGGGCAGCAGAGCCCTAGGACAAAATGAAGAGGTCCAGGAAAGCAAAAGTATGTCCTCAAAGTACTCCAGTTGGTCAACAAACATTAAACAACTGCAGAGTGGACAGCCATGCCACCATCAGTCCGTGCCAACAAGGCAGACAAATCCTATGTTTTAAAAAACGCAAAGCTTCAGAGTCAGGGAGTCCAGGCAGCAGACTAAGACACCTAATGGAACTGAGCCATTTCTTTTCCTTCTGTGTGTTGTGTCTTTGTGTACATGCACTGGGGGAATGAACCAGGACTTCACACATCATAGACAAGCACTCTATGACTGAGCTGTACATTCTTAGCCCAGAACTGAGCTATTTCTCAGTCTCATCCAAAACATAAAATACTTTTTTTTTTTTTTTTTGCAGAACCGGGGGTTGAACTCAGGCTCTCGCACTTGCCAGGGAAGTGCTTATTCTACTGAGCCATGTCCCCAGCCTCATAAAATACATTCTAGTCTGCAGAGTGACACTAGTCTACATAGCAAATACTCCATGGCCCCAGAAAGGCGCCTTACAGCCTTCCTGCTCTGCTGCAGTGAAACAAAGCACTGACCATTTTGAAGCCCCAATGAGAGAAGGGATCGTGTGTGCCTGTGGGGAACAGCAGGTGTGCAGAGCTGAGAAAAGCAACAAGATGACCCTGGACATTCAGCCCCTAGCAGCCCCGGGGCTCAACAGTAAATCCCAGCATGATAGCTTAGGCAGTCTTTGCCAAGCTCCCTGCCCCTCTGGCCCCTCCCTGAGCACTGGTGGGATCCAGACTGGCCTTAAGACTGAAAGTGAGACCAGAGGAAGGTGGCCCCCTCTCAGCCGGGGAGTGGAGAGGGGAAAACACTGCCCAGTGACCAGGATTGAACCCTTCACCCCTAGCCACCACAGAACCACTTGCGAAATCTCTCAGCCTGTCAGTATTCCAAGCTCAAGGACTTTACCCTCTTGTCCCCACTCCTGGTCACTGCTCTTGGATGAAATCAGAGGTCAGCAGTGACAATAAAGGAGCTTCGGTTCTATTTTCCCCCTCCTGCCCCAAATCACAGGCACACATTCCAGGCCTCAGCACTGCCCCTTCCTGATCCTCCTTAGCCAAAATAAATATTTAATTAGTTAAAAGAGATGGAAGCCTTCTGAACTGAAAAAATCAAATATAATTGCCCACAGTGGAACTTTCATAGAAAAAGGTAGAAAGAGAAGAAACAAGGACAGAACCCAATGTGTTTTTCCCCCAACTGACCTGACTTAGAAGTGGGGGACTACACCTGACCCAGTCATCTGACTGCTTTCCCCTGTGGCCATGCCTTTCCCCCAGTGAAGTCTAACACCAAGGGTACTGACAGATGTGAACTGTGGACCTCATTCCCACTCTGGGCAAAGGAAACTGGCAGGGATGTTTCTCTTGTCAAGAGACACTTAGCTTGAGTTCAATCCTCAGTTCTGCCCCCCCCAAAAAAAAAGAAGACACTTAACAGGCCAGGGATGTAGCTTCATGGCACAGCACCTGCCTGGCAAATTCAAGGTCCTGAGTTCGATTCCTGGTACCAAAAAGGCATTTGGCCAGGGTCAAGGATTCAGACAGCTACCTAGGGATCTGGAGGGCCCCTGTTGTAGGAGTCAGGATTGTCTTGTCCCCATCTTATGCTTACAAAATACAGTGCTGGGGGCTGGGGAGATAGCTCAGTTGAATAAGCACGTGCCTGGCAAGCCCAAGGGCCTGAGTTCAATCCCCAGTTCCCAAAAAAAAAAAAAAAAAAAAAAGTACAGTGCTAGGGAGGTAGAGGCAGGCAGAATAGGTATCAAGGATGAATAAGGACAATCGCTGGACAGTGTACCCATTGCAGATCCCTCCCACCATCTTCCACCAGGAAGGGAGAAGGCAAATATACAAGAGAGCAAGACACACCAGGGTACACAGATACAGGCCTGGATCTCAGGCTTTCTGGGACCACAGCCTCCCTCTCTGTCCTGCACTTCCACTAGCAGAGGTACCAGATTTGGCAGGGCTGGGACTTCTGACTCAACGAGGGAAAAAGGTGTCAACTTGGCTGTCAGCTGGCCTTACCTTGCACATCCCCACAGAACCTGTGGCAGCCCTGGAAACTTCTTGACACCAACACATCAAGCCAAACAAGGGATCCCAAACAGGAGGCTGGGATAGGAAAAGGTGCACACAGAGTAGGAAGCTGGTTTTCCTTTCTTCCCCTCTGTCCTCAGGGATTTCCTTGCAAAGAAAATCACACCAACACTTTTCCACTTTGAAATTATGCTCTCATACCAGGGATGGAGATGCACACCTATAATCCCAGCACTCCAGGTGATCACAGCAATATTCAAAGTCAGCCTGAACTACAAAGTGCATCCCTGTTTCTTCAAACCAAAAGGAAAAAGTGGAGGAGGAGGAAGAAGGAACAAGAGAGAAGATGAAGATAACACTGTACTCCCACATACATGTGTCGATATGAGCACACACACCTACCTCCCTGAAAGCCACTGACACCACTTAGGAAGCCACAGACTGGAAAAGGGCCAAGAGCACAGGGATCAATTTTTTTTCTTTTCTTTTTTTCTTTTTTTGTTTGTTTGTTTGTTTGCTTGCTTTTTGGTTGTTGTAGTTTTTTGGTGGTGGTTGTACTGGGAACTGAACTCACAACCTCTAGCTTGCCAAGCAAGCTCTATGCTGCTGAGCTACATCCTGGACAAGCACAGGGATTTCATAAGCATTTGATTACCAGGAACTTGAGCAGGGCTCTGCTCAGCCTTAACCTTTGCCCCAGGTCTGACAGACCCTCTCCAAGACCCTCCCAGGTGGATAAGAAGAGGGAGGGGCCCCCTTGGAGCTTGTAGACTCAGAGGGCTGCAAGAGCAGAAAGCCTGAGAGAAAACATTCTGGCAGGCTCACAGAGGGAGCAGCCCTCCCACTCTGGATCTGCAGGAACAACTCTGGAAAATACAAAGGGGCCAGCAAGGGCAGAGAGTGTCTCCAGTCTAACAACTTCCACTGAAGGTTGGGCTTCAGGTTGGGCTTCTATAAAAGGGAGAGGGGGCTGGTGAGATGGCTCAGTGGTCTAAAGCACCTAGTTAGAACAAGCTTAGCAAAGCACAGGGTCCTCAGTTCAATCCCCCAGCACCACATGCCAGCCAGCCCCGCCCCCTGGTGGACTGAGCTGGCCACACACACACATGCGTGCGGGCACACACACACACATAAATAAAATGTTAAAAAAAAAAAAGATAATTAACTTAAAAATAAATAAATAAAAAATAAAAGGGAGAGAGAAGGGGCCTGGGAGATAGCTCAGTGGAGTAAGTGCTTGCCTGGCAAGGGCCTGAGTTCAATCCCCAGTTCCGCCAAAAAAAGAAAAAAAAAAAAAAAAAAAAAAAAAAAAAAAAAAATAGAAGGAATCCTTAAGCATCTTCCTTGTTGAAAACTTTCATTTCAGGCAGCAGGAGCTAGAAGCCTGCAGCAGGGAAGGGGTAAACCCAGAAGAGAGTTACTGCCCCAAGCTGCAGCACAAGTCCCAGGATTTCCAGGATTTGGGTCAGATTCTGGGGACAATGGGATGGCAGGCAACAAGATCAGGGGTCTCAGCCCTCTTCAAGCCACAGACTGTCAAACACGGGATGGGGCAGAACCCACAGCCCCAGGACCAGGAGAGGCCAGAAGTAAAGAGGCACAGGCAGCAGGTGGAGCTGAAGTCTTAGTGCAGAGGCAGCCAGCTGCTTGCTTGCCAGAGGCTAGGAAAAATGAGGCTGAAATCTGCACAGATCACCCACTAGGAGGGTGAGGTGAAGGGTGCCAGAGGAGACAAGGATCTCTTTCTCTGGAAAGAATCTGTGCAGATCATTGAACGGTCAGGTCAGGCCTTGGAGACAGGGCTGCAGACAGTCCTTACCCTGAAGAGCCCATCACAAGTGCAACCAGCTAGCTACTCATTCAGGCCAGGCCACCTGGACTCTGGCACCCGACAGGACCCCCAAGTGACAGACTCTAACACTGGATGACCACCTGATAGAGGCTTTCCCTGAGTCGTTTTGGGAAGAGGGCTCACTCCATACCTCAGAATCTTCAGAAGCCCCAACTCCAGGGCCCTGAAACTCAGGAGACAGAGAGAGACTAGGCTTTGATGACAAGGAGCCTGGCCCGGGGAAGAAATTAAAACCCCAATCGTAGGCCGTGGATCCCTGCCACACACCTGCAGTTAACCCTGCGGCCAGAGAGCCCCTGGCAACTCTGGATAATTAGCAACCTTAATCAGGAGAGCCAGTTTGAACGCTGCCAGGCCAGCCCCGCTCACCCCTAACGGTGTGGGAGCCCGGGCCCGCGGCCGGGACAAACCCAGCGCCAGCGCCCTCCTTCCTGTTTCTCGCTCGGCACATGGACGCTCCGACCTCCTCGGGTGGGCACCGGGCCGGGCTCTGCGCTCCTGCACCTGGGTCGCAGCCAGGCCACACCGGGGCGGCACCGCAATCCCGCCAGGCCGCGCCGTCCTGAGGGTCCCGCGCTCTCTCCTCCCCGCAGAGGGGCGCTCGCCCGCCCTCCCCGGTGCCGAGGGCTCCGGGCCGGGAACGCGGGCCCAGGCCGCCGCCGCGAGGCT
>NW_004524624.1:10275323-10290769 GCF_000260255.1 Octodon degus | reverse complement strand
GCCGCGGCCACGCCCGGGGGAGCCCGAGGGAGGGCGCAGGCGGGCGGCTCCGCGGTCGCCGGGTCTCGGCTCGGGCCCCGGGCGGGGCGGGGAAGAAAGCAGTCCTTTGCCCTGGGCGATCGCGGCGCAGCCCTCTTCAGCCTCCCCCGGCGAGACCCCGACTGGACTAGGCCGCGGAAAAGCTGTCCTCCGACTTGTTTTGGAAAGCGTATTAAAGTATACACCACGTTCACCCTAGTTCATAGTACAAAGTGTTTTTGCCCTTAAACAGTCTAATGAAATAGATGTTTCAGAGAGACCAGCCCTGACTCTTGCAGGAACAGAGCTTCACCAGGGTTTGTTTACAGGGAGAGCTACTGTTTATTCTGCTTTTTAAAGTTTTCGGGCTGGGGAGATGGTTTAATGGAATAAGTGCTTGCCTAGCAAGCACAGGGGCCTGAGTTCAATCCCTGGTTCCGAAAAAAAATAAAAAATAAAGTTTTCTGCACTGGTGAAAGGATGGTTTTACGCTGTGACTGCTGCTTGTTCCATGGGGTCTCTCCTCAAGTCCAAGCACTTGACAGGTTCTAGGAAGGGGTGTCACCCCCACTGATGCAGGCTGCAAGCTGGGCCTTAACTCTACCTCTTTCTGGAGGGGCAGAAGCCAGCTGTTAATTTCCATCTTGTTAATGTGCCTCTAGCGCTTAGACCAGGCCACTAAGGAGAAATGAGACCTTTGGCCAGTCACCTGCACTAGCCCCCAGGGACGCATTGGGCCTTTTCTTGATCTTTCTAGTTCCCAGCAACCTCTCCTGCCCTGATTGTCTCTGCCCCTGTCTGAACCCCTTCCTTATTAACATATCTCATACTGTGGCTTTCTACCCACTCCTCCACTCGCCTTCCATCCTACCTGCTACACCTAAGCAGCCTTTCCCAACCTGGTTCCAGGGTTTCCTTTTTGGTCTCCAGCTAATCTATGGTTCCCTCTGTAATCCGCCCCTGCCCCAAGCTACTTCTCTCCCCTTTTTTAAGTTTCTGAGCCCTTTTCTCAGGTGGTTTTCCTAGGTGCCAGCTTTGCTCACTGTCCCCACAGGCTTTTTTTTTTTTTTTTTTTTTTCAGAACCGGGGATTGAACTCAGGGCCTTGCACTTGCCAGGCAAGCGCTTATTCTACTGAGCCATCTCCCCAGCACCCCCCCATAGACATTTTATTTTTTTTTCCCCATAGACATTTTAAACAGGAAGACAGGAGACTTAGTTCCCTCCCCCTTGTTTTTAAAGACGGCAGTGGGGCAGAGCACTTCCCCAAGAGGTACTGGGTCCAATCTAGCGCACCACCACAAGAAAAAGAAAAAAGGATAGCAGTGGTGAGGGAAAGTTTTGGGGCAGACGTTGGATAATGAGGGCCTGAGAAATAAAGATAAGAGGGTGTACCCCTTGGCCAGGAGATAAAGGAGCCCCTTCATGGGGTAGAGGTAACTTGTTCTCTGCCCGCATCAGGAGGACACTCCACACATCCTCAGCCTCTTCCTCGGCTGGACCAGGAGGTTATGCTCATGGCCCTTCTGACCCCTCCCCCATCTCCAGGCTGGCATGACCACGCCCACCATGCCCAGGGCTGGCCTGCCCTGTGGTGACTCACTTCCTCTGCATGGGTTGCTGAGGTGTCCCAAGGCAGAGGGCAGGCCAGCCAGCCAGGCCCAAGGGTCTGAGCAGGCTCCTAGGATGGGCAAACACATGAAGCTGAACTGGGAAAGGTGGGTCTTTCCCAAAAGCCAGGCTGGGCTATGTAGAGCCCAGGAGCCTATTTGAGGGTTTTTTGTTTTGTTTTGTTGTTTGAGGGGGTTGTTTTTGTTTTGAGGCAGGGTCTTGCTGTGAATTTTAGGCTGGTCTTGAGCTCACATTGTAGCCCAGGCTGGTCTCAAGCTCTCAAAGATCCTCCTGCCTCAGCTTCCCAAGGGCCAAGATTATATGTGTGTGCCACCACATCCAGCTTCAGAACCTGAGTAAGGAGTACAGCCTGGCTCCTGCCCGAACAACCTCAGGTGCCAGGGGTTCTAACAGTGAGTGAATAGCCAGAAGAGATTCCTGTGTTGTCAAATCAAACAATGTAAAGTGTTGGCTGAACAGCAATATGACCCTTGGAGTGAAAACATGTGTTAAGCCAGACATAGTGGTGCATGCCTGCCATCCCAGCACTCAGGAGCCTGAGACAGGAGGATCAGCAGGAGTCTGAAGCCAACTTGGGCTATATAGTTGAAGGGCAGCCTGAACTATGTAGCAAGACCCTTTCTAATAATAATAATAATAATAATAATAATAATAATAATAGTGAACTGCCAAATATAAAAATATACTCATGTTGGGCACAGTGGCACATGCCTGTAATCCTAGCACTTGGGAGGCTAAAGTAGAAGGATCATCATGGTTTGAGGCCAGCCTGAGATGCATGGTGAAACCCCGTCTCAAACCCCCCCCCAAAAAAAGAGAGAGAGGTGTTTGTTATTTAAAAAGAAAAATAAGTTGAGCCAGGCATGGTGGTGGATGCCAGTAATCCCAGTACTTGGGAGGCTGAGGCAGGATGATCTTGCCAGTTTGAAGCTAACCTGAGCTACAAAGTGAGCTGAAGGCCACCT
Organism: Octodon degus; assembly: GCF_000260255.1. NCBI lineage: Eukaryota > Metazoa > Chordata > Mammalia > Rodentia > Octodontidae > Octodon > Octodon degus. The sequence continues at coordinate 10,288,155 of NW_004524624.1, read as the reverse complement.
TAACTGCTAGTGAGACCCTGTTTCAAAAAGACAAAAAAAAAAAAAAAAAGGAAGAAAGAAAGAAAAAGTGGAAAACAAAATGGGTCTGGAGTGGTGGTGCACGTCTGAAATCTCAGTACTTGGGAGCTGAGGCCTAAGTATTTGCCATGAGTTCAAAACAAGACTGGGCTACATACTGATTTTAGCACCAGCCTGAGCTATAGAGTAAGGCCCTGTCTAAAAAGTAAAACAAACAAAACAGAAGAAATGTTCATGAGTCAACGCTTAAACCACTATATGTCATTGTTCTGCCCCTATATTCCCCTAAGAAGAGCCCAAAGACACCCTTACCTCCAACAAGGGATGAAGAAAACGCTGAAATAGTGCCTGGATTGTAGCCCCATGCTCCTGGGAAGTCATGCTTTTTTTTTTTTTTTTTTTTTTTTTTTATTTATTTATGTAGGAGGGGGTGGCCAGCTCAGCCCACCAGGGGGCGGGCTGGCTGGCATGTGGTGCTGGGGGATTGAACCGCAGTCCCTGTGCTTTGCTAAGCTTGTTCTAAGTAGGTGTTTTAGACCACTGAGCCATCTCACCAGCCCTGCTTTTTTTTTTTTTTTTTTTTTTTTTTTAGACAGAGCCTCACAGCCTTTTAGTCAGGCTGGTCTCAAATTTGCAATCCTCTTGCCTTAGCCTCACTAGGGCTGGAACTACTGATATAGGCTTCCATGCCTGACTAGCCTCCTTGAATCAATAAGGAAGGGCAGCAGTTTAGGTCATCCCTAAAATGTCCTCCAACCCTAAATCCTAAAACAGAGAGCACAGGAGAGGGAAGGGATTAATACTGTGAAAACCATCTGTCTAGCCCTCCTGCTGAACAAAACAAAGCCCAGAGACAAAAAGTAGGAGTCACAGCAGAACAGCTGTGAATATGCCACACACACACACACACACACACACACACACACACACACGCATCCACTTCGACTATTTTCTGCCGTGTGACTAGACTTGTGTATCTTCTTTTAGGTCTTCCTGGTGTTCCCCGGAGAGTTTAGGCCGGACAGACAAGTGCCCTTCCCACTCTTGCCTGTCCTCTTGAGCTTGCGTGGCAGTTGAAGCCGAAGAGGGCCGGAGGGGCTCCCAGAGCTGAAGGTGTGGGGGACCCGGCTGCGGAACAGCTGCATTACGCTCACCCAGCCTCAGGACCGTCAAAGGTCCGCCCGTGGCCTGGACAGGCAGCCAGCCACCGAGCCTCTGCCGCGCCCCCATCCGGTTCCCTTCTGGGCTGAGAGCCCCTCAGTATCCCAGGCGCAGTCAGGGACTTCCAGCGGCCCCAGGGGATTCGAGATGCGCAGTGGCTGCTCATGCCCTCTTGTGGCCACATCGCAAATGGCAAGTTGCCTGAGAGCCAAAATTGAACTTCTTAAAACTACAAGGTTTTTCTTTTCTTTTTTTTTTCTTTTTTTCTTTTTTTTTTTTTGAGGAACCAGGGATTGAACTCAGGCCCTTGCACTTGCCAGGGAAGCGCTTATTCCACTGAGCCATTTCCCCAGCCTGCACTTCTTAGAGACCAGGTAACAATAACCTTTATAAAATAATATTCCCACTAATATTATAGACTGCTAGACAGTGTTAGATTGTTTAGTTAAATTCAAACACCTATAGTATTTAGATGCCAACAGATTATTCACCTCTGACAGGACAAAAAAATAAAAAAATAAAAGGATACAAAGGAAAGATCATTTTGTATTTATATATACAAAATAGGATAAATTTACAGCTACTTTCGCTTAACTCAATGAGAAGAAAGAGTTGTACTAAAAGTGTTTAGACAGAATATCCTGTCTGCTTCTTGTACTATGGATAATCACTAAGAAGGTAACAATGTACAGTGTATCAACTATCAAAACTGTCCTATTAATCAGCTGTGAAACAGTCTCATTCATATTTATTTCTCAATAAAAAATAAATATATAAAAAATAAAATAATATTGCAACAACACTTATTGTTATGTATTAGTTGGGGATTTTCATGATACTAAGTGTAGGCTGCTCTAGCACTAACGTCCACATCTATTTTATTTATTTATTATTTTGAGACAGGGTCTTGTTATGCAGTTCAGGCTGGCCTTGAGCTCACTAAGTAGCCAAGCTGGCCTTCGAACTCGAGGTGACGCTCTTGCTTCAGTCTCCCAAATACTGGGATCACAGGCTTGCGCCTGCACATCCGGCCTGGGTTACTTAATCTAATACCCTAATTTACAGGACACGCCTCTGCCTCGTGTCATCACATCCATTATTTCACCCATTCCTCCCAGAAATTGTCCTCAGATGCCCCACTGTGTCCCCACTCAGCCTCTCACATACCCCACTTAGAGGCCAGAACAGCTAAGGTCGCAGAGCTGAACCCACATTCTCCAGCTCTGAAGCTGGTGCTTGATTTCCGTTTTCACAGAAGTGAGGAACAGTGTTGGATACCGTGGAAATTTGTGGGCAGATTCCTTGGCAACCCACTCCGGTCACTTTCTGTCCCTCTCTCAGACAGAAGTTTTCCTTCCCTCAATGAAAATATTCTGGGGGCTGGTGAGATGGCTCAGTGGTCTAAAGCATCTACTTGGAACAAGCTTGGCAAAGCACAGGGAGTGCGGTTCAATCCCCCAGCACCACATGCCAGCCAGCCCCGTCCCCTGGTGGGCTGAGCTGGCCACACACAGAAAAATAAATAAATAATTTTTTTAAAAAATATTCTGCTCCTTAAAAAAAAAAAAAAAAACAATCCTGGGGGCTGGGGAGATGGCTCAGTAGAATAAGTGCTTGCCTGGCAAGTGCAAAGGCCTGAGTTCAATCCCCAGTTCCAAAAAAAAAAATTTCCGGGGGCCAGGGAGATAGCTCAGTAGACTAAGCACTTGTAAGCACTTGTCTGGTAAGTGCAAGGGCCTAAATTTAATCCCCAGTTCTGGAAAAAAAAAAAAAATCCCTTTGTGGTAACAAAGTGCTTCAGGACCCTTCCAGGCTAGGTCAGAAAGGGAGAAGGGGAAGGGAGAGCAGGGTAGGAATGGGAGGGACTGCCCTGGGGTTCCAGTCCCCAGCCTCACCCCCAGGCCCTTGAGGCCTGCGCTCAGGGACGGTTTGCCTGCTGCTCTGCGCACTGACAGCCTCAAGACCAGCTGCTGGGGTTGCATCACCTGCTGCTGCAGAGCAGCCAGAGCACCTGGCAGCCAAAAGGCAACAGAAGGAGGCTTAGAAATTGGGCCCAGGAGCCGCCTCCTTCTCCGTGTTGTGGGAGTGCGGCGTTACTGTCCACAGGGAACACCCTGCAGTTTTCTCTCTTGACTGCTGCTCTAATTCCACTCCTGCATACCTTCTTCCTCATACCTTCCTCCTCTTTCACAGATATCAACATCTTACTCCACCTGGCTCCCAGAGGCTGTAGTCGGGGAGTTTCTGGGCCGGGACCCCCTCTGCAAGCTGGGGTGCCCTGCTGGTATGTGCCCCAACAGGTTTTCCTCTATCAACCTTGAAATCAGCCTGGAGCCGTCTGCCCAGCCCCTGGGGAACTGGAGCTGGTGACAGAGCCAGGTCAGAAGCTGGACACAGAGATTGGGTCTCTGTGGCTGCCCCCTGATCCCCCAGGGGACGTGGCTTACAAAGCCTCCTGTGTCCATGTCTGCCGCCAGCCAGGCTGAGCAAGTTCACCTGCCTGGGTTCCTGCCCAGCTTTGGGAGAAGAGATGCCAGGCGAGGAGGTGCCCACATGCGGCACCTGGCACGGCCTAGTCCTCCCCACGGCTAGGAGGGGCCAGTGAAGATTGGTGGGGTTGGTCTTCAAGAGAGGCCACCTGACTGGCTGCCCCACCCCCCTCCTCTACCAGGCTGCGGAGGACCTGGCACCCACACAAGAGGCCACCAGGACACTTGCCACACCTCCAGCACCTCTGGGTGAGCCAGACCTCCTAGGTCCTCGGCTAGGGAGGGGGCAGAAGAGATGCATGCTTTCCTTTCCTAATGTGACACTGCCTGCTCTCTGGTCCAGGAGCCCACATCACACAAGGACACAGATTCACTTCAGCTCTGACCTCACAGCTGCTGGCCAAGAGTCTGGTGAGGTCCCCGAGGGAAGGGTAGGCAATAGGAGCGCTCACAGGCAGGGCTTGGGCTGCCAGTGGTGGAGCTTGACCTGGGGGAGCTGCAATTGGGCATCTTCCACTCTCTGGACTTGGTCAGGGCTCCTCCACACCCCATACTGCCCTGGGAGAACCCTGCCAGGCTGTGGACCTCAGAGGGGGACATCACCTTGCACTAGGGGCTGAAGAGCCTTGAACACATCTTGAAGTTAGGGAAGGCTTGGTTAGTGCTGTTCTGAGGGTTGGGCGTGGAGAGGGTGGGGGCTTTTGCCCTCTCCCTCCTCTTTCTTTCTCCTCCTCCTGTCCCTGGCCCTTGCCCTGCGCTCTGGTTCATGTTCCCAAGCCCGCTAAACAGGTTAATATTCTTTTTCTTCTTTTTTTCTTTTATCTGCAACAAGGGAAAGGAGTTGGTACTAGAAGTCCAGGCTCCAGTGCAGCGGAACGTTGAGAGGGCTTCCAGGGCTGTCTCTTCCTCTCGCCTTCCTTCACTAAGCTGGGTTGTTGAACCATGTCTGTGACCGGTGAAGTGATGCAGTCCTCGCTGACCCAGGAAATCCTCAGCCACCTAGGCCTGGCCAACAAGGTAGGAGCTGCTGGGATTTTAGGATTCTGGTTTTGGGGGGAGGATTTTTATTGTTTTGTTTTTTGGAGGGGGTGTTGTTTTGTTTTTGTCTTTTTGAGACAGGGTTCACTATGCAGTCCAGGCTGGCCTAGAACTCACAGCAAGCTGGGTATGTTGGGGCATGTCTGCAAATCCAGCACTCAGGAAACTGAGGCAGAAGGATTGCCACGAATTCAAGCTGGGCTACAAATTCAGCTCAAGGCCAGGCTGAACTACATGGGGAGATCTGGGGCTGAGGATTTGGCTCATCGGTATGAATACTTGCCTAGCAAGCTGGAAGCCCTGGGTCAGGTCCTCAGCATCAAAAACAAAAAATAAATCTCCCCTAAAAAACGGTTCAACCAAAGAAATACAGTAAAATAATTTTTTTTAAAAAATACATAGCGAGATCTTGTCTCAAAAAAGACAAAATAAAACAGAACTCGAAGCAATCCTCCTGCTTCAGCCTCCCAAGTGCTGGGATTACAGGCGTGCACCACCATGCCGACTCTGATTTTGTTTTGTTCTTTTAATGTATTTGGTTGTTACAGGTCTCACTACACAGCTCGAACTGGTGGTGCTCCTCCTATTTTTAGCCTCCCCAGTGCTTGGATTACAGGCTTGTGCTGCTATAGCCAGACTCTGGCTGGCTCAACCCACCCTGGAGGCAGGGCTGGCACTGCATGTGGTGCTGGGGATGGAACTACAGTCCCTGCGCTTGCCTAAGGTTGCCTAAGCTTGCCTAAGCAGGTGCTGTAGTCTGCTGAGCTATCTCACCAGCCCTGATTTTGTTTTTAGAGACAAGGTCTCACTGTGTGGCCCAAATTGCCTCAAACTCTAGATCTTCCTGCCTCAGCCTACCAAGTAGCTGGGGTTATAGGCATGTGCCCCATCCCCAGCTAAGAATCTTCTCCGAGCTTGGAAACATGAACCAGAGCACAGGGCAAAGGCCAGGGACAGGAGGAGGAAAAAGAAAGAGGAGGGGGAGGGCAAAAGCCTCCACCCTCTCCACACCCAATCCTCAGAGGCTGTGAGATGAGAGCTAAAAAAAGAGAGTGGGCCTAGCTGAGGACTGAATCAGGTGGGAAAGGCCCCTCCTAATCACCCCTGCTCTTACAGACTGCAGCTTGGGGGACACTGGGCACTCTCAGGACCTTCTTGAGCTTTGGTGTGGACAAGGATGTCCACAGGCTGCTAAGAGCCATCACAGGTCAAGGTGAGCCTCTTCCTTCTGTGTTGGGGTGTGCTGTTTGTGAAATGCCCTAATCCCTGTGTGTCAAACACCATGGCATTGTCACATCTGTCCTCACAGGCCTGTGAGGTGAGCTTGTCATTCCCACCCTACAGATGAGGAATCTGGGGTTCAGGGAGGTGCTTGCAAAGCTGGCCCAAGGCCACACAGCTCATAATGCATTGCACAACTGAGATTGAACCCAGGGCCTGCACAACGAATTACAAACCCAGCCTTATTTTTTGTTTTGTTTTGAGACAGGGTCCTGCTATGTAACCCAGGCTGTCCTTGAACTCGGCAATATTCCTGCCTCAGCTTTCTGAGTGCTGGGATCACAAGTGCATTTGGCACTAAACCCAGCACCCTTTTTTTTTTGGGAGGGGGGTTCTTTTTGAGACAGAGTCTCACTATGCACTTCAGCCTGGCCTTGAGCTCATTTTGTAGCTCAAACTGGTCATAAATTTACAGTGATCCTCCTCCCTCAGTCTCCCAAGTGCTGGTATGCAAGTGAGCACTAACATGTGCAGCCATTTTTTATTTTTAATTTTGAGACAGAATCTCCTCAAATCATTAACCTGATCAGGCTGGGCTCCAACTGTGATTTTCTTATCTCAGCCTCCCAGCGGGCTGGGATTATAGACATACACCACTGCACTCAGAATTGAGAATCTAAGGGCCAGGAGGACAGTTCAGAGGCATAAACCCCACCTGGCAAGCACAAGAACATGAGCTCCATCCCCAGTCCTGCATGCCATTCAGTCTTGGCCCCAGAACTGGATATGGTAGTGCACGCCTGTAATCCCAGCACTTGGGAGGTTGAGACAGGAGGATCTCTGGGAGTTCAAGACAAGCCTGGGGGCTACAAAAGTGAGCACAAGGCCAGTCTGCACTGCATAGTGAGACCCTGCCCCCCCCAAAAAAGGAATGTAAACCAAGTTAGCCAATCCAAATTAAAAAAGGGGTGGGGGAGCTGGAATGCTGGGAATTGAGCCATCAGCCATTGCACTAAGGTACACCCCCAAATCTTTTTATTTTTATTTTGAGACAGGGTCTTGCTAAATTGTTTAGGATGGGCTCAAATTTATAATCCCCGTGCGTTAGCCACTGTGCCCAGTTTAGAACTGGATTCTAGAGCCAGGTGTGATGGTACACGCCTGTAATCCCAGCACTGGGAAGGCTGACGCACCAGGAATGACAAAGTTGGAAGCCAGCCTGGGCTACATAGTGAGTTCAAGGCCTGCCTGAACTATGTAGTGAGACATTATCTCAAAAACAAAGAATGAGATTCTGTGCCACTTAGCTAATCCCAAAAAGTATTTTCTTTTTGACCATCACACCTGGCCTTCTTTGCCTAAATAGGTGTCAGATTTACATGCCATTTTGACATTTTGATTTTTTATTTATTTATTTATTTATTTATTTATTTTTCCGAAAATGGCAGAAGGATTTTTCTTTTTTTCTTTTTTTTGGCTCCGAATGCCTTCATGGCAGGTTTGGCTGGCTTGAGTTGTGGGGATCCAACCACAGCAACCTGAGCCTGACTGCTTTGTTGAAGCAGCCACTTAAAGAACTGAACTAAGGGGTAGGCCCCCATTTTGACATTTTATTTTTAGATGCAAATAAAGCAGGTAACCCCTGCTCCTTCCCTCCTGGCCTTCCAAGACCCTGGTATCCCCCATGGAGCAGGAGGCCTGGCTCCATCCATGCCTTCCTCTTGCTCAGGTGTGGACCACAGTGCCATCATTGACGTGCTGACCAATCGCAGCAGAGAGCAGAGGCAGCTCCTTTCTCGAGCTTTCTGGGAACGCACCCAGCAGGTGAGATGCTGACCCCCAGAATAGGGTCCAGGGTGAGAACCACCTGTTGGACTTAGGGTACAGCAAAGGCAGCCAAGGCCAACCCCTTCCCCAACTAAAATGAGATTAAAAAAAAAAAAAAAAAATCTAGACATGGTAGCACATACTTATAATCCCAGTACTTGGGAGGATGAAGCAGTAGGATTGTTCTGAGTTCAAGAACATCCTCGGTTATAAGGCCAACCTGAACTGTATAACGAGACCCTGTCTCAAAAAGACAAAAAAACAAAAGGACCAAATCTGTCCAAACCCTCTACACTTCCTGTGGCCCCTGACCCCATGCTGTGGGGACACTTTACCTAGGACCTGCTGAAGTCCCTACAGGCAGCTCTGTCTGGAAACCTGGAGAGGATCGTGGTGGCTCTTCTACAGCCTGCGGCCCAATCCGATGCCCAGGAACTGCGAATGGCCTTGAAGGTACCCGGAGAAGTTGCCTGTGGGGAGTCTGGGAATCAGGGACACTGAGGGGAGGAGGGAGGAGATCAGCCCTTAGGGGAAATGGCTATGCCTGCTGTCTGCCCCTCTGTCACCATCCTAATGACACCTAATGACACAGTCTGATTCAGGTCTCAGAGCAGCTCCCTGTCTCCCATAGACTTCAGGCTTTGCTAAAGATGTCGCACTGGAAATCCTTGCCACCCGAGCCCTGCCCCAGCTGCAGGAGTGCCTGGCAGCCTACAAACTCCGTGAGAACATGGGGGGAGGGTCCCCCGGTGGGTGAAAGAAGCACAGGGGGCTGTAGGACAGTCCCCTCCCAAACTCCCTAGACACAGCCACCTGGGACCCTGACTGGGCACATTTTCTTCCTTTGGGGTCTCTCCCCTCCCTCTTCCATGCCTTGGTCTCCCCAGGGAGAGACCCACATGTGATCATTAAAGAATGAGAAACAATGATTAGTCTGGGGTTCCAGGGCAAGTTCCAAAGTAATGACAAGGTTAGGCAACATAAGAGTCTCAGACAGGCCTGTGTCACCTCCCAAACCCCTTGCTGTCCTTGCCATGGCACCCTGGGCACAGCCTGAGGGGCAGTTAGGGTGTCATCTGTTTGGCCCCAGTTGATGGGTTAGGTGCCACCGGCCTCACCACTAATTTGCAATCAGCTCTGTCTCATCTTCATTTTGGCAGAACCAGGGATTGAACTCAGACCCTTGCGCTTGCCAGGGATGCGCTTATTCTACTGAGCCATCTCCCCTCATCTTCATTTTGGCACCTCCCTTTTCCTCTGGGGTCCAGCCTCAGCCTGTGGTCTTATTCTATCTCTTATCTCCCTCCCTCCTTCCCTCCCCTCCTCCCTTCCTACTTTTTTTTTTCCTTCCTACCCTCCTTCCTTCCTTCCTTCCTTCCTTCCTTCCTTCCTTCCTTCCTTCCTTCATCTTCCTTCTCTCCCTTTTTGGCTCTTCCCAGCTTTGTGGAAGGATGTCTTCGCACATCCTTCCTGCTCACCCACAGTCATCAGTGCAGGGCCAGCCCTGGCCATCTTACCTGACAGTGAGGCTTTCCTGTTCCACTCTTCTCCGCATGGCTCTAACAGTGGCTGCCCCCTGCCCGGCAGCTTGGTGCTGGGAATGAGCGCACCATGAGCTAAGTGATGTTCTTAGTGCCATAGCAGTGCCTGGGCCGCACATCCTGGGAATAGGCAGCTATTGAACTACTCTGAGTTGGAGACAGCAGGGTCAGCAGGACGCAGTGAGTCAGGCGTTTGACAGGTCCTGGGGCTGTCCACACTGGGGAAGATCTGGAGTAAGAGAGCTCCTGGCCCCACCCCAGATTTCCAGGCTGAGGCTGAGGAGGACATCAAGTCTGAGACCACTAGCATCTTGCAGGACCTGCTCCTGGCCCTGGCCAAGGTGAGGCGGACTGGCCTGTCAGGGAAGGGAATTCCCCTGTTGGCTCAGGGGATGGGCCAGAGCAGAAGTGCTGCTATTCTGTGATAAACAAAAGGGGTTGGGGGATAAATGGGGGGGGGTTGGGGAAGGCCCACATTTGGGAATGAAAGGCTGCCCCTTGGTGGCACAAGCCTGTAATCCCAGCACTGTGGGAGGCTGAGGCAAGAGGATCACAAGTTTGATCACCATCTTAAATTACCACCTGAGGTAATTTAGTGACTTAGAGACCCTGTCTCAAAATTTAAAAAAAAATTAAAAGGGCTAGGGATGGATGTAGCTCAGTGAAAAGGTCCTAGGTTCAATCCCCCCTGCCAAAAAAAAAAAAAAAAAAAAAAAAAAAACATCCTGAGAACCTGAGAAGTGTCTTCTCCTTTTAGGGGAGTCGTGAGAGCTACTGTGGCATCACTGACTACAATCTGGCAGAGCAAGATGTCCAGGTGAGCCTGGGCGAGGCCTTTGCGGGCCATGCACATACGGCACAACCCTCACCCCGCGTGTCTCGCAGGATGGGCTGTGCCCCCAGGTCCTGCAGAGGGTTTCTGCCTTGGGCAGGGATGGCGCAAGGCCTGGCAGTCACCTCACAGGGGCTCAGCTGCAGTCTCCTCTCGAGAGAAACTGCGCCAGACCCTGTCCCGGGCATTATTTAATCCCTGTGGCAGCAGTAGTTTTCCAAAGCAGAGAACAGAGTTGTGAGGGCAGAGGTAGTATCTTAGCCTTGTTCTTTCATAAATACATAATATAGACACACACACAAAATAGACACGTGTGTGCATACATGTTTACATGCGAGCACACATGCACACGTACAAGTTTACAAGTTAAAATCCCCTCTTTCTAGGGGCCGGGGAGATGGCTCAGTAGAATAAGCACAGGCAAGTGCAAGGGTTTGAGTTCAATCCCCGGTTCTGCCAAAGGGAAAAAAAAAAAAATCCCCTCTTCCATCCTCAATCTCCTTTCTATCATTGTGATGATGGATTCTGGGAACATCCCAACCCTGGCTGAATCCCACCTTCATCCCAGGCACTACAGCGGGGAGAAGGGCCCAGCACAGAGCGACTGTGGGTCCTGATCTTCACCCAGCGCAATCCCGAACACCTCAGGCGAGGTATACACGGGGCTTCTTGTCCCCTTGGCTTGCTCTAGTGATGAGTTCTGGCAGAGGGAGGTGGAGGGAACCCCCTCTCTGTGATGACTCCTTCTGCCATCACCAAGGTATCTTTCTAACTTCTTCCCCATGCAAGTGTTTGATCTGTACCAGTGGCGCACTGGACGGTCGCTGGAGGAGGCTGTGAGACATCATTTCAATGGCGATGCCCAGGCGGCCCTGCTCAACCTAGGTAGGGACCCACCTGAGGCATGGAGTAGGGATCTCCCTGGGATGGGAAGCTGAGGCCCTAGGCCTGGCTCTCCATTCCTCCCTCTCTGCTTCCAGCCTCAGTGGTCAGAAACACACCGCTGTACTTTGCAGACAAACTTCACCAGAGCCTCCAGGTGAGACGCTTGCTCCCTCCCTGTGGAGCTAAATATGGCGGGGTTGGGGGGCAGGTGACCTCTTCCTGGGCAGCAGAGGCCTTTCAGGCTGCTGGTAACATAAAGATCTCACATGTACTTCTTTTTTTTTTTCAGTCTTTTTTGAGACTGTCTCACTATGCAATTCAGGCTGGCCTTGAGCTCACTTTATAGCCCAGGCTGGTCTTGAGCTTACAACAGTCCTCCTGCCTCAGCACCCCTGAGTGCTGGAATTATAAAATGCTGGGGTTACAGGTGTGTGCCGCCACACCTGGTTCTCACATGTACCTCTCTAAAGCTACAGCAGCTCTCTTCCCCTGCACTTCCCAACTGTCTTCTTTCGGCTACAAGGGCCTGAGGTGTAGCTCAGCGGCAGAGAACCCTTATCTGGCACGCACAGCCCCTGCCTTATCGAGGGCAGGGGTGTGAGTTTCAGTTAGAACGAAGCTAGTTGGCCAGCAAAAACATGAAAACTAAGATTTGGGCTTTGTTAATGCCTATGCAATCAAATTTAAGTATGAATCTGCTTTGTCTCTCTCTTTTTTTTTTTTTTTTTTTTTTGGTACTGGGAATCAAACTCAAGACCTCGTACTTGCCAGGAAGGTGCTTCTGCCGCTGAGCTATACCCCCAGCAGGAATCAGCTTTGTAACAGTGCGTTGTAGCCAGACAAGTTAGCTATGCTGGTAATCACAGCACTCTGGGAGGCTGAGGCAGGAGGAAAGCAAGTCCAAGCCCAGCCTATGCAATTTAGTGGCTTAGTGAGACTCTTACTCAAAATAATTTTTTTTTTTAAATTTGTGTGTGTGTGTGTGTGTGTGGGCAGCTCAGTCCACCAGGGGGCGGGGCCGGCTGGGGGATTGAACCACGGTCCCTGTGCTTTGCTAAGCTTGTTCTAAGTAGGTGCTTTAGACCACTGAGCCATCTCACCAGCCCCAAAGATATTTGATAAGTGATACACATTTTTTTTTTTTTTGGTGGGACCGGGGATTGAACTCAGGCCTTTGCGCTTGCCGGGCAAGCGCTTATTCTACTGAGCCATCTCCCCGGCCCCTCAAAATAAAAAATAAAAAGTGGCCTGGGGAGTGCATCTCAGTGTGAAGATCCTGGGTTTAATCCCCCGTCTTTATTATCAGTTGCAGGCAGCAATAACAGTGCTAACACTGGAAGAGTAGCAGGAACGTGCATTTCTCAGGTGCTTGTTGTGTGCAGGGATTATCCTGAGTGTGTTTCACTCGCGTCACCTGATCAGCACAACCATGCTCCACTGTTATTCTATAGCTAAAGCACCGGAGGACATCACGGTTGAGTACATGGCCCAAGTAGCCAGCTAGTAAGTGCTGCAGCCTCGCTAAAGCACACTTAATAATTTAGGGCCTGCACCACTCTGTGTCCCTTAGCCAGCCAGCTTGGCTTCTAGGGATCTCTGTGCCCACATTGTTTGGCATTTGTTCAGTGTCATCCGTTCTTGAACCAGTGTCAGTTTGAGCAATTCCACCAACAGAATCTAGTCATTCTGCTCCATGAATTAGGTCCCCTGTAACAATCTCCCCAAAACCAGTATATAAAAAACTCAAGGGCTGGGGAGATAGCTCAGTAGAATAATTGCTTGCCTGGCAAGCACAGTGTCCTGAGTTCAATCCCCAGTAC
>NW_004524624.1:10265961-10274953 GCF_000260255.1 Octodon degus | reverse complement strand
ATACCATGTGTCCTGCTTCTCAGGAGGGCCAGTGGAGTGTGTGTGTGTGTGTGTGTGTGTGTGTGTGTGTGTGTGATTTATTTATTTATTTATTTATTTATTTATTTTTGGTGGAACCAGGGATTGAACTCAGGCCTTTGTGCTTGCCAGGGAAGCGCTTATTCCACTGAGCCATCTCCCTGGTCCCATGTGTGCGTGTATTTTAGGGAAGGGTCTACAGGGTGTTCAGGGTCTCACTACTAGATTGGACTTGTAGTGATCCGCCTGTTTGTAGCCTCCCAAGAGCTGGGATTACAGGTGTGTGCCACCACACCCAGTCTCTCTGTCTCTCTGTTTCTCTCTCTCTCTCTCTCTCTCTCTCTTTTTTTCCAGAACCAGGGATTGAACTCAGGCCCTTGCACTTGCCAGGGAAGTGCTTATTCCTCTGAGCCACCTCCCGGGCCCCCTCCTGGCCCCTTTTTTTTCACACAGGGCTTTGCCATGTTGTCCAGGCTGGCAATCCTCTTGCCTCAGCCTCCCAAGTGCTGGGTTTACAGATGAGTACCACCATGTCTGGCAAGTTTACCCTTCTTTATGGCAGAGTCGTACTCTATTATGTATAAATCCACATTTTCTTTACCCATTCATATGTTGATAGGCATATAGGCCACTTCCAAGATATAGCTATTGCGTGGGCGTGGCGGTACACAGGGCAGGAGTGGTGGCGCACCCGGAATTAAGGCCAGCCTGCACCACATGGCAAGAAAGACCCTGTCTCAAAACAAAAACAAAAATTTAGCTATTATGGATTGCATTGCTATGAATTCAGGTGTGTAACGGTTGCTGTACTGTGTCTTTAATTCCTTCTTTGGTTTTGGTACCTGGGATGGAACTCAGGACTTTGGGGCTTTAGGACTTTGTGCCTGCCAGGCTGGTGCTCGTGCTTCTGAGCTATCTCCCTGGCCCCTCAATTCATTTTCTTAACAGTGAAAAAAAAAATTTATTTGTGGAAATCTTTTTTTTTTTTTTTTTTTTTGGCAGAACCGGGGATCAAACTCAGGCCCTTGTGCTTGCCAGGGAAGCGCTTATCCTACTAAGCCATTTCCCCGGTCCCCCTTGATTATTATTATTTTTTTTTTTAATTTGTGGAAATCTTGAGCAACAAACAATTCAAAAGCTCCACACAGGAGAAAAAAATGAGAGCATTAAAAAAATGAGGATATTATTTTAAGCGAATGTAATATTTTCTCTTTTTTAGCAAATGTAATCTTTTCTAAAAAGAAATCAGTAAGATATAAGCATGACAGAGTGGAGTAATTCTTACAGTAGAAAGTGTGTGTGTGTGTGTGTAGTACTGGCACTGAGCCCAGGTCTTATGCAAGCAAGCTAGACAATTGCTCTAGGTAAAAACTATTCTGAAAAATTTATGAGCCCTAAGGCAATTGCAGTTTTCACAGCCGTGGCACAGGAGCTTACAGACACTCTATCGCTAGTGGATAAAAGTTATCTGTAAAAAAAAAAAAGTCTTTTGATTAAAATGGAAAGGAGATGCCAGCCTGGCAACTGCAAGGTCTTGAGTTTGATTCCTGATATCAAAAGAAAAGAAAAATGGGGAGGACAGTGTAAAGATATTTACAAGAAGGGCCAGTGAGGCCGGGGAGATGGCTCAGTAGAATAAGCGCTTCCCTGGCAAGCACAAAGGTCTGAGTTCAATCCCTGGTTCCACAAACAAAAGTGGGACTGGTGAGATAGCTCAGGCATCTGCTCAAGCAAGCTTAGGCAAGTGCTCAGGGACCACGGTTCAATCCCTGGCATCACATGCCCTGCCAGCCCTGCCAGCAGGGTGGGCTGAGCCGGCCCCCCACACACACACACTCACGATATTTAAAAGAGGAAGATTAGTTGAGAATAAAATATTTACAAAAATATTATTCCTCTGTAACCAGGATGAAGCCCGGTCAAGCTCTCAAAACTTTGGCCTTCTTAATTCTGTTCTTGTTTCTGTGTGTCCCGCTGCTCTTTGGGCCCGGAGCTGAGGCGCTCCCTCCCTCACTGGTCGTGCGGAGAAGCTTTCCTTTAGAGCCCACCGCGGTTTCAGCTCTCCTTGGTGTGGCTTCCAGCTGAGGCCCAGACAGACTTGCGCTCAGATGTGAACTTTGGCTTCTCGCTGGGGCAGAGTCTGTGTGTGGAGCTCAGCAACTGTGACGCAGTATCGGCAGCCTTGACGTGGCCTTTGTGGTCACATGTGGAAACTTTCTGCTGGAGCAAGCTCAGGGGACACTTACGCTGGTTGCCTCTAACAGCTGCTGAAAACCTGATGTTCGTCTTAGCAGCAGAGAAAGTAGCGCTTGGCCAAACCCTGCAGTGCTGGCCCAGCAGGGCTGTGGAGGGCGGCCGGGCCTCCCTCCCTTAGGGCAAGCGCTTAGTCTACTGAGCTATCTCGCCGGCCGCTTAGTTTTCATCCTGATTTTTCTTTTCTTTTTTTGGTTTCCTGTTTAAGATGGGCTTTCAAGCTTATAACAATGTCTGCCTTCAGGTTAGCCCAGAAGTCCAAGGGGTTAGCCAGGGTCTGCAGGTCACTGTACCTAAAGGGATTCAGCTTCCCAGCAGGACACTGTGTTCTAGCACAGCAGGGGACACCCCGGGGAAGGCCACTGATCCACACAGTGCCATTTCAAATTCTGGCACCAGTAATTTTAATTCCTGGAGGGGGAATAACTGGGTCAACTGGAATTTCTAATTTCAGTTTGTTGTTTTGGTTTGGTTTTTGATTCTTGCTGGCCTGGAATTCTCAGTGATCCTTCTGCCTCAACCTGCTTTTCTGATGCGAACACTGATAGCTGTAAACCTCCTTCCTAAGACTGCTTTCATTGTGTCCCCTACTGTGTTCTACTGACACTGTCATTTGATTCTATGAACTGCCTAACTTCTTCCTTCAGTTCTACGGCATCATTTATCAGATGTTGGATCCAGTTTTTATGTTCTCTTTTTGTTTTGAGATATATTTCTGAGAAATTAGTCTTTCAAAGCATCCCTATCATTTGTTTATTCATTTCTTTATCTTTTTGTGATAGGGTGTTGCTATGCAGCTTAAGCTGGCCTTGAGCTCACTTTATTTATCTATTCGTTAAATTTTTTTTGGCAGAACTGGGGATTGAACTCAGGCCGTGCACTTGCCAGGGAAGCACTTATCCACTGAGCCATCTCCCTGGTCCGGGAACCTTTTCATAGACTCTAATTCTTTGCTAAACTGGTCTTTTTTTTTTTTTGGTCTTCCTGAGTCAGGGTTTCTCAATGCAGTTCAGGCTGGGCTTAAACTCACAATGATCCTCCTGCCTCCGCCTTCTAAGTGCTGGGATTACCGGGGTGGGCCACCATGACGTCTAAATTGGTTATTCTTATTTTGTATTGTTTTGTTTCACTCCACTGGCTTTTTAAATGTTTTTTAGACAGGGTCTTGCTATGTAGTTCAAGCTGGCTGGGAGCAGGTGCCACCACATCTGGCTCAGCTGGCTTTTTACTAGTGTTTTCTGTAAACTTCTGGTTTTGTTTAATACTTCCATTGTCTGTATAGTTATATCTGCTATGATACTTTTTTTTAAAAAAAAAGGATTTCAGAACTAAGACTCAGGCCGGGGAGATAGCTCAGTAGAATAAGTGTTTGCCTGGCAAGCGCAGGGTCCTGAGTTCAATCCCTGGTACCGAAAAAAAAAAACAAAAAAACAAAAAAAAAACCTGAGCCTCATGGCACATATCTGTAATCCTAGCACTCCGGAGGTTGAGCCAGGACCAGCATGGGGGCCACAAAAAGTAAGCACAAGACCAGCCTGAACTGTATAGCCAGATTCTGTCAAAAAAAAAAAAGAAAAAAAAGAAAGAAAGAAAGAAAAAAAAAAAAAAAAAAAAAAAGATGGGGAGGACAGTGTAAAGATATTTACAAGAAGGGCCAGTGAGGCCGGGGAGATGGCTCAGTAGAATAAGCGCTTCCCTGGCAAGCAGAAGGGCCTGAGTTCAATCCCCGGTTCTGAAAAAAAAAAAAAAAAAAAAAAAAAAAAAAAAAAAAGAAAAAAAAAAAAAAAAAAAAGAAAAAGAAAGATTTCATTTTTAACAGAAACATTGTCACCAGACAATAGTCTCATAGTTTAAAGTCACCCTGTTACCCATCTTTTGCCACCTCCTGGTTCATATTGAACCCAACCCATTTTGTAAAGGAGATAAACAGTTCCTGCTGGAGATCCTCGGGGTCAATCCTGTTCCAGTTGGCCTACTTTCAAAGACAGTGAAATCTTCACAGTGCCAAAGTCCAAGAGTTTCCTCTTGACTCAGCTTGGGGCCTTGGTCTCTGGCACCTGAACTTTACTCCTGGCTGTAGCAGACTGTTGTCAGGTAGCTCTTTGTCTTAGTGGCTTGAGAAATAAATGTGACCAGGCTTTGATTTTTTCACCTCACCTTCTGGAGCTGGATCAGAGATTCTTCTCATCTCAAACAAAAGAACTGAATGAAACAATGCTAGGAAGATAGCTCAGCAGCATAAGAGCCTGCCTGGCAAGTGCAAGGTCCTGAGTTCAACCAGGTACCAAAAGCAACAATTGAATGAAACAAGCAAAAAGCAGTAGTAAGTTGTTTTTTTTTTTTTTCTCTGTTTTTTTTTCAGAACCAGAGATTGAACTCAGACCCTTGCACTTGCCAGGGAAGCACTTATTCTAATGAGCCATCTCCCCGGACCCCTATTATTATTATTTTTAATGTATTTAGTACAGGGTCTGACTATGCAGCTCAGACTCGTAGTAATCCTCCTGTTTATAGCCTCTGCAGCACGGGGATTATAGGCATGCGCCTCCACATCCAGTCTTGGTGGCTCAATGCACCTGGGAGTGGGGCTGGTACAGCATGTGGTGCCAGGGATCAAACCCCAGTCTGTGCACTTGTCTAAGGAGACACTTAGTTCCCTGAGCTATCTGGCCAGTCCAGCAAGATTTATTTTGAGGGAAAAAAAGTTTATCTGCAAAAAAGAGAAAAGCAAAAGTTTATTTGAAAAAGTGAAACTGAGTATGAGGGAGAATCTGGCTCTAAAGAGAGAGCTTAAGCTTAATGAAAGAGGAAAAGCAACATAAAAGTACACCCTGGGGCCTGGGGAGATAGCTAAGTGGAATAAGCGCTTCCCTGGCAAGTGCAAGGGCCTGAGTTCAATATCTGATTCCAACAACAACAAAAAAGGAAAACTCCAAAAGTACACCCTGGAGGACACAGGCAGGCTATTCTGAGGAAAGACACACACACTGCCTATCTGTTGTGATCCTGCTAAGGACTTTATTAATCTGTTTTTTAGTCTCATCTGATATATTTTCAAATAATTTGGGTATTTGACTTTTGCTTTCCTTTTCTTGATAACCCCAGGGTCATCTTTCAGACAGTTAGGGGTTTCTCAAAACAGTCTGTTGTATTGTCCTCTTCTTCTTCTTCTTCTTTTTTTTTTTTAATGAATTTAGGACAGGGTCTACAGGGTGTACAGGATCTCACTAAGTAGATTAGACTCATAGTGATTCTCCTGTTTTCAGCCTCCCAAGTGCTGGGATTATAGACATGTGCCACCACACCCAGTCTCAATCCTTGTCTCAGAGTGCCCTGGGGGCGGGACCAGCAGGGCATGCCGAAGATTGAACCCTGGTTGCTGAGCTCTGCCTAAGCAGGTGCTTTAGTCAGCTGAGCTATTTGGCCGGCCCATATTGTCTTCTTTTTTTTTTGGTGGAACCAGGGATTGAACTCAGGCCCTTGCACTTACCTGGCAAGCACTTATTCTACCATATTGTCTTCTTACAATGTATTTGTTTGTTTGTTTGTTTATACCAGAAATCAGATTCAGAATCTCAAGGTCGCCAAGTAGGTGCTGTGCCACTGAGACCAGGCAGGCACTATGCCATTTAGCTATAACCCCAGACAGTCTACTTTTTTTCTTTCTTTTTTTTTTTTTTTTGTCTATTTTTTGTTCCATTTGTTTTGTTTTGTGCCTAGGCTTATGAGCAATTATAGTGGAAACACTGTCACTAGTTTACAGATCTCTTCAGTCTGCTTTTCAGTGAAGTGTACTGTGTATGGCTAATCATGGTCCTTTGCCTTTGGTACCATTTCTATTCATTTGGGAGGGGCAAACAGACTGTAATTCGTCCAACACCCAGTTCTCCAAGCATAGACTGCAGTATTGTTTTTATGTATTTATTTATTTAATGTATTTAGTACAGGTTTCACTACATAGATTGGACTCGTAGTAAGTCTCCTGTTTTAGGCTTGTTTTTTTTTTTTTTCAGAACCAGGGATTGAACTCAGGCTCTTGCGCTTGCCAGGCAAGCACTTATTCTACTGAGCTATCTCCCCAGGCCCTGAAGTGCTGGGATTACAGGCACGCATCACCACGCCCAGTCTAGTATTGTTAATCTCAAAGGTAATCCAGTTTTGGCATAGAGAAAACCCATTAATAGCAACAATTATTCGATCCTGGGCTGGAGAGATGGCTCAGTGGTCTAAAGCACCTACTTGGAACAAGCTTGGCAAAGCACAGGGACCACGGTTCAATCCCCCAGCACCACATGCCAGCCAGCCGCGCCCCCTGGTGGGCTGAGCTGGCCACACACATACACACACACAATAAATGTTAAAATTAAAAAAATAAATAAATTCTAAAAAAAAAAAAAACAATTATTCGATCCTGAGACTATCAAGCAAGTCAGCAATAATATTATCATTCAAAACAAATTGAAGGGCTGGAGAGATGGCTCAGTGGTCTAAAGCACCTACTTAGAACAAGCTTAGCAAAGCATCGGGGACCACGGTTCAATCCCCCAGCACCACGTGCCAGCCAGCCCCGCCCCCTGGTGGGCTGAGCTGGCCACACACACACACACACACACACACACTCTCTCTCTCTCTCTCTCTCTCTCTCAAATAAATAAAAATTTAAAAAAACAAAACAAAACAAAACAAATTGAATATAGACATACTATAAGATCCAATAATTATAGAAAGAAATCCACAAGTAGGAAAGTTCTACGATTATAGTACAAACACTAAGATAGCTCTCTCTCTTTTTTATTTTTATTTTTTTACACAGAGTCTTTACTATGCAGTGCAGGCTGGCCTTGAGTTTAATATGTAGCCCAGGCTGGCCTCAAACTCATGTTGATCATTCTGCCTTGGTCTCCTGAATATTAGGATTAAAGTTGGACAGCAAAACAATAAATAAATAAATAAAGTTGTACACCCTCATAGCCATCCCTAAACAATCTAAATACTGACATATAGTAAATATGTACCAAGTGCAGAATTATACTTCTATTAATGATAGAAGGCATTTCCCAGAAATAACATAAGAAATAACTGACTATATAAAGATTAATCAAGCTTATAGTCTTGTAATCCCTGCACTCAGAAAGCTGAGGTAAGAGGATAACTGAGAGTTCAACACCAGTCTGGACTACTTAGTGAGATCCTGTCTCAAAAAGCCAAAAATAAAATAAATAAATAAATAAATATATAAAGCTTAAGACTTATACTATTAAAGACATAAAAGGTTGAAAATAGAAGAAAAATGTGCAAAATTAAATAATAGTAGATGAGAGGGAGGGTCAAGAAGTGAGACAAAAGATCTTATTAAGGAGTAGAAGGATGCTTACAGAATTAGGCAAAGATAACAGAAGAAAGCAAATGAGAAATAGAAGATTTAAAAACAAAAACAAAAATAAAAAGAACAAAACAAAAAATGAGTGGGGCTGGGGAGACAGCTCAGTAGAATAAACGTTTGCCTGGCAAATGCAAGGTCCTGAATTCAATCCCCAGTACTGCCAAAAAAAAAAAAGGTTTTGTTTTTTGTTTGTTTTTGTTTTTTGAAGCAGGGTGTCACTATGCAGCTCAGGCAGGCCTTGTAGGCCACACAGGTCTCAAACTCACAAAGACCCTCCAGTCTCAGCCTCTTGAGTGCATGTGCCACCATGCCCAGCAAAAAATGATGAAAGAAAAAAATATCATTTGAAAGATAAAAGAGGACTTGCATGGTAGCCTGCTTAGGCAAGTACTAGGACAGGGGTTCAATCCCCGGCAGCACATGCTGCACTGGCCCTGCCCCCAGCACACTGAGTGGCCACTGAGACTGCATTTGGTGGTGCATACCACACCCAGTGCTGGGGAGGCTGAAAACAGGAGGATCACTATAAGTCTGAGCTGTGTATTGAGACCCTGTACCAATTTTTTTTTTTCTGGCAGAATCGGGGATTGAACTCAGGTCCTTGCGCTTACCAGGGAAGTGCTTTTTCCACTGGGCCATCTCCTGGCTCCCAAATATGTTTGAAAGAAAGAGAAAGAGAGAGAGAGAGAGAGAGAGAGAGAGAGAGAGAGAGACAGAGACAGAGACAGAGAGAGAGAGAGAAGAAGAGAAAGGAAGAAAAGGAAAAAGGAAAATTCTCCAGCCCCAGTAAACTAGTGAATAAGAATAAAAAGAGTACAAAACCAGTGAGATAGCTCAGTGGACTAGGTGCCTGCTTTGGCAACCAAAGGGACCAGTGTTTGATCCCTGGTCCAGCATGCCACACCAGCCCTGCCCCCACCCCCTGGATGCACTGAGCCAGTGACCGAGTCTGGACATGGTGGCGCACACCTGTAATCCCAACACTGGGGAGGTTGAAAACAGGAGGATCACCAGGAGTCCAATCTGTGTAGTGAGACCCTGTACCAAATACATAAATGAAAAAAAAAGTACAAAAACAGAGAAAGAAACTTCTCTGTACTTTTTTTTATATTTTTTTTATTTTATTTTATTTTTTTTCCAGAATGGGGGATTGAACTCAGGGCCCTGTACTTGCCAGGGAAGCACTTATCCCACTGAGCCATCTTCCTGGACCCCTCTCTGCACTTTTTTTTTTAAATTTATTTATTTATTTATTTAGTGTGTGTGGCCAGCTCAGCCCACCAGGGGGTGGGGCTGGCTGGCATGTGGTGCTGGGGGATTGAACCGCGGTCCCTGTGC
>NW_004524624.1:10263677-10265279 GCF_000260255.1 Octodon degus | reverse complement strand
CCAAGTAGACCACTGAGCCATCTCTCCAGCCCCTCCCCCATTAATTTTCTTTTTCTTTCTTTCTTTTTTTTTTTTTGCAGAACCAGGGTTTGAACTCAGATCCTTGTGTTTGCCGGTCAAGCGCTTATCCTACTGAGCCATCTCCCCAGCCCCTCCATTAATTTTCAAACAACCCTTTCCTGGAATGGTGGAAACCAGGCACTCTCCAGCAACACGCTGGCACCTGCACTGAGATCCCTGTGTTGATTGTTGTCCTCCGGGTGGAGGAAGTCCCCTCTGGAGCAAATCCTGCACTGTCCATCCCTGAAGATCACAACCTCCTGGAGCCCCTACATGGCTGATCAGTCCACCACCCTGTTCTTCCTGGAGACCCCAGCCCTCACCTTGCTTCTGCAGAGCTGGGCTCCCCTCCGAATGAGCCGCAAGCCAGAGACAGTTTGCAAACTGTTTCGTTGCCTTTTCTGTGCTATGGTCTTTCAAGCTTCTTGGTAGCTTTTAATTTTTCTATCTGTTCCTTCCCAATTCCTGGAAATCTTCTCTTTTTTTTCTTCCCTAAATTATTTTCCATTGTCTCTAGATTATTTTTCTTGACCAAGAAAGCCTGCATTGGGCCCAGGGAGATAACTCAGTAGAAAAAGTGCTTGCGGGGGCCTGCCCCTTAGCTCAGTTCTTTGGGGCTGAGGAGATGACTCAGTGGAATAAGCACTTCCCTGGCTAAGCGCAAAGGCCTAAATTCAATCCCCAGTTCCACCAAAAAAAAAAAAAAAAAAAAAGTGCTTGCCTGGCAAGCACAGGGTCCTGAGTTCAATCCCTGGTAACACCGGGAAAAAAAAAGAGAAAAAAAGAAAGAAAGCCTGCGTTATAATGAGTCAGGTCTAAGTTTCATTTGAAGAGGTAGTTAGTTGTCAAACTACATAAAAACAAATTTGAAGGTCTAGCATGGTGGTGCATGCCTGTAATCCTAGCACTTAAGGGGCCAAGGCAGGAGGATCACTGAGTTTGAGGCCAGCCTGCACTGCACTGCACAGTGAGACTCTGCCTCAATCATCAATATTTTTTAAAAATAAATAAGGAAGATTAGGGTGTTTTTTGGGAGTAAAGTCCCCTCCAGGTAAATACCCAGACAAAAACAAATAACAGCAAGGGCAGGGGTGGGGGCGGCCCGGTAGCTCGGTTGTTTAAGTGCCTGCTTAAACAAAGCCCTCAAGCTCAAGCTTCTGGGGTTCCAACCCAGACAGTCACTGCAAACCAGAAATGCCCTAAAGGCATTTCGAGCCTCCAAAAAAAACCAACAACAACAACAAATAACAGCAAAAGAATTGTAGGCTGGGGACATAGTTCAGTAGCAGAGAACATTCGCCTATCATAGGTGATGCTGGGGCCGGGGAGATGGCTCAGTAGAATAAGCGCTTGCCTGGTAAGCCCAAGTGTCTGAGTTCAATCCCTGGTTCCACCAAAAAAAATAAATAAATAGGTGATGCCATAGGTAAATCCCAGCGCCACACACACACATCACCCATAAAAACCAGCCAAACTATGTCAGCAGTAAATGATTTTTTTTTTTTTGGTTTTTTTTTTAAAGTCATTTTTATTTTTTTTTTT
>NW_004524624.1:10250133-10262657 GCF_000260255.1 Octodon degus | reverse complement strand
TGTTGAGCTTGTGGCAGGATGAAGGAAGACGTGAGGAAAAAATGAGAGAAATATTCAAACTCCTTCCTCAGGGACTGATCTTTTCTGTTGTGCAAACTGCTTTTTTTTTTTTTTTTTTTTTAATGTTTTTGGTACAGGGTCTCACTATGTAGCTCGGATTCGTAGTGCACCTCGTTTTCAGCTTCCCCAGCACTGGCATTACAGGAGTGCACCACTATACCCAGACTTGCTGGGTCATCTTAGGAGGAGGGATAGGCAAAAATAACTATTGCCCAGAATAGTTTCATTTTTTCTTTTTTTTTTTTTTTCTTCCTTTGCCCTCACTTCCTACACTAAATCGCCAGGCAACTCACTTCTAATGAAAATCTTACTAAGTATTTCCCCCATCTCTCTCTTTCTATACCAGCAACCTGAGCCCAATTACCAAGTCTTGATGCGCATCCTCATCTCTAGATGCGAGATTGATCTTCTAAGCATCCGAGCTGAGTTCAAGAAGAAATTTGGGAAGTCCCTCTATTCTTCTCTCCAGGTGAAACTTGGCCAGTCCTTGGCCTGGTGCCCCGAGAGCTTCACCCCCTGCTCCCACCCATGAGCCCCCACCTGCCCACCACTGAGCACATGCTCATATGCTCAGCCTGTGAGCAGCATTTGTTTGGTTCCCTGAGTGCTGAACTCCAAGCACCAGGGAGGACCCTGCCCTGAGTGAGCTGTGGACCAGCGTGAGGAAGGAATCAGAGTGCTGCAGCACTGACTCCAGGGTCTTACTAATGCTCAGTCCTTTGTCTGCAGGATGCAGTGAAAGGAGACTGCAGGCAGGCTCTGCTCGCCCTGTGCAGAGCTGAAGATCTTTGAGACCTCCGTCTTCCCACTCACACAACATCTAAGAAGCTGTGAATCCCTGTTTGGCTAAGCCTTCAAGATCAGCTCAGCTCTGGATAGGATAGCCCTGTGTGGGGCACCACCTGCCTCAGCTCCTTGTTGAGGCTAGCATTCTGCATTTCTTTTCAATTACTTAATTCCCCTCATCTCAAAATGATGTCTGTACCTGAGTCCTCTTGCTCCACCTCAGATGTGTGGTAATGGGACACCTTTGATAGTTTCTGTCCTGCTCATCCTCTCAGATTCTGGCCAGACCCTCACTGGTACTTGAATTCATTTGGCAAACCTCCCTACTGTTGTTTGTGTGCCCTGATTTGAAGTTTGGGTGGAACAGGACATGGACCAGGAAGAGGCCTTGATTTGGTGCACCTTTGATGTACACTTAGCTGTTCAATAGGAATCCTGTTTTTTCTCAGTGCTACAGTTGTCAACATACAGGGGCCGGGGAGATGGCTCAATGGAATAAGCGCTTCCCTGGCAAGTGCCAGGGCCTGAGTTCAACCCCGGGTTCCGCAAAAAAACACGATTGTCAACATACTCTGGCCCAGGGGATTCCTCCTGGTCATTACCCTCTTTTCCCAGGAAATTTCAGACAAAATAATTGAAAAACAGCTACCTGAATAAGGGCAGAAATGGTGAGAGGTAGCAAAAGACCATCCATTTGAACTGGGAAGATAGTAGAGTGTCAAACAACCCTCCCCAATCTGGGAAATCCTGGTAACTTGCCCAATTTATCTGTCCACTGAAGGATATGGAAACCTGCTTCTCTTTGGGACAGGATTTACTTTAAGACATCTATGAAAAATATAAACAAAAAAAGCTAGGCATGGTGGCACATGCCTATAATACCAGCACTTGGGAGGCTGAAGCAGGAGTTTAAGACCAGCCTGGAATATGCAGCTAGACCCAAAACAAAAATATAAACAAGAGAAGAAAACAAAACATGGTTCCCCTTGCTGGGCTTGATTAGAAACCACTCCTCCCAGTTTCAGCATTCCACAATCAGGACTAATACCCAACCCCATTGCCACAGGGTGAAACAAACAACAGAAGTCAGTAAAGAGGTTTTATTTCCAGACCTTAGGCAGGTATTACAAATAACAGATAGAAACCCAAATCAAACTCTGAAACAAATGGAAAAAGGCCTGCAGTAGCCAGGAGCCCCCAGGCAGTGTGAGACAGGAAGTAGTAGAGCTCTGCATTCCAGAGAGGGACCTCGCCTGGAACCTGAGTCTGTGTGTTCTGGAGACTATTTGGGGGAAATCTTCACCCCATCATCCCAGGATGGGAGGAAGAGAAGGCAGCAGTAGCAGCAGCATCACATGAGGGCCAGGATGTTGCTGAGTCCGTCCTTGCCTGCCCTGACTCCCGCAGTCCATAAATAAGTTACCCTGTGTATCTCAGGGGCCGAGGTGGAAAAGCAAACCAACCAACCACAGCTTCTGAACGAAGGGGTAGAGCTACAGAAGAACACAGTCTGTCTGGTGCTTTGGCCTCTGCCGCCGCTCCCCAGCTGGCCGTCCAGAGGTGGCTCCTCTGCCCTATATGAGATTTAACAACTGGTCACTCAGCATCTTTGGAAAGGCACAAGGTTCTAGAGAAGACCAGGATTAGGGACAGTGGGGGAAAGAAGGATAAAAAGGGGTGCCAGAGGAAGGCCTGCAAAGGGAGGAACACGGGGCTCACCTGTGGCAGCGGGGCCCGTGTCTGCACAGGATGGACTGCTTGCTGCTGTTGATACTCCTCCTGCTGAAGCTGCTGTGCCAGCTCCAGGTCAGTCAAGCCCAGTGAGCCTTGTGGCTGCTGCTGCTGCTGCAGGGACAAGGCAATCAGGTAGTCCTGGAAAGAACAAAAGTTAAAAGGTATAGAAGGGCAACACCTGCAATACCAGCACCAGGGAGGCTGAGGCAGGAGGTTCCCCTTGAGTTTCAGGCCAGCCTGGGCTATATAGTGATACCCTATCTCAATAAATAAATAAAAACAAGCAATGAATTACAAGGCAATGCAAACAGGGCCTGGGTGGACTGAGAGTCGTCAGGCTAGGTGTGCAAACCAGATTTTCTTTTGAATTCTCCAGTTCCTTCTCCCTCAGAGCAAAACACAGAGCCAATGTATTCTCTGTGGTGCCAGAAAATACATACCAAGTGAGGAGATGGGCCACAGGGAACAGAGAGTGAAGGAGCATGGATGTTAGATGTCATGGCCCCCAGATCATAAAACACATGCAGTTCACTTACAGCCCAAAGCTCTGAGGCCAATGGGATCTCTACACCTTTCCCAAAGGCCACACACACCTGGTCTACCTGCAGCTGCTTTTCTGGAGAGCCATCCCCACCTTCTGCTCCGGGTGCCTTGCCCAGGGAATGGCTGAGATGGAAGTCAGAGTCGCAGAAGCAGCTGTCTCCATCCACACTGTGCAGACTCTCCCATACCACCTGCTCCTCCTGTAGAAAACCTTGGTCTGTGACCAGTAGGTACAAGTGACTCTGCAAAGCAAAGGTCAGAGCCCAATGGTGGGACAGGTGACGTGAGGGAGGCTTACTGCCCTCCACCATCTGAGACACACAGCTAGAGACCTCTGAAACACCTGATGTGCCAGCTAAAACTTGAGCCCTTTCATAAATGTGTGTGGCTGGGGACAGAGAGGGCTACCGGAGTGGGCGACAGTGCAGTATTATTTTAGTTAAGTGTGGGGTCCTCAGGGGTGAGGTGCCACCCACGATCCTGCTCCTACCCTATTCCCCCTGATTCTCTCAGCTTGCTGATAGCAATGGGGCTAAGCCCTTGAGGACCAGAGGCATCACCGTCCTCTATGAGTTCCTAGAGAGCTTTGGGCATTTCTAACTCTGGAAGACTCTAGTGCTCTTCAAAAGTCCCACTTCTCCTTTCTGAGAGAGGATTCTCCTTTCCTGTTCTGCTGATGGCAGGCTTATCCTGTGTGGCTTGCTATGACCATTTCTATGTGAACAAAAATGACAGGAGTCATTTCTAGGCAGAAGAGCTAAGAGTGAATGCAGAGTAACCAGTTTTCTCCCCCATGTCTCCTAAATAAAGCCTCTTTGTCAGCCTAAGTCCCAGCGGGAAGATGGTATGGGTAACAGCATTACCCATCTGCAGTGGAATGAAGCATGAATGAGAAATAAACATTTGTCATGGGAAGCCAAAAGATTTTAAGGTCAGTTGTACCCACAGATTAACCTGCCTTGTCCTGGCTGACGCTTTGACCCAGGAGAAAAAGGTATAGGGAAACAACAGCTCTCCAGCCTGCCCCTTCCAAATCCTCATTACCTTGTGCTTAGTCATAGTGCTAAAGTGGTTGTTCCGGAAAAAGACACTAAGTTCATCCTCCTTGGCAGCTGCAGTAAGCTCACACAGGCCGTGGTAGGTCAGCTGGGCCGCGGTGGTCTCTAGGAACTGCTCTGCAATCAGGCCTACCAGACAGAAGGCATGAGACAGGAAACTTGGCTTCAGTCCAAAAGTCCATGGGATGGGGACATAGCTCAGCAGTCTAAGCTCAAGGACCTGGGTTTGATCCCTGGTACCGTATGCTGTGCCGGCCTGGGAACACTGTACATGCTGTGCTGGCCCAGAAAACTGTGTGTGGCTGTGTACACCTGTAATCCCAGTGCTGGGGAGGCTGAGACAGGAGGATCACTACAAGTCTGAGTTATATAGCAAGACCCAGTACCAAATAAATAAGTAAAAAGTGGGCTGGGAGATAGCTCAGTGGAATAAATGGTTCCCTGGCAAGCGCAAGGGCCTGAGATCAATCCCTGGTACTGGAAAAAAAAAAAAAAAGGAAAAAGATTTTTAAAAATTAAAAAAAAAAAAAAGGCTGGCCAGATAGCTCAGCAGATTAAAGCACCTGCTTAGGCAGATTCAAGGACCAGGGTCTGATCCCTGGCCGGCCCCTCCCCTGGGGCATGCTGAGACAGTGATTGAGACAGGGCGTGGTGAAACGCACCTGTAATCCCAGTGCTTGCGCACTGAAAACAGGAGAATAACTACGAGTCCAATCTGTGTAGTGAGACGTAGACCCTGTACTAAATACATAAAAAAGAAAAGAAACATCCATGATGGGCCTGGCATGGTAGCTCACACCTATAATCCCAGTACTGCACTTGGGATACTGAGGCAGGAGGATCACTTTGAGATCAAGGCCAGCCTAGGATCCAAAGTGTACTCAAGACCAGTCTGAATTACACAGTGAGAACTTCCTTGTCTCAATAAAATAAATCCTATGATGTAGTGAGAAAAGAGGACTGTGGTTCAGGAGCAGAGCATCTGCCCCGCGGGCATGAGGCCTTGGATTCCACCTGCAGCACCATCAAAAACAAAAACAAAATCATGGATGGGAGGGTTCCTCAAAAGTCCTCTGAGTTCCACCTGAAGTCCCTTTGCTAGGGCTATGGGCGTACCTCAGTGGCAGGGCACTTGGCTCAGCCTCAAGGCTCAGATCTAGTGCATGCAGCACAAGCGGGCTGGGGTGGGAGATGCCAGTCGAACCCAAGCTGCAACCCTTCCCTTCACTCAAGACCATGGGGCCAGGGATCTCACCTTCTGTCACGAGGTTGGGGTCACTAGAGTGTTTGCAGGTGATGATCTTCTCCACCAGCTGGTTATAACTCAGTTTCCCAACTGCACTCACGGCCTCAGGACTCTTCAGGGGGAAACCGTAGGTGGGACCAAAACAAAATTTGAGTCTTTGTTTTTTGTTTTTTTTAAGGAAGGAAATGACCCAAGCCCACAAGGACTACAGCACTATGATCAAAGGTCCCTGGATTTTTGATGTCTAAAGAACAGATCCTATTTGCACATAATGCGATATATTAGGAGGCTGTTTCAAAAAGAATGGTTAAAAGTAAGAAATTCTGAAGTAGGTATGGTCTCCAAAGCTATTCCCTCCCAGCCAATCGAACTCTTACTTCTCTAACCCCACCTCGCCGAATGCCTCATGCACAGCCCGAGCTGTACCAGTCTGCCTGGAGCTCCCCTCACCTGTGGGTCCACAAGCCAGCCGTGGTACAGAGGGACCCCCAGGAGGTCAAAAACACTGCACTCCGGAGTGTACTCAAAGTCTGAGACACCTGTGAACCGCACGTTCACATCCAGGCCCGTGGCCAGCTTAGGCAGCACCGTCATTGCATCGTCCACATTCTGGAGGCAGAAAAAAAAATGATGGCCCAGTTTCCTCTCCCTACACACTCCACTCCCACCCCCAGAAATTAAAAAAAAAAAAACACACACTAATCGTGTTACTTTTTTCCTTGGTTCTCTTTTATGCCAGTTCATTCCTCTTTTATAACTGCAGACCTTTTAAAACTCCTTTATTTTTAAATTTTAGGGCTGTCCAAATAGCTCAGCGGATTAAAGCACCTGCAAGCAGGAGCCTGTGGGGAGGTGGGGAGGGTGTGTTGCGATCTCAGGGCCTGCTGTGCTGGCCCTGCCCCCAGGGTGCTCTGAGACAGCAATTGAGACTGGGCATGGTGGCACATGCCTGTAATCTCAGCTCCTGGGAGGCTGTAAACAGGCAGATCACTACAAGTCTGATCTAGTAGTGAGACCCTGAACACATGTAGACCCTTCCCTAAAATATAATAAATACATTTTATTTATTGGTTTTTGAGACAGGGTCTCACCGTGCATGTCAGGCTGGCCTTGAACTCATGGGGGTCCTCCTGCTTCTGCCTCCCAAGCGCTGGGATTATAGGTGTGCACCACCACATGCAACTTCTAGGCTGAGTTTGAATTGGTAATCCTGTTTTAGCCTCTCCAAGTGCTGGGTGTGTAGGCATGCACTACCATGCCCAGCTAGGACCAAAACTATATCATCTGGGGCCAGGGAGATAGCTGCATAGAATAAGCACTTGCCTGGCAAGTGTAAGGTCCCGAGTTCAATCCCTGGTACTGCAAGGAAAAAAAAAATATCATCTTCTTTCTTTTTTTTCTTTCTTTTTTTTTTTTTTTTTTTTTTGCCGAAATGGGGATTGAACTCAGGTCCTTACACTTGCCAGGGAAGCTCTTATTCCACTGAGCC
This sequence comes from Octodon degus, assembly GCF_000260255.1. Taxonomy (NCBI): domain Eukaryota; kingdom Metazoa; phylum Chordata; class Mammalia; order Rodentia; family Octodontidae; genus Octodon; species Octodon degus. The sequence goes on along the minus strand of NW_004524624.1, from coordinate 10,255,741 downwards.
ATCTCCCCAGCCCCAAGTATCATCTTCTCTTCCAGTACAAGTTACAATTTAAGCAATCTTATTGAGAAGCAGTAAAAGAATTCTCTTGGTGGTTCCAGTGTCCCTTACCAACCTGCAAACCGCTCTATGCGCAAAGCACTGGCCTCACCTGCTGAAAATTAAGCTGAAGTCCTTCTGACTTCTCTTGGGGCTTGATGGACAGGAGGCAGTCCCCTGTAAGACAAGATTCCTTGTCAGCCTGTCCTACCAATAGCCCCAAAGCTCGGCCTCTTTCACAGAGTGATAGTAATATCATGGCACCACCTATTTTCAGACTGCAGAGGACCTCACAGTCTAATCCAGACCCCTTAGAATAGGTTTGTAAAGGTGAAGGGCCCATCCAAGGTCTCATACAGAAGCTAGGGGCAGAGGATGGTGAGTTAGCTCACTGGTAGAATGCTTGCCTAGCATGCTCAAGGCCCCGAGGTTTGGCCCCAAGCACAGAAAAAACAAACAACAAAACCAGGATTTCTGGCCAGGGATATAGCTTAGTGGCACAGCCTTGCCTGGCAAGCATGAAGACTTGAGTTTGCTTCCTGGTACCAAAACAAAACAAACATAATTGGATTCCTGACACCTTAACCTTTGTTTTTGATTATCCAGCCCATAAAACCCCTTACCCTCCCAGCCATGCCATCGCCCCAAATGCAGAGCCCTCCATAGTCTGGGCTTCTGGCTGCATGGACAGCTCTGGGTGCCCCTGAGGGAACTCCTTGTCAGGGCCCAGTCTCTCACCGAGGTGGGCCATGAGCTCGTCGGATGTGATCACTTCCTTCTGGGGAGGCAACTTCACCTGCAAATAGAAAGGGCAATGGGTGCCACCTCCCAAAGCACCATGGCAGAACCCAGGGGAAGCCAGGCAGCTGTGAGGTACTGCAATGCATTCCTGTTGCTGGAGAACAGGAGACAGGAGTAGAACAGAGAACAATCTGGAACATTCTGACTGGCCTGAGAAAAACTCAAGGTGGTGGCTCAGAAAGGAGAACTCCCTGCAGCTCCCAGCACCTGTCTGGGTGGCCTCTTACCTTCCACTGGAGGAAAAGGATGTTCATGATGGCAAGCAGAGGGCACGGTCCATTCGCACTCTGTGTGATGATGGGTGTCCGTGCTCCCTTCCAGGGGATCCACTTCACGCAGTAGAAGTCTGGTTCAGGCTGCCTGGCCCTGGGAGACTGGGGGAGCTCCTGGGGCCCGGAGCAGGCCCCAATCATCTCTACTTCAAGCGACTTTCCACAGACTGGCCCAGGTGGATGCACATGGGCTTCAGGCGGGGGGCACTCCAGGTTCTCCCCGCTCTGGGCTGGAAGTGTTGTTTGGTATCCTGGCTGTGACTCACTTTGGTTTCCCTCCTCTCTCTCCTCATTGGCATTTTTGGCATCCCTGTTCTGAGGCTGCTCCTCAGATCCCAAGGGGACCTCATGGTTCTCACAGGTGACCTCTTCCATACTTCTGGGCTTATCAGGGCCCAGATGCTCAGACTGAGCATGTTCCATGGTGGGAAACAGTCAAACAAGGATCCCTGACAGCGCTTCCTGACCTGGGGCTTTGCCTAGGCCAGCAGAGGTATACACAGGAGAGCCCTGTCCACCAAGATCATTGGTTTGCAAAGCAGAGACCTGGAAAAGGCTTGGAAAGTGAATGTGGTATGGAGGCTGGCTTGTTCTACACAGCCACTCCTAGCTCGGAGCGGCACCTGCCTTTCCCCACTGTGTACACAGAAGGACTACGGCTGAGCTCTCCACCACTAACTTGCTGTGACTGGAGGGGATCTATGCAGATTGGGCTTCCAGGCTTGACAGGGCGGAGGGTTGAATCTGCAAGTGGACTCAGCTTCCCTGTAAAACATAATTTCAGAGAACAAGGAAAACGCAGAGATAGAGGACCTCCAAACGATATAGGAAACTACGATAACTCCCAACCTGCTAGCTGTTTGATAAGTTTGTGTTCCCCAAAAATCAAAGAATGAATTATGGGGAACAATGGAGGTTAGGAAATTAGGGCCGGGGAGATAGCTCAGGAGAATAAGCGCTTGCCTGGCAAGCACAAGGGCCTGAGTTCAATCCATGGTACCACACACACACACCAAAAAAAAAAAAAAAAAAAAAAAAAAGTCACATTTAGAAACTGGGTGTGGTGGCGCCGTGCCTGTAATCCCAATTCTTTGGGAGGCTGAATACATGAGAATCACTATGAGTCTGATCTACATAGTGAGACCCTGTAGACCTTTACTAAAATACATAAACAAACAAACAAACAAACAAAAAAGACTAGGAAATTAAAAAAAAAAAACAAGAACTAGGAAATTTTATTGAGGGAGAGACAGCTCCTAAGAGACAGGAGGGGACCTGGAAAGTGGGTAGCCCATGAGCTCACTCAAAGGAAGTTTTATAGAGCAAAATCACAAGCTGAGCACAAAATCATGAAGCAGAAGAAGGTTAGAACCAATCTATGGGCAACCAAGAAGACTACAGTATAGTCGTTCTCAAGTAATATTGACCCAATAAAGAAGCAAGTTAAAGAACAGTGTGCTTGGAAAGAACAAAGACCTATTTTGGAAGAGATGAGTCAGGAGGTCCTGATAACCCACCCAGGTGACTGATGCCCATTTACAACATCGATCAGTATTGTTTATCCCTCAGGGAGGTATGCAGGTATAGTCACTTTATCTCCGTCCTGAGGCCTGGCCTTCAATGATTGTGCCTGCGGCCACAGTTGTAAAGCTTTCTTATCTTCAGCACTGACTCCTTCCAGGGCCTGGTTCTGTCTGACTGCCTTTAATCTCTCTACCTTAAGAGGAGGGAGAAGTGGAAAAGAGAAGTAGGAAAGGAACAGAAACACACAAAGAGCCAGGCATGGTGATGCACACCTGTAATCCCAGGACTCGGGAGGCTGAGACAGGATTGCTGAGTTCAAGGCCAGCACATGCTACATAATATGACCGTGTCTCAAAGAGAGAGTGGAGAAAATGTTAAGCTACTCGTGGTGGCACAGGCCTCAGCTGTTTGAGAGGCTAAATCAGGAAAATCAAAAGTTCATGGCCATCTTGGGCAACAGGGTAACTTTGTGAGGACCCCTGTCACAAAAAGAGGACTGCGATGTTCAGTGGTAGAGCGCTTGCCTAACCCATAGTGCAGCTGGGGTTGGCTAATTCCTCTGCCCTTCCCAGAACTCCAGAGCACACACAGGGCCCTGAAGGGTAGGTATCCCCTCTTGCCTCACCTCAAGGCTGAAAGCGGTCACCAACTCATAGTGCTTGGGGTGGAGTGGAGATGCAGAGTGGGACCATGCTCCTACTGATGACACCCTCGTGAGGAAAGCGAGCGTTCTACTGAACTTTACACAATCCCAACCACAGCAAGAAGGTCCTGGGAGGGGCTTCCTGTAGGGTAGGGTGGTGGTGGTTTACAAAGACTTGAATTAAAGAATAGATCTGGGGGCCCAGCCCTAGCTCAGTTCTTTAAGTGGCTGCTTCCTCAATGCTGGCAGCCTCAGTTTGCTGTAGTTCAATCCCCACAACACTCCAGCCATGCAAAAGTGCCCTGAAGGCATTCAAGGAGCAAAACACACACACAAAAAAAAAAAAAAAGAATAGATCTGTTAAATAACTTAGGTTGGGGAACATAAAAAGCACTCTCAAATCTTTTTTTTTTTTTTTTTTAATGTATTTAGTACGGGGTCTATAGGGTCTCACTACACAGGTCAGACTCATGTGATCCTCCTGTTTTCAGCCTCCAAGCACTGGGATTCCAGGCATGTGCCACCACAGCCAGTCTCAATCACCTCTCGGTCTCAGCGTGCTCTGGGGATACGCTGGATAGCAAACCCCAGGTCACTGCTCCTGCCTAAGCAGGTGCTTTAGTCCACTGAACTATCTGGCTGCCCCCCCCCCTCAAATCTTCCAACGAGCTTTTCTTCTTTTTTTTTCCCCCGACCCTTCCCCCAAAAAACTTTTTTTTTTTTTTTTTTGGCTTTTTTTTTTTTTTTTTGGCAGAACCAGGGATTGAACTCAGACCCTTGCGCTTGCCAGGGAAGCACTTATTCTACTGAGCCATCTCTCTGGCCCCCCAGCAAGCTTTTCTCTCTTCTTCTTCTTTTTTAGAAATATAGTCTTGCTATGTAGCCCAGGCTGGTCTAGAACTCAAAGCAATTCTGTTTCAGCCTCCGGAGTGCTGACATTACAAACCTGTGCCACCACACAACTCCAGCTAGGGTCTCTTGACAGCTGGAGCTGAGATAATTCTCTTATCCCAAATTGCATGAACCCAAAAATACCCTCCTCTTCCTCCGTTTAGCCTTTCCCTCCCCCTCCTCTTCTTCTTTTCAATTAGTTGTAAGCTCCACTGCACTTGGACTGGCCTTTTTTCCTTTTTTTTTGAGACAGGGTCTTGCTCTGTAGCCCAGGCTGGCCTGAAACTGGCCACAGTCCTCTGGCATCAGCACCCAGAATGCTGGAACTACAGGTGCTTGCCACACCTGGCCAGAAATGCTCTCTTGTCAACTATTTATATGGGACATGAAAATGCTAATTACTAGTTTACATAAAAAAGAAATTCCCTCAGCCAGGTGTGGTAGGTACCCAAGCCTGTAATCTCAACATTTTCAAGATTTGAGGCAGGAAGACAGTAAATTCAAGGTCAGTCTGAGCAGCAAGATCCTTTTTTTAATTTTTTTTTTTAATTTATTTCTTTATTTATTTCTTCATGTCAGACGGGTAATGTGCCCCCGTCGTACGTAACACGGTTTGAGGGAGGCACATCTCATGCATTGTAAGACATGAACACCCAATCGTCACTCTTATGAACCGAAGGATCAAGATCCTTTTTTAAAAAGAAACTAATCTTGTCTTTTTTACAGTTTCCACCTTGCCTGAGAAATGCTGTCTTCTTCTTCTTCTTTCTTTCTTTCTTTTTTTTTTTTTTTTTATACTTTCTTACAATCTGCAATAATTTGGAGCAGGGCAGGGTGGTCAGTGTCTATAATTTCAGCATTTGGGAAGCTGAGGCAGGAGGAATGCTTGGAGTTAAAGGCCGGCCTGAACTACATATCAAAGCTATTTCAAAAAATTTTTTGTTTTCTCTGCTAGCTGCATTTCATTTACATTTATTACATCTACATTAATTTAGATTCCAAGCAGCAAAAATTGCCTGCAGGCCCTACACAGTTTTTTCTCATTTTTTTTTTTTTTTTTTGGCAGAACCAGGAATTGAACTCAGGTCGCGCTTATTCTGAGCCATCTCCCCAGCCCCCTACACAGTTTTTCTTATCTCCTCCTTTCTTCCTCCCCTTTCACATGGCACTTAGTATGAGGCTTGAAGCAGGTATCAAAGAGTAGGAAACTTTAAAAAAGCTTTAAGAAAAGCAGGGCTGGGGGGGCAAGGGGGAGGCCAGGGAGATGGCTCAGTGGAATAAGCGCTTCCCTGGCAAGCACAAGCGCAAGCGCAAGGTCCAAGGGCTTGAGTTCAATCCCCGGTTCCGAGAAAAGAAAAAAAAAAAGAAAGAAAGAAAGAAAAGAAAAGGGGGCTGGGGAGATGGCTCAGTAGAATAAGCGCTTGCCTGGCAAGTACAAGGG
>NW_004524624.1:10237631-10249863 GCF_000260255.1 Octodon degus | reverse complement strand
ACACACACACACACACACACACACACACATAAATAAAAAAAATTTAAAAAAAAAAAGAAAGAAAGAAAAGAAAAGCAGGGCTTACTTTCTGCCTAGTGCTAGAAATGATCAATAATTGTATGGGGGTTGGGAAGCGAGCTGGCCAGAGGGAGTTACCAAAAGAAACCTGAGTCTGGACACTGCACCGAGGGAGGCTGTAAGGTGCTCTCGTGGGGGAGGGTACTCGAGGAAGTCAGAATTTCATCCTTTTCCTTCTGTTTTCTCAGCTCAAGTCTGTACTTTCTGTCCAGCTCAGATTTCTTTTATAGTGGATGGCCCGTGAGGAGTTAAAAGAGCCTTGGTCCCAACCCCAGGGGAGGAAACCACCCCACAGCAGAACCGGCACATAAAATAGGCGTGTATGTGGCTTCCAGAAGGAGCCCCTTCCCCAGACCTTTCTCTCCCATCGAGTCCCTTACTGCCCCATGCCAGTCTACTCAGTCTGACCCAGATCTTCAAGCAACCAATGGTTTCAATTTTCCCTGTGAATAACTCAAACAGTACGCTGCTTACTTGCTCCCAAGAAAGAAGGGAAGGGCTTGGTTAGGAAGAAAGGAAGGGACCAACAACAGCTCCTTTCCGTTCTCCAAGCAAACCAGACCTTCAGAGACCACCGATGGGAGGAGAGCCAGCTACCAACTCCCTGGAGCTGGAGAGAAGAAGAGCTGTGGGTGAGGGAAGAGGTGGAAAAAATGGTTAAAACAAAGTTTTTACCTTGAAGAAGTGGGTGCAGTCCCAAGACTGAAAAGAGGGTTCAGCTCTGGCAGTTTGATGAGGGGGTAGCACAGTGAGGGGCACCTGGGCTCTCTGCCTCCTGGCTGTCAACGCCAAGCTTACACAGGCTGACACAGGCTCAGTGGGAGCGCGGCCAGGCTGGCTGGGTTGTGGCCACTTCCGGACTCACACCCAGGGCTGGGGGCAACGCAGCAGCGTGCGGGCGGGCAGGGCGCAGTCCAGGGGCTCCCGGGCTAGCTTTCTCCAAGCGTCTTCAGGATTCCTGAGTAGCTGAGTCTCCGGCATGTGCTCCAGGCCCTGCATGCAAACTGATTTTCAAAGGAAGTTTGTGGTTTTGCTTTTTCCTCTTTCTGTCTCTGTCCCTCTCTCTCTTTCCCATTGGGACAAAGAAAAATTAGTCAAGGACAAGCTCCCTGGAGGAGGAGGGGCCTGACCAGCACTGGAGGATTTCCATCAAAGCTTTCTTACTTAGTCAGCAGCTTAGCGATCAACAGAGACAGAGAGAGAAACAAGGAGAGAAAAACAACAGACCCTTTCTCTTCCTTTTGCCTGCCGCTGAAGGGACGGAGCACTTGTGCCTCTCTGGTGAGAACAGGGAAGAGCAAGTGCCCCGCCGAGTGGGAGGAGCAGGCTGGACAGCAGCACCTTGCTGGGTCTGGGCTTCCTCCCTGTGTGTGCCGGACAGGCCTGTGCGCTAAATCCACAGAAGCAGAGCGAAAGAGCATGATATTTGCATTTTTACTCATTTAATATAAAAAATAGTCCTGCTGAGGGCTCCTTCACAAACCCTCCCTTTATCGTTTTTCTTAGTCTAGAAATGAAACGAATTGGACTGTGCATCTGGCAGCCACAGAAGGTGTGGGAAAAGCCCCATGCTCTGGGGAGAAAGAGCAGAAGGGAGAGAAGCCGCAGAACAGGAGGAGATCCTACGCCCTGTACTCACAGGCCGCCCCTTCTCATCAGTCACCTCCTCTGGGCTTTTGGCTTAGGGGACAGGAACAAGCTTTTGTGAGAGTGGAGGTAGGAAGTAGAGGGATGGGTTAAGAGATGGAACTTTTTTTTTTTTTTTTTTTTTTTTGCAGAACCAGGTATTGAACCCAGGCCCTTATTCTTCTAAGCCATCTCCCCAGCCCCAAGAGAACACTTGATGAGCAGGGAACCTTTATTTTCAGAGCAAAGACCAGGTGTGGGGAAATGGAAGTGGCAGTTAAGGGTAGTTGGAACCTGTATTCTGAAAGCTCCTTCAAAGTCTACCTGCACAGCTGCCACAGGGTGAGGCATCAGGCAACTCTGAAGACTGAAAGAGCAGCTAGAACCACCAGGGGACTGGAGCACAACACGCCAAAGTGACAACAGACCAGGAAAGGAATGAGAAGGCATCTGCTGAGGCTGTAGAAAAACAAGAGGCTACAGAGTGAGAGGAAGAAACAGCAAAGGTGGGTGTTAAGAAGAGAGCTTGAAGGCTATTTCAATGTTTTTCTTTTATGTACAACTGCAAAACTGATAGCAATTGGACAGCCAGGTGAATTCTAAAAAGGAAGATGAAAAAAAAAAAAAAAAAGGAACATGGAGAGCTGTTGTGTCATGTTGTGAAGTAACAACTAGATGATTGGTGTGAAGTAACAACTAGATGATTGGTATCATACATGTTCAGATGTTCTACTTAGCTCAGGCTGACAGAAGAAGTTCAGAAGCCACAAAAATGGGTTAATGTGACACGTACACACTCGTGTGTCAAATCCCTAAGGAAATTCTCCAATTGTTGGAATGAGTTCGGACTTCTTAGCCTACATTTCCCAGCACGCCCTGCGCCGCGCCCCTTCCACCTCCGGAGTGACGTCCCCCGCGTCTGTGGGCGCAGAACTCCGCTTCCGCTCTCGGGCGGGGCGGATCGGACTCCGAAAACGCCGGGTGACGCACTTCCTCCCAGGGCTGGCGGCCGAATCGCCTTGTGGCGGGTTCGAGTCCCGCCTCCTGACTGTCGCCTCTGGACCCTGAGTTCTGGGTGGAGTGCACTCGCTCGGGAACCTCTCCTGGGCCAGGGACAACGGCATCCCTCGGGCTCCACCATGGAGGACTACCTGCAGGGTTGTCGAGCTGCTCTGCAGGTAACGGATCTCTGTGACTGAGGAGTACAGCCTGGCTGGGGTCTGGGGAGGAGGAAGATGTGGGATTTGGGGAACCCGGACGGTCCAAGTGGAAGGGCTCACCGAGTGGTGGGGAGGGGACGCGGGGTCTTGCCAGGTCTAGGGTGTGAAGAGCGAATACTGGCTTACGAGCGAGAGAATGCTGCTCATTCTCCCCGCGTTGGGTTCCCCGCCTTCGAGGTCCGCCCCGGAGCGGGGGAGGAGTCCTGGGTCAGGGTCCTGATTGATTTGAGTCTCTGCCCAGCGTCGCCGGTGCCGGCCGTGCCCCCGAGTGCGCTCCTTCCCTTCTCCCCGCCGCTGAACTCCCGCCCCGGGGCCTGCTTGAGCCCTCGGCCGCCGAGGGACCTGGGCGGCACGGAGGGGCCCGGGCGCGCGCCTTTCTTCCTCTGAATGGCAGTTTCTCCCTGGCGGGCCGAACTCAAGAGAAAAGGGGTGATCACGATGTTTTACTTTGAATCTGTTTTTAAGCCAAACATGTAGAATACATCAACAGTGTCTATTGACCCACAGCTTGCATTCCTTTGCCCCCGGATTCTCTAACACATTACAGAAAACACCCCACCCCCGCTCAGAAAGGATAAGCACAAAGTATGTTTGGAATCAAAACCAGAAGCATGACTGAATACTTCAGAGCTTATTTTGGGTACTTTCTGAGGCAGTTGGCCTCACCCCATGCTGACTGGTCATGCAGCATTAGGCAGTTATCTGCAGTTAGAGGTGGAAAGCTAGCTGGGAAGTCCCCTGCTGTCACACTTCTGAACACTGCACCTGCATAAGCCTAGACTATAACTTCCTTTTAAAATGTCAATCCCAACACTGGGACACTGAGACAGGAGGATTACAGGTTCCGATCCAACCTGGGCAACTTAGTTAATGAGAACCTGTTTGTTCCCAAATAAAATAATAATGATAATAATAAAAGGGCTGGGAGGGGTGGGGGAGATGGATCAGTAGGAAAAGCACTTCCCTGGCAAACCAAGGGCCTGAGTTCGATTCCCGGTTCTGCCAATAAATAAATAAGGACTGGGGATGTACTCAATCCCCAGTACTGCAAATAAATAAATAAATAAATACATAAAGCATTTTCAGTGTTACAAGTTATGTTTCACAGTAAATTCTGATTGACAAATCCTTAAAAAATCACCTGATTTCTGCAGCATACTCAGCTGCTGGGATTAATGAATAGTCTTGTACTGAGTTGAGGTGTGAAAAACAAATTTGGGGAAAATTTTGTTTGTTTGTTTTTTGAGACAGGGTCTTTTTATGTTGTTCAGGTTGGCCTTGAGCACACTGAGTAGCCCTGGCCCGTCTTGAGCTCTCTGAGATCCTCCTGACACTGCCTCTGAAGTGCTGGGACTATAGGCATACACCACCACACCTGGCCAAAAGTTGCCTTAATGCATAAGACAACTTGGAGCAGTTCTTAATTTACCTCTGATTTCATCACAAGGAGCTCATTGGAAAACTAAGTGGCATTTCTATTACCATTCTCAGCACTACAGAGTTGGATTTTTCACCCCAGCCAGGTCATCCAAATAAGCACTCTTTCCACCGTCAAGTGCCCACACCAAAAACCATTTCTTTGATTGATGTGTTCCAGTGTCCACAGCACCTCACTCACCCTGGAACAGTATATCTCTGTCGCATTATAAAGCTGGAAAAATACTTGATTAAAAAAAAAAAACAAACTTGATTTTTTTTTAATATTTTGCTTATATCTTTGCCTATTTCTTTGCATTTATCCCCAAGAGAACAAGATCTAGACACCTTCCCTTCCAAACCTGCAAACTTGTAAAGGTGACATTGCACCTTAAAACACTCATTAGCATACAGTCTCATCAGGATTTGCTGAAAGGAACAAATTTGACTACGAAAATCAGTAAGCGGGTATCAGAACATATTGGTGGGTGGATGCCAATGCTTTAGATCTCTTAATTACAGAATATGCCAGGCATGGTAGCATGCACTTCACAACCCAGCAGTCTGGGAAGCTCAGGCAGGAGGACTGCAAATTTGAACAGAACCTGGGGAACTTAGACCCTTTCTCAAAAAAAACACACACACACCGGAAATGTATCTCACTATAAAGACTCTGGGTTCAATTCCTAGAACCCCCCTCAAAAGAAAAAAGTTTAAAATGATACTAAGTCAGATTTAAAAACCTTTTTCTTCTCCATCCAGTTTCCCAGAGGTCACTGTTGTTTCTGGTGTAAAGAGAGACAGGCTTCCAACAGACAGCATTCAGTTTGAATGTTTCTGTTAAATGATAGTTTAGCAGTAAATTTCTTAGGGAATTGTGAATGCTTGGCTTTTGTATAGGATAGAAAAAGCTAATAATTCAGCCAAGTCTTCTGTTGACACCACATTTGTAACATGTGTTTTCAGAGAAACTTTCTGTAGCCTCTGCCACAGCGACAGTAAGATGTTCCATGTAAGAGGAACCCTGTCTAAGTGTCCTGTTGGTGGTGACTCATCTTCTCCTAGAAGGGTGAAGTCCTCAGGGTGGGGCTGCATTCAAAATATTCATCCAGGGATAGTCTCCAGGCATCTTTGGATTCTGAATTGTGTACACTTAGACAGAAATCCTGAGTGGCTGGCTGTCCTTAGAAATTTGTCCTGCCCTGGGCATGGTGAGTTCAAGGCTACTCTGAGCTACACAGCCAGCCCCTGTCTCAAAAAAAAAAAAAAAGTCCTAACTGGATGTAGTGACAAATGCCTATGATCCAGAAAAAAAAAGATGTATCTCAGTGGTGGATTGCCTGCCTAGTAAACATGCTTTCATTCTCCAGTACCTTTAAAAAAAAAAAAAAAAAAGCATAGCCTGGCAGAGGAGTTTTTCTTCGGCTCTTTGGCCTGTCATCCCCGCCCCCTTCATTGTTTTGCTGAGTAGTTTTTCAGGCCATATTCAGCTTCAAAAGGGAAATTATTTACTTGTTCTACATTTATTGATTGATTGATTAATTGATTGATTGGATACAGAGTCTTACTATGCAGTTCAGACTTACAGTGATCCTCCTGTCTCAGCCTCCCCAGCACTGGGATAATAGGCATGCACTACCATGCCCGGCTTTGGAGCTGGCACAGTGCACCTGGGATTCCGGGGCAGCATGGTGTATAGTACTGGGAATTGAACTTGGGCCCATGCACTTGCCAGGCAGGCTCAACGAGCTATCTCCCCAGCTGCTTTGCTGACTCTAAATTGCCTTCCTGCCACACAAGACCACAAAGAAAAGGTCAGGATAAGAGCCTTTCAACTAGTGGATCTTTTTTAGAAAAAAAAAAAGTTTATATTTACTTGTGGCTCTCAGACTGTGTTTCTTCCATTGGCAGCTCATGTTTCCTTGTATTGCTAAGTATAGCTGTATTTTCCCTGTGTTCTTCCTATGATGGTAGAAAACCAAGGCTGTTTGGCTTGTGCCTTCAGCTGATGGGCTGGACTATAGCTTAAGAGTTATGTGTTTTCCCTAAATGAACAGGAAAATAATGCCTTGTAAGTGGGCACTTGTACACCAGGAGTTTGCCCAGGAGTCAGTTTTCTAGAGCATGATAATTAAGGATACAAGTTTCCTTTCCCCGAAGTACTCAGGTTAGAACAAAGAATATAGTCACCAGACTCAAGCTAAGTTTTGGATTTAGGATACACAGCCATTACAAGATAGTTGTACCTTAAAGGGTAGGAGTTAAAACTGTATTCAAGAGCCAGAGGTGCTGGAAGTGGGCTGGTATTTAGAGGAAGATTGCTTTGCCCTGGATGGTGAGGAAGGCTTCACAAAAAAGGCCTGGGGTAGAGAAGAGAAAGAGATGAAGGTGAGAGAAAGCTGAGTCCCACAGCAGATGAGGCAGAGCTGGGATTCCAGTGGCTGTCCTGCTTTCAAACACAACAAATAGTGCAGAGGGTAGGCAGAGCTGAGAATGTGCGCATCATGGTTTCCGAGTGGCAAACAGCCAGGACAGGCAATGGTCAGTGTGGTGGTGGGAGGGGCCAGATATGCTGCCACCTCCCTCCCAGTCTTGCACTTCTGTTCATTCCTTTGGTTCCTACCAGAGCACAGCCAAGCGCAAGAGGGTGGTTATTTCCCCACACTCTGGAACTCTTTCTCCTCATCTCAGCGATGAGATTATATTTGGTACCTGCCTTTTGCTTTGCTCTGCCTTCTTTCTGCTGGGATCTGAGCAGTCTTGATCCAGCGGCCTCTAGCAGTAAAGTAGCACCAGTATAAAGGAATTGGGGGGAAGGTTCTCCATGGGCTTCCCTATCCTTGTTCTGCCCTTTTTTCAGCTCCACTTACCTCTTTTCTTCAACAGTCAGGGCCCTGTAGCCTGTCCTGTCTCTGTAGTTCCCTTTCCAGAACACACAGGCCCCTCGCGCTTCAGTGGACAAGTACTTGCTGGAGCCACTTAGATCTAGAGTTTGGCTGTCACTTTGTGCCATAGCCATCCAGGCAGCCCTTGGTCTCCAGGAAACAGGGAGGCCTCCTCTACAGCAGGGATATGAGTTGCCTGTCAAAGGCATTGCCATAGGACTAGGGTCTGGTCTCTTTTTGCTTTAGAAAAGAATTTAGTGTGGAGAAAGACTGGCTGACCAGACATGGCGGTGCATGCCTGTAATCCCAGCACTCAGAGCTGAGACAGGAGGATCACTACTACAAGTTTGAGGCCAACCTGGGTTATATAGTGTGTTCAAGGCAAGCATAGACTCTACAGTGAGACTCTGTCTCAAAAAGAAAAAAAGACTTGTAGAATGATACATACTCATGGGTACAGTGAACAAACAGTCCAGTACATGTAGACAAAGCATTGATAATTGCTGTGTCTGTCACTCAGGCATTTATCATCTGGTTTTTATTTTATTTTATTTTGGGTGCTGGAGAAGAACACCCTGCAGCTGAGCTGAACTGCCAGTCTGTCATCACTTTTATGTTGGAAACATTCAGAATCTTTACAGGCTATTTTGAAATATTTTGTCTAATTTTTATCAGCAATACTTATGTTATTCATCCTGTACAACTGTACCTTGTGCCTGGACTGACCTCTTCATGGCCCCACACTCTGCCTAGGATCTGGTAACCACTATTCTATTCTACACATTTTTTTTTAATCTTTTATTTATTTGGTATACTGTCTCCCTCTGCAGCTCAGACTCATAGTGATCCTCCTGTGTCAGCCTCCCTAGCGCTGAGATTACACTACCATGCCCAGTTTTTGGTGGCGGGCACAATGCGCCCAGGGTTCCAGGGCCAACACAGTGTGTAGTACCAGGGATCAAACTAGTACCAGGGATCAAACTAGCGTCCTTGCACTTGCCAGGCAGGCACTTAGACCACCAAGCTATCTCCCCAGCCCTATTCTCTACTTTTTTTTTTTTTTTTTTTTTTTGCGGAACTGGGGATTGAACTCAGGCCCTTGCACTTGCCAGGCAAGCACTTATTCTATTGAGCTATCTCCCTGGCCCCCCTCTACTTTTTTAGGTCAAGTTTTTATCTTCCACATATAAGAACACATGGTGTTTGGCTTTCTGTTCTTGATTTATTTCATACAGTAATATCCTTCGGTTCCACTCATGTTGCTACAGGTAGCACTTTTTTTTTTCTGTGAGGCAGGGTCTGGCTATGTAGTTCAGGCTGGCCTCAAACTTGTGGTGATCTTGATCCTCCTGCCTCAGCTCTCTGAGTGTGGGGATTACCGACAGCTCTCCAAAGGCTAAACTTACATTTCTTTGAGATACCAGGGGTTCAACGCAGGGTCTTTGCACCAAAGTTAATTTTTATTTTTTAATTAGATTTTGTTGGGCTGGGGTGATAGCGCAGTAGAATAAGCACTTGCCTGGTAAGTGCAAGGGCCTGAGTTCAATCCCCGGTTCCCCCCCAGAAAAAATTTTTGTTGGTACGTTCTTTGTATACATAACGATCACATTCTTCATAGAGAATTTATACCTGTACATGGTACAGTTTCCTCCATTCTTCAACCCTCCTCCCCTCTCCATTTATAGTTTTTTTTTTTGTTTTGTTTTGTTTTTTTTGCGGAACCGGGGATTGAACTCAGATCCTTGCATTTGCCAGTCAAGCGCTTATCCTACTGAGCCATCTCCCCGGCTCCTATCCATTTATAGTTTTTTTTTCCCATGTTTTTCTTTTTTTCCCCCATGTTTTTCCTCTCTCTCTCTCTCTCTCTCTCTCTCTCTCTCTCTCACTTTTCCCTTCTTTGCTTCTCCCTCCCCTCCCTCCATCTGAACATTTTCCTCTTATTTCACAAGTGAATTTCTTGGTAACTACTTCTGGCTGTGTTTTACTCCCTCTCAACTGTCTTCCTGTTTTGCTAAGCTTGTGGACCTACCAAATCTTCCCTGATTGAAGAAGCCAGAGTTTATGAATTTTCACCTTCCTGTAACTCAAGTTGTTTTCAAATGGGGTGATTTTGCCCCTTTTAAAGCTAGGGAGACAGATCAGTGGTGTAAGTGCCTGCCTGGCAACTGCAAGGATTCTGGGTTTGATCTTTGGTACCACATGCTGTGTCAGCCACCAAAACTGGACAAGGTGGTGCACCCTTGTAATTCCAGTGCTGGGGAGGCTGAGACAGGAGGATCTGAGCTGCACAACTAGACTCTGTACCAAATAAACAAAAAGATTTGAAGAAAAAGAAAAAAAAAAAAAAAAAGCCAGGGAACCTGAGAGCTTCTCACTGAGGCCTGGGATGTGCCCACCATCTGGTGAGTAGATCCTCAGGGGCTGCCCAACATCAGACAACACACACAGGACAGCCTATGACCAAGGATTATCCAGTCCCCATAACAAGGTTGAAGTTGAGGAGTCATGATGTCACTAAAGTGTCTTTTTTTGTCTTTTTCATCCTATCCTTTTTCAGAAGAAGACTGAAGTAGAAGTTCAAAAGAAAAGTGCAAAGAGAATTATTATGCCTTAAACTGAACAGTAGGCTTTCCCTCTTCCCTCCCTCCCCTTCTTTTCCTTCTTTGGTTTTCTGTTCTCCCTTCCTTCCTTTCTCTTCTTTTTTCCCCCAGTGCTACTAGGCCTTTGCAGTGAGCTATACTGAGCTTTTTTTATTTTTTGAAAGAATCTTGCTAAATTATTCTGGCTGAACTCCTGCTTTGTTCCAGCATCTTGGAGATTACAGGCCTGTGCTGCTACCTGGCTCAATCTACCCAACAGCATGCTCATTCCTGGGATAAAAGAATAATTTGTATGTGTGTGTATGTGTGTGTGCCTGGAATCAAACTCAAGACCTCGCACTTGCCAGGCAGGCACTATGCACTGAGCTGTATCCCTGACTCTAGGAATAATTCTTTTTTTTTTTTTTTTTAATTTTATGTGTATTTGTGTGTGTGTGTGTGTGTGTGTGTGTGTGTAGCCAGCTCAGCCCACCAGGGGGCGGGGCTGGCTGGATGTGGTGCTGGGGGATTGAACCGTGGTCCCTGTGTTTTGCTAAGCTTGTTCCAAGTAGGTGCTTTAGACCACTGAGCCATCTCACCAGCCCTCTAGGAATAATTCTTGAGTATTAAACAGATTAGTTAATTATTTTCTTTTTTGAGACAGGTGTAACCCAGGCTGTTCTCGAACTCATGGTGAGTTTCCCAAGTACTGTGATTACAGGCGTGCACCATCATACCTGGCAAATGCTCAGTTAATGCATGCAAAAAGATTAAAAAAAAAAAAAAAAAAGAATAACGCCTAGCACACTTACAACATGTTTTTTTCTTTTCTTTTTTTTTTTTTTTTTTGCGGAACTGGGGATTGAACTCAGGCCCTTGCACTTGCCAGGGAAGTGCTTATTCCACTGAGCCATCTCTCTGGCCCCACAACATGTTTTTTTAAAAAAAGACCAAAATCCTGTCTGTGCTGTTGTGGGAACTATAGCCTAACACTATGTGTTCTACCTAAAATTCGGACAGCTAGGGAGATGCAAGAGAGCAGGATTAATGATAACATCTATCTCTCCCTCCTCACAGTACTTATCAGCAGCTGGGCCTTTCAAAGCTTTAAAAACACAGTTTCTAGGGCTGGTGAGATGGCTCAGTGGTCTAAAGTACCTACCTAGAACAAGCTTAGCAAAGCACAGGGACCGCGGTTCAATCCCCCGCACCACATGCCAGCCAGCCCCGCCCCCTGGTGGGCTGAGCTGGCCACACACACACACACACACACACACACATAAATTAAATTTTAAAAATTAAAAAAAACCCACAGTTTCTAGAGGGAGTGTTGTTTAACCAGGTCTGCTTTTAGGTGGTGAGAGCTGTTGGCTGTTGGTTATGTATGTGGTTATTTCTGGGGCTTCTTAGTGAAGACAGGATTTCCTTGGACAGCTGGACAAGTGACTGAGTCTGACTTTTACCTTTATTTCCAAAATCTCTTCGCCTGTTCTCATGATTTAGAAGGATAAGAGTTACCTGCCCTATTTTGAAAATGGGGGCAAGTGGAGGCTTGGATATATCAGCTACTGAAATGTCCCATTATTGGCTCCTTGAATGCCTAAAAAACATAAGAAATCAGTTAATCCTTTATTCCTGTTCTTCTGCAAGGTCACATTTGTGGAGACAGTTGAATAGAGAGAAAGGTGCACTTTCCCACCAACTGGGTATGTGTGGAATGCTAAAAGCTGAGCTAAAACCCTCGGGCAAAGGGCCCTTGCGGTGAGACCCTCACCTGAGCAGGGAGGCCCAGAATCACTGCCCGGCTTCCCCTCCTCCGGGCTCAGGCAGAGGTGTGCAGGAAGCCCCATGGGAGAGACCTGAAGGTAAGTGCAAGTGGACAGAGGCTGAGGAAGCCTTTATATCAGGTTTAGGTATAAAATATTCCTCTTCTTCCTCTCCAGGAGTCCCGGCCTTTGCACGTGGTACTAGGAAATGAAGCCTGTGACTTGGACTCCATGGTATCTGCTCTTGCCTTGGCTTTCTACCTAACCAAGGTGAGTACTAGCAGTAGACTCTGAGCATGCAAGGATTTGGAGTTGAGATCCTGCACTGCATCTTCCCAGTATAGGGTCAGTTAAAAACCTTGCTTTTGCCAAGCCTTCTTCTTCTCCCCTCCCCTCCCCTCCTCTCCTCTCTCTTCCCCACCCACCCCCTTCCCTCCCTTTCCCTCCCTTTTCCTTTCTATTTTCCCTTCCCTTTTCCTTTCTCTTACCTTCCCTTGTTGTTTTTTTTCAGACGAGTCTCACTATGTAGTTCAGGCTAGCCTGGAACTCAGCAATCCTCCTGCCTCAGCCTCCTGAGTGCTAGGATTATAGGCACGAGTCGCCATACCCAACCTTTGCTAAATCTTTTTTATGTATTTAGTACAGGGTCTATAGGGTCTCAC
>NW_004524624.1:10236665-10237256 GCF_000260255.1 Octodon degus | reverse complement strand
TTTTTTTTTTTTTATGGAACTGGGGATTGAACTCTGGCCCTTCCGCTTGCCAGGGAAATGCTTATTCCACTGAGCCATCTCCCCAGCCCCTAATCTTGCTAAATCTTGTGTCGCATCCAAAATAACATTTCACAGTGTTGCTGTGAGGAAGAAATGAGAAAGTGAATTCTGAGGGACTTGTAAACCCTAAAGTGATATACAAACAACATATTAGTGAGTTCCTTCTGAGTGTTTGTGGTCTCGTGCAGGTTAACTCTTGTTTGTTTGTTTTTGGGACAGGGTCTCACTATAGTTGAGGCTACTACTAAACTCACTATGTAGCCTAGATTAGTTAGCCTTGAACTTTCAGCAATCCTCCTGCCTCAGCCTCCTGAGTGCCGGGATTAGAGGCATGTGCCACCATGCCCAGCTATTCGTCCAGGTTAACTCCTAAGGATTCATTATCTCTGCAGCCTTGTATCTAAAACCAGGGCTTCCCCATGCGTTACCTTGTTGACCCTCATGTCACTCCCAAGAAGGGAAGAGCAAGAGTCATCCTTGTGGGTATGGGTTGCAGCTTCATGGCAGAGCATGTGCTAAGCATGTGTTTAA
>NW_004524624.1:10235860-10236565 GCF_000260255.1 Octodon degus | reverse complement strand
TATATAACATTTAATCTTCAGGGGCCAGGGAGATGGCTCAGTAGAATAAGCACTTCCCTGGCAAGCATAAGGTCCTGAATTCAATCCCCAGTTCTGCCCCCCCCCAAAAAAAATTATATAGCGTGTGTAGATTCATGGGTTCAAAGCCCAGAACCCTCCCCTGCAAAAAAAGTTCTCCCCATTTACTTCCCACTTCCACTCTTCCTCCCCTCCCCCACTTTCTCTTAGTATAAGGCAAGTAACACGTCAAAGACCTTTAGGAATTGAAGGATCACCATCCATTTCCATTGATTTTTAGATTAGATAGTTGTAGCTTTGAGGAAGGTGGTAACTTACCTCAGACCCTGTCTTCTTTGTTTTTTTTTTTTGGGGTTTTTTTTTTTTTTTTTCCGGAACCGGGGATTGAACTCAGGGCCTTATGCTTGCCAGGCAAGCACTTATTCTACTGAGCCATCTCCCCGGCCCTACCCTGTCTTCTTTGGTCCCAGTACTCTTGTTGCTTTTATTTTAGAGGTTGGCATGGAACCACGGGCCTTATGGGGTCCCCCACTGAGCTGTACCCCCAGCCCACCCTTGATACTGTTTCCTGTCTTCTAGCAGTTTGAGATAATCTCTTTTCACTTTCACACCAGACAACTGAAGCTGAGGAAGTCTTTATACCAGTTTTAAATATAAAACGTTCTGAGCTACCTCTGCGAGGTGACA
>NW_004524624.1:10233467-10234895 GCF_000260255.1 Octodon degus | reverse complement strand
GGGCTGGTGAGAGGGCTCAGTGGTCTAAAGCACCTACTTACAACAAGCTTAACTAAAGCATAGGGACCACGGTTCAATCCCCAGCACCACATGCCAGCCAGCCCTGCCCCCTGGTGGGCTGAGCTGCCCCCCACATAAATAAATAAATATATAAAGACACTTTGCAACAAAGTCATTTTAAAATAAATAAATAAATAAATAATCCTTTAAATGTGTCTTCCTTATCATTTATCATTAAGGTTTTTTGTTTCATTTTTATATTTTTGAGACAGGGTTTCAGGCTGGCCTTGAGTTCACTTTGTAGCCCAGGCTCCTCCTGCCTCAACCTCCCAAGTGTTGGGATTATAGGAATGTGCCACCACACCAGGCCTAAGGTTTTTGTTTTGTTTTAATCATTAAGGTTATTGTGGCTAGCCATGTCAGAACATGCCTGTAACTCCAGTGGGGCACTCAGGCAGAAGGAACAGGAATTCAGGGTCAACCTGGGCTGTATATCAAAGCCCTGTCTCAGAAAACCAAAACAAAAAGATTTCTGTGCTGGATTCATTTATAATAGAAACTTTAAAAATGGTTGCAGGGGCTGGTGAGATGGCTCAGTGGTCTAAAGCGCCTACTTAGAACAAGCTTTAGCAAAGCCCAGGGACCACAGTTCAATCCCCCAGCACCACATGTCAGCCAGCCCGCCCCCTGGTGGGCTGAGCTGGCCACACACACACACACACACACATAAATAAAATTAAAAAAAAAAATGGTTGCAGCTCTATTTTTATTTTTATTTTTATTTTTTCATTGAGATAGGGCCTCACTATATATGTAGTTCATGCTGCCTTTTCTGTTTTGAGGGCCTGGGGACTGAACCCAGGACCCTGCGCTTGCCAGGCAGGCGCTCATGCCGCTGAGCTATTTCCCCAGCCTTCAGGCTGCCTTTGAACTCACTCACTATGTACCACAGGCTGGCCTCAAACTTTCAGCAATCTTGCCTCAGCCTCCTGAGTGCTGAGATTACAGGTGAACACCACCACACCTGGTCCATAGCTGGCTTTTTTTTTTCCTTTTTAAAGTTAGTAAGGGTATTTCCTACATGGGCTTTTAGTGATTTTGAAATGTGTTATCTATAGCACCTGTGGGATCAATAAGTACCATATTCGTGTGTAGGGAATGTACCATCATGCCTGGCTCATTCATGTCTATTTAAAAAATGTGTGTAACTATTAATAATTCCAGTCCTAATTTAGGACTGGAAAAAGCCCCGCCAAAAAAACAACATGGGGATGAGGCTTGACTAAGAGTGTCTGACTCAGGGCTGGTGAGATGGCTCAGTGGTCTAAAGCACCTTCTTAGAACAAGCTTAGCAAAGCACAGGGACCGCGGTTCAATCCCCCAGCACCACATGCCAGCCAGCCCCGCCCCCTGGTGGGCTGAGTTGGC
>NW_004524624.1:10207579-10233132 GCF_000260255.1 Octodon degus | reverse complement strand
TTTTACCGTGTAATTCAGGCTGATCCCGAATTCACTATGTAACCCAGGCTGGCCTCAAATTTGCGGTGACCTTCCTGCCTCAGTTTGTTGAGTGCTGGAGTCACAGGCATGAGCCACCATGCCCAGCATGGCCTCAAATTCGTAATCCTCTTGTCCTCATCCACCAGGTAGCTGAGGTTATCATCTGTGCCACCATGCCCTGTTCTGCTTCTAATCTTAAAATGTCCCCCCCCCCGCCCCCCTTGGGCACACTGCAGTTATACCAGGAAATGACAGAAGGTAGCCTAAGAGCATTTGTGCATGTTCATTCACTTATGAATGCACCTTTACTTGGAGGATAAAAGTGAGATGGTCCCTGTTCTCATGAAGCTTTCTGTCAGAAAGAGGGGATGAGGCAAACTGTTGTGATCATAGATATTGGTGCTATCACTGTGGGGACAGAGAGTGCAGTTCATCTGACTGTCAGAGCACCTACAAAGGCTTTACAGCAGTTGGCCCTTTTTTTTTTTTTTTTTTTTTTTTTTTTTTTTTTTTTTTTTTTAGGAAAGAGCCTACAAGGTGTTCAGGGTCTCACTACTAGATCGGACTCGTAGTGATCTGCCTGTTTACGGCCTCCCACGCCCAGTCTCAATTGCTGTCTCAGTGCATCCCAAGGGCAGGGCCAGCACAACAGGCCCTGGGATTGAACCCTCGGCCCCTGTTTGCGGGTGCTTTAACCCGCTGAGCTATTTGGCTGGCCCTTCACAGTTGACCCTTGATCCCAGCCTCAGCAGAGCAATAGGTGTTTGCTGCCTGAGTGGGGAGGGCAGGTGATGAGGAAAGGCATTCCAGGCAGAGGGATTAGCAGCAGCGCCACACAGGCATGAAGCAGCCTGGTGAATTAGGGAACTGGAATTCGTTTTGCACAGCTGGAGCATAAAATGTGCGGGAAAGTGGGACATGAAAGCCAGGCATGGTGGCCCACACCTGTAACCCTAGCACTTGGGCAGCTGAGATGGGAGGATCATCAGCTAGAGTCCAGCCTGGGCTACATAAGCGAGTTCAAGGCCCACCTGCCCTACATTGCCAGACCCTATCTCAGCAAAACAACAAAAGAACAGCCTAGAGTACATAGTATCTTAGAGAAAACTAGGTATGGTAGCCCATCCCTATAGTGCCATCACTGGGAGGCAAAGGCAAAAAGATTTCAGGTGGTACCTGGCTTAGCTTAGGCACGGTCTCGATTTTTTTTTTTTTTTTCTAATTTTTTTTTTTTTTTTGCAGAACCGGGGATTGAACTCAGTTAAATCCTACTTTTGAACAATCTCTAATCTTTTTGAGTCAGGGTCTTGCTGTGCAGCTCAGGCTGGCTTTGAGTTCACTTTGTAGCCCAGGCTGGTCTCAAACTTGCACAATCCTCCTGCCTCAGCCTCCCAAGTGATAGGATTACCAGCATGTGCCACTATGCCTGGTTTTGTCTCAAAATTTAAAAAATTCTTTCTTTCTTTCTTTCTTTCTTTCTTTCTTTCTTTCTTTCTTTCTTTCTTTCTAGAACCGGGGATTGAACTCAGATCCTTGCGTTTGCCAGTTAAGCGCTTATCCTACTGAGCCATCTCCCCAGCCCTAAAAATTTTTTTTCTTAAAGGCGTACATCAGAGTCTCTGTAGTTCAGAATCAAGGTCTTGGGTTCAACCCCCAATACTGGGGGAGAGGGGAGAAAGAGAGAGAGAGAACACGAGAGAGAGAGAACACAAGGGAGAGAGAACTATAGCTGTAGACAGGCCTAGATCACAGAGTCCTTGAGGAGATTGGACCTTAGTGTAGGCAGAAGGAAACTTGGTATCATTTGTATTCCAGATCTTCAGGCTGTGAAAAATAGCTTAGGTAGGCCCTGGGTACAAGAGGCAATTGTTTAAGAGATTTGAAAGGATTAGAGATTTGTTGAGAGTCCAGTCTAGTTGAGGTTCAGGGTCCTAGAACAACGCAGTCATACAGGGCTGGAAAAGAAGGGTGCAAAGTAGAAGCCCTAGGACCTAGTGAGCTGTATGGAATTTGAGTATTGTAAGATTGAGTGAATGCAAGGAATTTGTGTTTTTGAGTTACTAGATGAATCCTGGGTCTTTGCACTAAGCTGCATCCCCATCCCCAGCCTTTTCTTCTTTTGGATGTTACAGTGATCTGACTGGGACATCTGTCACCCCCAGATCACCAGTTGACTTGGCTAATAGGCTGGATAGCCAGGTGTCCCCTTCCTCTCAGCTCTGTATGTGTCCCTCTGGAAGCGGTGCACTTGGCAGAAGAGGATAACCACCACCATCGGGAGAAGCACTGCCTTGGTCGAGGAAAACAAGTAGCGGCACTGTCCTGCCAGAACCTGCAGTCAGGCTCTTTTGCTTTTTTATTTAGAGATAAGGTCTCACCAAGTCACTAAATTGCCTGGGCTAGCTTTGAACTCACCATTCTCCAGCCTCAGCCTCCCAGGATGCTGGAATTACAGGTGTGCACCATCATGTCTGGGTACAAGAGTGATTTCGATGTATCGAGGATGTTGGTTAGAAAGGCAACCCTGAAGGATAATAAATATATAGATAAGAAATTTGCAGCAGGTATTCCTCAGAATCCATTTATATGCCATTTAAACACCACTCAAAATGGGTGCAACATTAATGGAGAAGCTGTGCTGAGGATGTAGCTCAGTGACAGAGCACTTGCCCAGCATGTGGGAGTCCCTGGGTTCAATTTCCAGCACTGGGCTGGTGAGATGGCTCAGTGGTCTAGAGCACCTACTTAGAACAAGCTAAGCTGAGCAAAGTACAGGGACCACGGTTCAATCCCCCAGCACCACATGCCAGCCAGCCCGCCCCCCTGGTGGGCTGAGCTGGCCACACACACAAAATAAATAAAATAAATAAATTTCCAGCACTGCTAAAAAAAGGAAAGAAAGAGAAGAATAAAGAAGCAGAGTATACTTTTTATTCTGGAGGCTGAGGCAGGAGGATTGCAAGTTTGAGGACAGCTTGAACAATTTAAGGACACCCATTTCATAACAAAAAATAAAAGAGAGGCTAGGGATATAGCTCAGCAGCACGGCACCTACCTGGCTGGCAAGCATGAGGTCGTAAGTTCGATTCTCTGTACCAAAATAATAAATGATTTTTAAAAGCTTGGGATTATAGCTCAGTGCTCACTTGGTTTAGTCCCCAGTGTCTACACACATACACAGCAGAAGAAGAAAGAACAGAGAGGGTGAAGGAGAGATAGCAATGACCAAAAGTCATTTTGCCTAAACCATCTGTACTTTCCATCATTGGGGACAGGGAGATGGAGATTGATTAGGAGCAGCCACATTGTCCCTATTTTTCTTTCTCTTTTCCTGCACTTCCCCTTCTACAGAAGTGACTCGGCTCTGGAGGAGTCAGTAGCAGAGGTGATTGATCATCGACCCATTGAGCAGAAACATTGTCCTCCCTGCCCCGTCTCGGTTGAGCTGGTGGGGTCCTGCGCTACCCTGGTGGCTGAGCGGATCCTGCAGGGGGCACCAGAGATCCTGGACAGAGAGACTGCAGCCCTTCTGCACGGTGAGGGCAACTGTGGGCGTGGACCCAACTGGCTCCTCTAGGCAAAGTGGAGTAGTCTAGACTCTTACACTTCCAAAATCCAGCTCACACCGGAGGATGAGATTCTTTGGGCAACCCTTAGACACTTGGTTAAAGGCCTATGGGAGCTTATGCTGGAGAAACTGGAAAGGAAAAACAGGGCTGCAGACCTTGAAACTTCCTATTGGCAGCCTGGTTTTGTGGGAAAAGGAGCAGGGAAGTGTTCTGATTCCAGCCCCCCAGGGAAGCTCAGTGTCCTTGAGCAAACCTCATATCTTTTCTTGTTTTGTTTCCATTTTCTCTATTTATCAAAAACAGTTAGGCCAAACTTTCTCTTCCAACTTCAGAATTCTTTGCTGGAATTTGCCCTATTGAAGAGATATCTTCTCTCCAGCTCGTTTTCAAAGTCTCCAAGGAGTGAGTTGCTCAGGCTCTCTTACTACCTTTTCTTCATGTCCTGTTCATGTTTAGTTTGGATTTAGGAAATCTCACTTGCTCAGGACACACTGCAATTCTCATTTTGTTTCTATTGGTTTTGCCCTGCACGTCTTCCCGGTATTTTGTTTGGTTTGAAAGTTAATATGGGGCCAGCAAGATAGCTCAGTGGTCTAAAGTGCCTACTTAGGCAAGCTCAAGCAGACGCAGGGGACTGCAGTTCGATCCCTGGCATCACTTGCTGTGCCAGCCCCACCCTCAGGGTGGGCTGAGCCAGCAAAAAAAAAAAAAAAAGAAAGTTCATGTGTTCTAGGATCATGAATGGACAGTCACAGGATTCAAGTCTTGCTTGCAGTGCTAGAGGTAGGATTCAAGTTTTGCCACCTCCCTTTTCCACAGGAACCATCATCCTGGACTGTGTCAACATGGATCTTAAAATTGGAAAGGCAACCCCAAAGGACAAGGAGTATGTGGAGAAGCTAGAGGCCCTCTTCCCAGATCTGCCAGAAAGAAATGAGATCTTTGATTGCCTACAAAAGGCAAAGTTTGATGTGTCAGGTATGAGCTGACAAGCTGAATTCCCAGCCTCCATGTAAGAAAGTAGGTGGCCAAGCTTTGTTCATGATGTTCGGGAATACCATCAAGACCATTTCAGAGCCAAGCATGATGGCCCTCACCTGGAATCCTAGCACCTGAGGCAGGAAGATCACAAGTTCAAGACCAGCACTGGCAACTTACTGACTCAGTGAGACCTTGTTCCAAAATTTAAAACACTTTAACTAGAAATAGGGATGTAGCTCAGTATGAGCCTCAGTTCAGTCTCCAGTACTGCTGAAAAGAAAAAAAAAAGGGTAGGCGAGTGACAGGGCTCTTACCCTAGTTTATACAAAGCCCTGGATTCTATATGCAGTAATGGGGAAAGAATAAAATATGCTGAGGGCTGTCTCAGACAGAAGCTTTCTTCCCCCCAATAAACATTCTGCTCTTAAAAACAGTATGCTATCGGGGCTGGGGAGATGGCTCAATTCCTGGTTCCGAAAAAAAAAAAAACAAAAAACCCAGTATGCTATCAAGTCCACATCTTGTACAGCAATTAACCACTAGGAAGAATGTATGCAATGTGTTAATTACTGAAACTGTCCTACCAATTTGGTTTGGAACTGTCTCACTGCTATTTGTTTCTCAATAAATTATGGGGGAAAAAAAGTATGCTAAAGAATAGTAAAGGGGCCGGGGAGATGGCTCAGTAGAATAAGCGCTTCCCTGGCAAGTTCAAGGGCCTGAATTCAATCCCTGGTTCTGCAAAAAAAAAAAAAAAAAAAACCAAGTAAATTATTAGAGCACTAACAATATGATTGGTTAGAGAGGCAGCAGAGACATTTAGAAGGAGTACACAAAGGGCAAAGAGAGCAGAAAACTTTATAATCTGCCCAGCTTCTACCTATTCACATAAAAAAGAAAAAGAAGGGAGAAGATAGAAGGAAAGAGAGAAAAGTACCACAGGTACTTAGAAGGCTAAAACAGTACCGAAAGGGGGACAATTACTGGTGACAGTGTAGCTCGGGGAGACTTGTTGCTCATCTCAGCATCACGAATGAAGGGGTTGGGGTGCTCAAGGCAGAAGCCTCTTTACTCCAAAGTTCCTTGCTCTAAAGTTAAGCACTCACTAAGAAGCATGTATACAGTGTGTTAATTATTGAAACTGTCCTACCGATTTGATTTGAAACTGTCTCATTGCTATTTGTTTATCAATAAAATTATGGGAAAAAAAATGAAGTTAAGCACTATAGTCCAGGCAAGTAAGCGACCCCATAGTTACCCCACAGTCACCCCTCATGGGTATTACCCCAAGAAGTGGTGCTGTTCCTTGTCCTCATCCTCACCCCACTGGTGTCCGGACCCTTCATTCCCTGTTTGACCCCTGATCTGGTGTCTGATTGCCAGGCCTGACCACCGAGCAAATGCTGAGAAAGGACCAGAAGGTCATCTACACACAAGGTGTGAAGGCGGCCATTAGTGCGGTATACATGGATCTGGTGGTAAGTGGGGTAGAGTGTAGGTGTGGGTGCGGAGGGAAACCTTGAGTTACGGATGTGATGTAGCCCCTCATTCTGGCTCACCTGGGAAGTATCATTGTTCTGTCAACCTGTATCTGTCCCCTCTGTGAGCCTGGCAGCCTGCCATCTCATGCAGCAGCCACACAGCTCCAAAGCCACTCACCCCCCAGCCAGTGTTGTTTTGAGGTACAAGTCAGATCCTATTAGCTTGCTCCTCCCTTTCCTGCCTTTCATTGTGCTTTTAATAAAATCTGAAGCCCTTCCTGTGTTTCATGGGCCCTGCTTGAGCTGACTCTTGTCTTTCTGTCTGGCCCCAGTTTAGCCCGGCCCCGGCCCTGCGATCCTGCAGCCATGCTGTTTCTCTCTTCTCACACAGTTAAGCTCATCCCCAACTCCCAGCCTTTGAACTTGCTTCTCTCAGCAGAGCTTGCTCTTCTTATCTCTCAGGCCTCTGCTCAGATACATCCTGTTTGGAGAGAGTTTTTCCTGACTACTGCTACTGAAGGTCATCTCCTAATGCTCAAAAAATCTCTGAGTATGGTGAGAGTTGCCTATATCCCCAGTTATTTGCAAGGCTGAGGCAGGACCATCACATGAGCCTAGGAGTTTGAGGTCAAGCAGAGACCACATAGTAAGATCACATCTCAAACAAAAATAAGAGCAAAAATCTCTAGCTGTTAGGGGCCGGGGAGATAGCTCAAGAGAATAAGTAAGTGCCTGCCTGGCAAGTGCAAGGTCCTGAGTTCAATCCCTGGTACTGTAAATAAATAAATACATACATACATACTGGCCAGGGAGATGGCTCAGTGGAATAAGCGCTTTCCTGGCAAGTGCAAGGGCCTGAGTTCAATCCCCGGTTCCACCAAAAAATAAATAAATACCTACATACATACATACATACATACATACATACATAAACAAAAATCTTTAGCTGTTAACTTGTTTTCTTCAGAGCAGTGAACATGCTGAAATGATCTTGTTTTTTATTTCTGTGTGTGTAGATTTCTCTGCTAATTATCAGCTCTGCCAAGAGCAGGGTCCTGTTTTGTTTCTGCTTTTTGTAGGCACCTTTGATGTGTGGCACAAATGGTCTCCTCAGTAAAGTTTGTTGCATGGTACTGCTATGTCCTACACCAGCACTGTACTGCTGAGCTACATTCCTGGCCCTTTTTAAAAAATTATTTTTTTATTTTTCTGAGACAGGATCCTGCTCTGTAGTTGAGGCTGGCCTTGAATTCACTAATGTAGTCCAGGCTGGCCTTGAACTCATAGTGATCCTTCTGCCTCAGCCTTTCAGGTACACAGATTACAGGTACATGCCACCACACCTGACTCCATATTGCGTTTTTTGTGTTTTTGTCTTTCTGTTTTGTTTGTTTGGCAGAACCAGGGATTGAACTCGGCCCTTATGCTTGCCAGGCTAGCACTTATTCTACTGAGCTATCTCCTCAGCCCCTAGGCTAGCCTCAAGCGTGGTGTTCCTCCTGCCTCAGCCTTCCAGGTGCTGGGATTATGCCACCATGCCCACCTTCCATATTGTTTGCTTTTGAGTCAGGGTTGCACTACTTAACCATAACCCTAGTTTATTTGAAAGGCCAAGGATAGAGAAAAGCCCTGACTTGCAATAGGTGGTAGTGTTTCCTCATTGGAGGAAGTACTGCATGAGATTTGGGAGAAGAGTAGAGGTTGGTGAAGGACAGTGAGTCAAGAGCATAGCAGCATGTGGCTGCACTTCTGTTTTTTAAATGGTACTAGGATAAACTACGTGTGCAAGCAATGTGGGAAGGCATTCATTATACACAAGTATTGTCAACTACATGAAATAACTCACAGTGGGATGAAACCTTATGTGTGTAGGCAAAGTGGAGAAGCACTCAAAGTAAGAATTACAAAACATATATAAAATGTCACTGTGTTGAGTAATCAAATGTGTGCAAGCAACATGGGATGCATTCACTACAAAGAATGCTTGCAATATACATTAAAAACTCACCCAAGGAGAAGCCTTCTATGTGCAAGCGATGTGTGAGGGCACTTACTACACATCAACACTGCCAAGTACATGAAACAATCTACACTGTGGAGAAATCTTATGTGTGCAAAAAATGTGGGAAAGAATTCCTTACAAAGAAATACTATTTTTAAATAATTTTATTGAGAGACAAATAGCAATGAGACAGTTTCAAAACCAATCAGTAGGAGAGGTTTTTTTTTAAAAAAATATTTATTTATTTATTTGTGTGTGTGTGGCCAGCTCAGCCCACCAGGGGGCGGGGCTGGCTAGCATGTGGTGCTGGGGGATTGAACCGCGGTCCCTGTGCGTTGCTTGTTCTAAGTAGGTGCTTTAGACCACTGAGCCATCTCTCCAGCCCAGTAGGAGAGTTTCAATAATTAATACGCTCTATAAAATTATGGAAAAAATAAATAATTAATACATTGTAAAAAATAAATGGTACTAGGGATTGAATCTAGGGCCCATTTTACTTTTTATTTTGAGATAGGCCTGCCCAAGCTGTGCTTGAACTTGGGATCCTCCTGCCCCGGCTTCCAGAGGGCTAGAATCACAGGTGTGTCCAACCACGCTTTGCACATGTCTGCTCTTATTTATGTTCCCTGTTCTGCTTTATAACAGAAATGTTCACAGGCCAGGATCTAGCTGTTAACTTGTTTTCTTCAGAGCACTAAACATGCTGAAGTGATCTTTTCTGTTTCAGCATAAGTGCCTGCCTAGCAAGCACAAGGTCCTGAGTTTGATTCCCAGTACTGAAAAAAAAAATATTGCTCACAAAACAGAAGTCTTATTTATTTGATCACAAGAACAGAAAAGCCTTCAACATGCCAGGTTGCATTATCATGTTTTGAATCTTTGTTTGTTTGTTCCTTCTTGTTTTGGTGCAGCAATTGACTATTGCTAATAATATCTACCATTGAACTATACCCCCAGCTTTTCACCTCCTCACATTTTAGTTCTTTAATTCCTAAAACAGTTACCTTTGGGTTTGTTTGTTTTGAGACAGGGAGTCACTGTCACTATGTAGTTTAGGCTAGCTCACTAGGTAGCCCAAACTGGCCTTGAGTTCCCAGCAATCCTCCTGCCTCAGCCTCCCAAGTGCTGGTGTTACAAACATACGCCACCACAATTGGCTACCTTTGGTAATTGTTGGCCTCATTTTCTTTCTTTCTTTTTTTCTTTCTTTCTTTCTTTCTTTCTTTCTTTCTTTCTTTCTTTCTTTTTTTTTTTTTTTCAGAACTGGGGATTAAATTCAGGCCCTTGGTGCTTGTCAGGCAAGCGCTTATTCTACTAAGCCATCTCTCCGGCCCTGTTGGCCTTACTTTCTAGATGTTGAAACTTAGGTTCAGGCAGTTAATATTACTCCTTGACTATCTAGTTACTAGGCGATAGAGCTGGTTTTCCAGTCAGTTCTGTCTTAATCTAAAACCTATAGTCTCCATATTTGATCTCATTGCTTGCCAACCTGGATTCAGCACAGTGAACATTAGACACCTTTCTCGTGGACACTAAGTTGTGGTCAAGACAGAGAGAGGGTCCCGCCGTGGCGCTCATCATTCTCTCCTTCCCTCTCAGGCCTTCCTGCAGAGGCCTGGCCTCCTGCAAGACCTCAGCGCACTCTGCCAGGCTCACAGCTGCGACGCCCTGGTTGCCATGACCATCTTTTTCAACACTCACAATGAGCCAGTGCGGCAGTTGGCCGTTTTCTGTCCCCAAGTTGCCCTTCGGATGATGGTGAGTATTTCTCTTAAGTTTGCCTGTGTGCACCTCTGTCCTGCAGCTCTGTGCTGTGGGGACCTCGGTTCTTGACCTGTGTCTGGAACCCCAACCCCCTCTTTCTCCATCCTCCACACGTGTGAGTGGGCGGTTTATTGTACCATTGTTGAGAAAGGGGCACTCCACGAGAATTAGAGACAGTCCTTGCTTAGAAGGAACTCAAAATCCAGTGAGAAGGAAATAGTATAAATGTGGAGTCATATTTGATTCTTGGCTTAATCATTAATTCCTCTGCATGAAAATCTGATCTTTTGGGCTGGAGAGATGGCTCAGTGGTCTAAAGCAACTACTTGGAACAAGCTTGGCAAAGCACAAGGACCGCGGTTCGATCCTTCAGCACCACATGCCAGCCAGCCTCGCCCCCTGGTGGGCTGAGCTGGCCACATACACACACACACAATAAATAAATGTAATAAATAAATAAATAATTAAAAAAAAAAAAAAAAGAAAATCTGATCTTTTGTTTCGGCCCTGTTGCCTAGATAATTAGAAACATGAGAGGATGGGTCAGCATGGCTCTGTAGTAGAGCAGGAGGCCTGGCTTCTGTCCTAGTACTTTTCTTTTTTTTTAATACGACACAGAAATTATAGTACGAACTCTGAAGCATGATTGAGAGCCATGTTTTTTTTCCTTTCTTGTTCTCCTTTTGGCCATTTTTCCCAGCTCTTTCCCTTTCTGTTCCTCTGTTGGTTAATGATTAGTAAGAAAAGAATTTATTGGAATACAGCCACATTCACTCAGGTATGTGTTGCCTGTGGCTGTTATTTTTTATTATTATTTGTTTATTTTTGGTACTGGGAAGCAAATTCAGGACCTTGCGCTTGCAGGCAGGCGCTTGTGCTGAGCTATCTCCTTGGCCTAAGAGAAGAATTTAAAAGTGGGCTTGAGGCAACCAGGGACTCTTGAGTTGCTTAGACTCTGAGGACTGCTAAGAGCACAGCGCAGCCAGGTAACCCTTTGCGCTCATGAAGGTGGGTCTGCCGCTTCCCATCTCTCTGCCTTTTTCATCCCCAGCAAGCAAGTTTGATTTCATCCAGTGTGAAAGAGTCTGGTATAGTAGAAAGAGAGAGTTTTTTGAAATCTGATAAACATGCTTTTGTGTTCCAGGTTTGCTACTTAGTTACCTTTAGGCTAAGGTGTCAATAGACTTCTGAGACTATAAATGGCATAATACTGCCTACTCTGATGGTGCCATCAATGTAATATCATATGGAAAGTCAAGTGAGGGGCGGGGAAGGGCCGGGGAGATGGTTCAGTAGAATAAGCGCTTCCCTGACAAGCGCAAGGGCCTGAGTTCAATCCCCGGTTCCACCAAAAAAAAAAAAAAAAAAAAAAAGGGCCGGGGAGATGGCTCCGTAGAATAAGCGCTTGCCTGGCAAGTACAAGGGCCTGAGTTCCAAAAAAAGTAAGCACTCAGAATATAATGGCTCTTACTAATCCTGTCATGAAGGGAAGGATACTTAAGTGCTCTTCTGTTGGGTATAGAGGTGCGTACTTGCAATCACAGCTACTTGAGAGGCTGAGGCAGAAGGATTGCCAGTTTGAGACCTGCCTAGGCAGTTGACCAGCTTATGAGAGTGTCTCAAAATAAAAAATGGGCTGGGAGGGCCAGGGAAATAGCTCAGTGGCACTCTGCCTGGCAATTGTAAGGTCCCAAGCTCAATCCCAGTACCAAATAGAGGGAGAGGCTAGGGATATGGTTCAGTGCTTCCTGCGTTCAGTACCCATTACCACAAAAAATAGAAATGTTCCTCCCTCTTCCAGAATCTATTCCTCTCTCTGCTGCCCTGAAGCCGTGTGGATGCCTGGTGACTCATTGCCCAGGCTGCCTCCTTGATGTTGGGAGAGAGGAATCTTCTTCTCGTAGTGTGCCTCACTAACTCTTTTCCCCCTACATTAGGAAAAGTGTTAATATATTGATGTAGAAACTGGTCTTGGCTTCAGACCTGGCTTTGTGTCAGTTTTATTTCATACAAACTGTAAGTTACCTAATACACACAAGCCTCTGTTTCCCTGCCATAGATGAGGGTAATAGTAATACCAGTATCAATCTAATCAGGTAGTCCTAAGCATTAAATTAGATAGGTGCCATGCTTGACAGGTCTGCTGCTACTGCCTTTCTGCCTCAGTCTTCTCTTGGCCTGTAGAGTTAGTAGCTCCAGCCTAGCTGAGGGCAGAGTTAAAGTCCTTGCGCACAGGTGTATACTTGGAAACAGTGCACGATGTCTTAGTCGCTTTCCCGTCACTGGGACATAATACCTGACCCACAACCTAGAGGAGGAAAGGTTTCTTTTGGCCTATAGTTACAGCCCGGCTGTAGGGCAGAAATGGCACAGTGGAGGGGCCTAGTGAGGGACAGTTGCTGGCACTGTGGTCCAGAAGCAGAGGAAAGGGAGATACATGGATGCCCCCAGTGGCCCACGTCCTATGACCAGGCCCTTCTTCCTAGCAGCAGGTAGGTGGTGTGGCTTCAAGCTTCAGCTGCCTTCCAAGGCAGCACCTACAAGGACAGAAGGCCTTTGAGGGACATTCTTTCATTTTCTTTGTTTTTTTGTTTTTTTTTTTGTTTTTCTGAGACAGGGTCTCTCTTTGTAGTTCAGGCTGGTGTGACTTCACAGTGATTACAGTAGTGGGCCACTGAACCTGGCCTGGAGGACATACTTTTTATTTATTTTTTAATGTATGTAGTAGAGTCTACAGGATTGAGCCTCCTGTTTTCAGCCTCTTAAGTGCTGGATTACAGGCCTGCGCCACCATGCCCAGCCTTAGGCGCTGTCTCAGTGCACCCTGGGGCCGGGGCCGGCATGGCCTGTGGTGCTGGTATCAAACCACCTTGGTCCCTGCGCCTACCTAAGCAGGCGCTTTAGTCCACTGAGCTATCTGGCTGGCCCCTGGAAGACTTTTTTTTTTTTGAGGCCATTCTAAACCCTAACAGTAGATTAAGAATCAGTGGTCCTGTATTCTTTCAGGTTCAAACTCTGATCATCCACATGGTATTGCTCCAGACACTATTAAGTGTCTCTGAGCCTTGGTTCTTTTTGTGTGTGTGTGTGTGTGCTTAAGGTTGAGCCTAGGGGTATAGAGTACCACAGAGCTATATGGCCACTTTTCGTTTTTATTTTGAGATTAGGTCTGACCTAGTTCACCAGATTGCCTAGGCTGGCCCTGAACTTTCCCCAGATTCTGAAGCCCCAGCCTCCCAGGCAGCTGGGATCATAAATATGTGCTGCCTCACCCAGCTAGGTTGCTGTTTGTTACTTTTTTTTGTGCAAGGGATTGGATTTACGGCCTCGCACTTGTGCTAGGCAAGTGTTCTAGGAGTTTTTTTGTTTGTTTTGTTTTGTTGGCTGCTCAGGATGCCTTCAGAGCAGGGCTGGTTTGGCTTGAGGATGAGGGGATCGAACCACAGCATCCTGAGTCTGACTGCTTTGTTTCAGCAGGCACTTAAACACCTGAGCTAATGGGAGGCCCCCAAGGCAAGTGTTCTACTCAGAGTCAAATCTCCAGCCTATGCTTCCTTATGAATGAAAAGCAGCATGATCTAAAATTTTCTGTTTCTTTCCAGACATGGTTCCCATGCCTGTACTCTCAGCACTCTGGAAGGCTGAGGCAGAGGATTCCAAGTTTGAGCACAGCCTGGGTAGTTTACTAAGACTCTGTCTCAAAATAGAAAATAAAAAAGGGCTGGGGAATGTAGCTTAGTGCAAAGGTTTTGGCTTGAACCCCCAGCTTGGGGAGTTATTTCTAAAAATTCTGTGTATGGGGCCAGGGAGATAGCTCAGTAGAATAAGTGTTTGCCTGGCAAGCACAAGGGCCTGAGTTCAGTCCCCATTTCCACAAAACAAATAAATAAAATTCTGTGTATGTTAGAGATGTTCCTTTTGTTGCAAGCACTAAAACTGAAGTTGGAAAGTTGAAATGGTTGATTAAAGTTTCCTTCTGTGTTGGAATCTTCTCACTTAGAAGCCTGAGCTCTTTGCTACACTGAGTTATATAGCATTTCCTGTTCTCATCTTCTTTGTAGATCTGTGGCGCCCTGGAATGCTCCCACTCCCCAGTGCTGAAGCTGACCCCTATCCCGACCACCCACCCTGACCTCCAAGCCTATCTTCAAGGCAATACCCAGGTCTCTCGAAAGAAACTTCTGCCTCTGCTCCAGGAAGCCCTGTCAGCGTACTCTGACTCGGGGAAGATTCCCACAGAGCAGCCTGAGGCAGTGGGAGCCTCTGCGGAGCAGGCGGACCAGGGGTTGGACAAGACGGGTAGTTCCCTGACTCCTGGACTGAGTCAAGATGAAGATGACCCCCCTCTACCCCCCACCCCCATGAACAGCTTGGTGGATGAGTGCCCTCTGGACCAGGGGTTGCCCAAGCTCTCAGCTGAGGCCGTCTTTGAGAAGTGCAGTCAGATTTCACTGTCACAGTCTCCCACTGCTGCCGTGTCAAAGAAATGACTCCTGGGAGGGGATGGGGTGCAGGAGGGGTGGCTTGACGCACCTCAAATGCATGTTTTGGGAAGTTTGGAGATTTCAGCTGTTGGTATACAGTACTGTCCTCATGAAACTGGGAGGTGAAAGACAGGAAAGAAAGCAGCTGCTGTAGGAATGGCTTTCTGCCCTTTTCCTCCAGTCTCTACCAATCAGACAGATGTTATTATTTAAATCTACATTGACTTTTCTCTCTTTCATTTGTCAGGGGGCACGATGTAATGTAGTATACCCACAGTCCCAGCAGAGTGGGAAAAAAGAATGGAACCCCCAAAGTGCCCTCAGTAAGGATCTTGAAAAGAATCAGTAACCGTCATGGAACCAGACATTTATTGATGGTTTCCTTGAATTTATTTCTTCATTTACTTATTTAAGTATTTATTGAATACTTATTTTAAGCTGGATAGAAGGGTACACTTTAGAAACTCACTCTGGCCGGGTGTGGTGCTCGGGAGAGTGAGGTAGGAGGATCCTTGTGAGTTTGAAGCCAGCCTGGGCTACAAAGTAAGCTCAAGGCAGCCTGAACTGCATAACAAGACTCTGTCTCAAAAAGACAAAAAAAAAAAAGAGAGAGAGAGAGCAAAAAGAAAAAGAAAAGAGAGAGAAAAGAAGGTCTCGCTCCAGTTTTCAGCCTTCAACAGATTTCCAGGTCTCTGACTCTTTCCTGGCCTCTGGTCTTTGATGGAGAGATGGCTGAATTTCCATTCTGAGCTTATTGTGGCTGTTTCCAGGCTTGTTTGGGAACAGACTGAATGCCATTACCTTCCGTCCCAATCAGGTGGCTTCCCTTTCTGTTTCTTTGGATTCTTCTGTCCCAGAGTCAAAAATCCTGAGGAGACGCTGAAGACCCCTGGTTCTTTTTGTGTATTTAGTACAGGGTCTACAAGGTGTCACTGCACAATTGGAATCGTAGTTATCCTCTTGTTTTCTGCCTCCCAAGAGCTGGGATTACAGGCTGGCGCCACCACGCATCCAGTCTCAGCGTGCCCTGGGGGCAGGGCTGGCCTGGCACACCAGAGACAGAGCCCGGTCCCTGTATCTGCCTAAGCAGGTGCTTTAATTCTCTGAGCTGTCTGGCCAACTCTGACCCCTGGTTCTTGACAGTAGCCAGTCTTCCTAAAAGGACCGAGAAGCCTCAGTTTGTCTCTGTCCTAGCAGGTCAGTGAATTTCTTGTCCATTTCTTTCTGTTTGGCCATGTGAAAAGAAAGTGTGAGTCCTTGTACCGATGGCCACAACCTGTGTGTCTTCTGGCAAGACACTTGGCATGTCTAGGTCTCATTGTCCCCATCTGTAGGACAGGGTTTGGATTAGGTGTTCCCTTGTGTGCTGTGATCTGCCTATTGTCTCTTTTTCTGTTGCTCTGTATTTTTTCTTTCATTTTTTCGGGAAGGGTTGGGGGTCACTGGATTGTCTGTTTGTGTGTGCCAAGGGGATAAGTCTTGTGTAGCATGTAGAGGGCTGTGGTTCATACCACAGGGACCCTGCGGAGAGCACCCCCACCAGCCTGCATGTGTAGTCTCCCCCTTCCTCCTTCAGACCAGCCTGTTCACCCTCTTCCTGCCCCTTATTATTTCCCGAAAATGTCACTGAACAGTGGGGTGTGTGGTAGTTCCAGCATGATATCTTCCAGGGTAAGGGGACAGTCTGAGTTCACTGTAATGGGATGATGCCTGTAGCCATTTGAAAGGGAAAAATATTGGGGCCAGGGATATAGCTCAGTGGCACAAGCGCCTGCCTGGCAAGCACAAGGTCCTGAGTTGGATTTCTGGTCCCACCCCCCTAAAAAGCAAATAGAAAGATAGAAATAGTGGTGTGATCACCGAACCAAAGGACTTTATGTTTTGTAACTTGGGTACTTTGTTTTGCATTTTGTTAAAGTATTAAATACTTTTTCCTGTTTGGGGTATTATTGTCTTTTTATAACTAGCCTAGACCTCTACCTTCAGTAATTGTTTCCACCTCCCACAAGTTTATCTCCCATCTTTCTGCTAATTTAATTTGTCAACTCTGTTGGGGATGGGAAGACTGGGTATGGAAGCCAGGACCTTTGCTGTGAGCTTCATCAGCCTTTTATTTTGCATCTTGGGGCAGGGTCTCACTACGTCACCATGTTGCCCAGGCTGGGCTTGAGCTTGCTCTCCTGCTATCTCAGCCTCAGTGTGCTGGCCTGTGCCACCACACCCAGTTATCTATCAAGCATTACTGAGGAATGAACCTAATGCCTTCTCGATGAAGCTTTATCTCCACTCCTTTCCCCCCCCTCTTTTAAGCTTTTGTTTATGGAGGTTTTGGGGGGTACCGGGATAAACTCTGATTTTCAGGCTGGCCCAGACTCAGCCTCCCAGTGCTGGGATCACAGGCATGTGCCACCATGCCCAGCTCTCCTTTATATTTTTTCTTCAAGAACCTTCCTTACAACATAATTCTTCCCACTTTTGCTCACACAGTACTTCAAAAGTAGGCCCAAGTCTAGATAGTGGTCTCAAGGACACCCAGAACTAGAGTGACACCCTGTCTCAAAAAAACAAAAGTAGGCCCAAGGTAGTGTTTGATTCTACTGTTCTTCCACCCCTACCCCTTAGCTGTTTTAGAAAGTTATCAGGTATCTAGAAAGGGGAACACAAGTCTTTCCTGGACTCACCCCAGCCCAGTCACCCCATGGAAAATGCACTCTCCTCCCCAAAGCCCGCCCCCACATAGGAGGCAGGGTTGTTCTTTTGGGCAGACCTGCTTCTTGGGAGGGAAGGTGGCAAAACCTGTTTGAAGATGAGGCTGCCTCCCTTCCACACCTCCCTCTTCCATAGAGGCCAGAGCAACAAAGGCTGGGACCTAAAAGGGTCAAGAAGGGTTGGGGGCTGGAACAGCCAGTTCCCCAGCAACTACTAAGTGTTTGAAAAAGACAGAAAGACTGTGAAGATGGAAACTGTACAAGAGGCAGGGAAAAAGACATCAGACCTCGGGTAAGTGTAAATGTGGCTACCTGACTGGGTGTGGAGTGAAGGATTTCTCAGGGACCAGCCCCTACCCAGGGTGTTTGCAGGGGTTCTTTGAAAAGACTGAAAGGAATTAATTTGCAGGGAAGGGCTAGGGTGCCTTCAGGTAGGAAATGTCAGTGTGATTTGGAATTTGGTAACTGGGCTTCTAGTATATCTCCCTGATTTAAAAAAAGGAAGTGTCTATGTTTTGTATCTGATTAATTGCCTGTGTTTTCCCCCTCACACCCCGAACTCCCACCTTCTAAATAGCTTGTCCAAAATGAGTTTTCATCCAGGTGTCCCCCCCAACTCCACCAAGTTCCAGGTGAAGCCACTCCCAGCAGAGTGGAGGAAAGGCAGGCCCAGTGAGCTGCATTGTGTTGTGCTGGCAGCTTCCCTGAGAGCCCAGGACGGCTTGGCAGGCCGGTCTGGGCTCCAGCTACTGTCATGGGAACGCCTCTCATCCTTATGTGGGAAGTGGAGCCACAGCCATAGGGAAAATGTGATCGGCTCATTTCATCTTTCCTCTGCTCCTAAACCCAGGTGAAGGTGGAAAAACATTGTACAGGAAACAAGAAATCTGAGTTCTTGTTTTTCTGAGGCATCTCACCACATGACCTAGGCTGGCATGATCTCCTATCTCAGTCTCCCCAGGGCTGCAGTTTGTTGAGTTCTTTTAGTTTAAGGCTTGCCCTCTGTAGCATAATACCTGCCCTGCAATCCAGTGTCTACTCTTAAGCCACTGTCTAGGTTGTTCCATGATAATCTTTTCTTCTGGGGAATCAGGGTCAGGGAGAATGCAGAAGAGCCAGAGCCAGGAGCAGCCCTGAAACTCGGGGAACTGGAGCTGAAGGAAGAATGGCAGGATGAAGAATTCCCTGGGTGAGGAAGGGAAAAGGAGTCTGGGGGAAGTCACAAACAGAGGGCACAGAGGGGGCAAGTTAGAACTTGTAGGAAAAGCTGGGAAAGAAGACAACAGGGCAGGGAGAGAGAAAGCTGCTCAGCTCTCAGCTGGCGTGAAGGCCCTGTTGTCCTTTCCCTTGTAGATTGCTGCCTGAGGAGCCCGGACCTTCTGAAGAGCCTGACAATTCTCAGAGAGACTCCCAGGCAGGTGAATCAAGTAGAACCTGGATTTCAAGTTCCTGACTCTAGCCCACTGAAGGGCCAGGCTACCGTTACCCATTGTAGCACCATTCCCCCCTTTCCCAAATGTCCCATGTCACTTTCATCTTTTTTTTTTAAATTTTATTTATTTATTTGTGTGTGTGTGTGTGTGTGTGTGTGTGTGTGCGTGTGTGTGTGTGTGTGTGGCCAGCTCAGCCCACCAGGGGGCGGGGCTGGCTGGCATGTGGTGCTGGGGGATTGAACCGTGGTCCTTGTTCTTTGGTAAGCTTGTTCTAAGTAGGTGCTTTAGACCACTGAGCCATCTCACCAGCCCCGTCACTTTCATCTTCAGAGTTCACTCCCTAATGTTCCTGTCCACAGAGATTCTAGCAACCATCCTCAAACACATCTTTTTCTGTGTCTCCCCACTTGATCCACCCCAGCTACCCCCAGCACTTTAGCCCTGTGTGGCCAGCGCCCCATGCGGAAGCGCCTGTCAGCCCCGGAACTGAAGCTAAATCTGCTAGAGGAGCCTGGGGATGAGGGAGCTTCTCCCACCCACTCCGCAGCTTCTTCTGAAGGCAGCTCAGACCTGGATGTAGATGAATTGGAGACACCTTCAGACTCGGAGCAGCTGGACAGTGGGCATGAATTTGAATGGGAAGGTGGGGAATAATCTCCAGTACAGCTAGCAGAAGTAGAGACCAATGAGGATGGGGACCTGGCTCAGGGGCAGAGTACTTGCCTAGCATGTACAAAGCCTCAACATAAGCAAAAAAAAAAAAGAAAAGCCACAAACATCCACATCAGTGATTCAGCGAGGCCTGCCTAGCATTTTGTTGTTGTTCTGGGTTTTTTGAGACAGGATCTGGCTGTGTAGTTAAGGATGGCCCTGAACTCACTATGTAGCCCTATGCAGCACTAGGTTGGCCTTGAGCCAATAATCCTGCCTCAGCCTCCCAAATGCAGGGATTACAGGTTTGTAACACCAGGCCCAGCGCAGCTAACTTTGTATTAAAGAAGGAAAAAGATCCAGTGTAAAGGT
This sequence comes from Octodon degus, assembly GCF_000260255.1. NCBI lineage: Eukaryota > Metazoa > Chordata > Mammalia > Rodentia > Octodontidae > Octodon > Octodon degus. The sequence goes on along the minus strand of NW_004524624.1, from coordinate 10,213,666 downwards.
GCTGGTGAGATAGCTCAACAGACTAAAGCACCTACGTAGGCAAGCACAGGGATGGTAGTGTTGGAACCCATGGTTGGACCCCCAGTAGGATTCCTGCACCACATGTCTCACCAGCCCCGCCCTCAGGACGGGCTGAGCCACAGAGGCTGTCTGGTGCACACTGTAATCCCAGTGCTGGGGAGGCTCAAAGTGGGAGGATCACCTGCAACAACAAATACATTAAAAAAAAAAAAAAAATCCAATGTAAAAAGCAGCTCTGTATGCATTTAAAGGGACTGATGTTAGACCTAATAAGGTAGAGAATAAGAGAAAACCAGCAAAATTAATTTCCTCAAAAAAGAAAGTTAAGAGTTTATAGATGTGGGGCCGGGGAGATGGCTCAGTAGGATAAGCGTTTGACTGGCAAACGCAAGGATCTGAGTTCAATCCCCAGTTCCGCAAAAAAAAAAGAAAAAAAAAAAGAGTTTATAGATGTAAGAATAGCAGGGGTATCATTATGTCTCAAAAATGTGCCAGTAACAGACAAAGAAAAAGGGGCTGGGGAGATGGCTCAGTGGAATAAGCGCTTCCCTGGCAAGTGCAAGGGCCTGAGTTCAATTCCCCAGTTCCACCAAGAAAAAAAAAAAAAAAAAAAGAAAGAAAGAAAGAAAGAAAGAAAAAAAGAAAAAAGAAATAAACTTGGGGCCAGGGAGAAGCCTCAGTGGAATAAGCACTACCCTAGCAAGCGCAGGGTCTGAGTTCAATCCCCAGTTCCGCCAAAAAAATTAAAATAAAATAAAAAACTCAAACAGAAAAAAAATATATATATATAGCAGGGAGAGGCCTGTCAGTTATTAAGGAAAACTATTCAATACTTGTTACATGCTGTCACTGAGCTACAACTGACATAGTAATGACAAAAGCCTAGGCCAGATATGATAATGGCGCACCTGTAATCCCAGCACTTGGGAGCCTGAGGCAGGAGGAAGACCAGCATAGGCCAGAAAGTGAGCTCAAGGATAGCCTGAACTGCATAGTGAGAGCCTGCCTCATAAAGACTAAATTAAGACAAAGGCCTTACCCTTAAAAAAAGCTTCTATGTGGCCATGCTGAGGAGTTGAGATTTTGTGCCATGGGCAGGGTGAGTCATGGAAAAGTTTTAATCCTGGGAATAACGTGGTCAAATTAATAATTCTATAAAGACTGAACACATTCAGGAATGGAGGTGCATGCCTGTGATTCCAGCACTGGGGAGCCTCAGGCAGGAGGATCGCTGCAAGTTGGAGCCCAGCCTGGACTACAAACTGAGTTCAAGGCCAGCCTGAACTGCATAGCAATACCCTATTTCAAAACAATAACAAAAAACAACCAAAAGTTCTATCATTAGGGCATTCATATTATTATAGTTCTGTCATATAATGGGTTGCTAAATACCGTGTACCTCCTTCCCGGCTGGCCCACACAAATCAACCCAGGACCTCACAAATGCTAGGGAAGTGCTGTACAACTGAGCTATGCCCCCAGCCCCATGCTGCTGTTTTTCAAGATGAGGCAACTCTTTGCTATGGAAAGATCATAAAAAATGGTGGCTACATTATTGTTTGAGTTAAAAAGGTAATGGAGACGAAAAAGCTTGTTCTAGCAGAGGGTGGTGGATTAGAGGAAAACAACCTAAAGGCAGGGAGGAAAACAACCTGAGGGCATATGGGAGATGTCCCTAAGCAAGGACAGAGCCAAGGGCAAGATGACAACAGCAGAGGGAAGGAAGAGGCTCTGTAGCCCAGCTGGCTTGAGAGCTGTGCAGAAAAGGAGTCTCAAATGATAGCTTTAGGCAGCTGGATGGATGAGTAATTCATCAAGATAGAAAATATAGGGGAAAAGGAAGAAGAAATTTTTGAGTTCTGTTTTGTGTCTTGTGACTTGTGACAGGAAGGTGCAAGGTGGAGACGGCCAGGCATTAGGGATATGGAGCTGGAGTGAGCAGAGACGTCTGTAGCAGAAAGGCCAACTGCGAGTCATACTGATGGGCAGTAACAAAAGATGGGAATAGAGGTGCTCACAGCCAGAAACATGGAAGAAAGAGCAAAAGGAAGGGCTGGTGAGATGGCTCAGTGGTCTAAAGCACCTACTTAGAACAAGCTTAGCAAAGCACAGGGACCACGGTTCAATCCCCCAGCACTACATGTCAGTCAGCCCCGCCCCCTGGTGGGCTGAGCTGGCCACACACAAAAAAATTAATTAATTAATTAAAAAAAAAAGATTCAAAACCATTACTTTAAAAAAAAAAAAAAAAAGAGCAAAAGGAAGGCAGGCCAAGGAGGTAGTTCAGCAACAGAAGCACCTGCATGGCAAACACAAGGTCCTGAGTTTGATTCCTGGTACCAGAAAAAGAAAGAAAGAAAGAAAGAGAATGGAAGGGCCAGTCAAATAGCTCAGTGAATTAAAGTGCCTGCAAGCAGGCGCAGGGGCTGGGGGTTTGATCCCCAGGCCTGCAGTGCTGGCCCCGCCCCAGGGGCTCGCTGAGATAGCAATTGAGACAGCATAGTGGCGCAGTCTGTAATCCCAGCTCTTGGGAGGCTGTAGACAGGCAAATCATGAGGAATCCAATCTAGTAGTGAGACCTAGTAATGAGAGCCTAAACACCCAAATGGAATAAAACCAATCTGGCAAGCACCATAGACCTGCCATTGTACAAGGCTACCCTGAAGGTCACTAACCAATGATAGAAAGAGACCAGCAGGAGGTTGGGTTAATTGGATAAAATGGTTAAACAAAAAAAAACTGAGAGGTTGAAATAGTAACACAGAACAGTCCTAGAGAAGTTAGGGGGTGCTGAAGGCTAGTTGCTCCCCCACTTGGCCCTCACCCTCTGTTTCAGATGACCTGCCCCGGGCAGAAGGCCTGGGGGCCAGCGAGGCAGCGGAAAGGCTGGGCCAAGGTTGCGTCTGGGATGTGGCCGGAGGAAATGGTCATCGCTGGAGGGTGTTCCGAACAGGAACTCGGGAGCACCATGTGGACATGACTGTCATTGAGCCCTATAAGAAAGTCCTGTCTCACGGAGGTAACAGCTAGTAGAGGGGGTAAAAACTAGCTTAAGCTTTTGCTAGGGGTAAAACAACACTTGAACTGGAGACTCAGGTACTGCACCCTCCTTATTTCCTGAGGCCATTGGTGTCCTGAAGCCTGATCCTATGTACTGTCAATACATATTTGTAGCCTGAGATTTTTCCCTTATTGTCCCCAGGTTACCATGGCGATGGCCTCAATGCGGTCATCCTCATTGCTTCCTGTTACCTACCCCAGAGCAGCATCCCCAACTACACCTATGTCATGGAACACTTGTTTAGGTGAGTGGAAAGTTTGAAAGGCTACACGGAGGGGACTAGAGGAGGAGAAATAAAAAGGAACCTCCAAGTTCAGGCAGGAGCCAGTTAGAGACTACATTAATGTTGCCAGAAACTCAACACATACCTTCTCTCCATGTCCTCCACCCTCTCCAGGTATATGGTGGGAACTCTGGAGTTGCTGGTGGCTGAAAATTATCTACTTGTTCACCTGAGTGGAGGCACAAGCAGGGCCCAGGTTCCGCCTTTGAGCTGGATCCGCCAGTGTTACCGCGCCCTGGACCGGCGGTGAGATCTCAAATGGAGGGGGCTGCAGCTGTACCTCCTGAGTTCATTTTCCATCTTTCCACTCCTTCCTCTCCCAGTTAGTCCCTTCATCTGTTCTCTTTCCCTCTCTACTCCCTCCAAAGCCGTTCCTGTGTTCTGTGGACTCTTGGGAGTCATTGGAATCTCAGTTTCTTTTGTCCTATTTTTTATTTTGATTAATCTGTGTTGGGGGACCGGGAAGATAGCTCAGTAGAATAAGCACTTCCCTGGCAAGCGCAAGGGCCTCAGTTCAATCCCTGGTTCTGCAAGAAAAAAAAAAAAAATCTGTGTTGGCGGGGCATGGTGACTACCTTGGTCTGGAGTGGGAGGGAGGTGGTACATTCAAGTGATACATCCTTTTTTTTTTTTTTTTTTTTTGAAACCAGGGATTGAACTCAGACCCTTGACTTGCCAGGGAAGCGCTTATTCTACTAAGCCATCTCCCTGGCCCAATATATCTTAATTCCTCTTCTGTAGGCTCTCCTCCACCTTGCCCTTATCAAGCCTTTATCACTTGCTATATGTGTGATTCTGGCCAAGCCTTTCTGACCCTTGTGTCCTTATCCGTAAAGGGGCAACAATCACGCCTCCATCACTGAGCATTTGTGGAAGCCAGTCCCTGCATGGGGCGCCCTGCTGGCGCACAACAGCACTCTTGCTTTCTTCTCAGTCGCATTCTCTTCAGTTTGCACATCTCTAATTCCTTCTCCTTTTTTTGAGGCAGGGTCTCACTATGTAGTTCAGGCTGATCTTGTACTTACTACATCGTGCAGGCTGGCCTCCAACTCACAGCAATTCTGCTTCAGCCTCCCGAATGCTGGGATTTCAGGAGTGCACTGTGCCACCGCACCCAGCTCTCTCCCTTCATCCCTTATCTATGTACTTTTTCTCTCCCATGTTGCTTTTTTCTTTGTTTGCCCATCTTCTTCTTCCTCTTCCTCTTATCTTTGCCCATCTTTTTTTTTTTTTTCCAGAACCTGGGATTGAAATCAGGCCCTTGCACTTGCCAAGCAAGCATTTATTCTACTGAGCCATCTCCCCGGCCCTGTTTGCCCATCTTCCTTTTACTTATTTTTCATCTTCCTGTCCCTTTTTCTTTTTTCCTTCTTACTGGTCTTCCATTTGGAGTTTTATAAGTAGTCTAGCCAGAGAGGGATGGGGGAGTTTGCAAAAGAAACTTATGTGGGTCAGGGCAGGAGGGAAATGGGGTAGAAAAGACCAAACGGAGGCTGGGGAGATGGCTCAGTAGAATAAGCGCTTGCCTGGCAAGTGCAAGAGCCTGAGTTCAATCCCCAGTTCCTCAAAAAAAAAAACAAAAACAAAAAACAAAAAACCATATGGAGGGCCAGGTGTGGTGGCCCATGCCTATAATCCCAGCACTCTGGAGGCTAAGGCAGGAAGTTTGCTGTATGAGGACATCCTGGGCTAGACAGTGAGTTCAAGAGTGGTCTAAACTACAAAGCAAGAACATGTCTCAAAACAAAAACAGGGCCAACAAGATAGTTCAGCAGACTAGGCAGCATGTGCTGCCCAGCCCTGCTGGGCATAGTGGCACATGCCTGTAATCCCAACACTGGGGAGGCTGAAAACAGGAGGATCATCAAACCCATGTTGCATAGTGAGACCCTGGCAAAAACAAAATATGTTAAAAAAAAAAAAGAAAGAAAGAAAGAAAGAAAGGCTATTATGGTTTGCCTCATGATGGCCCACTCTGTGTCCTCCAGGGTATACTGTCTTTCTTTCTTTTTTTTTTTTTTTTTTTTTTGAGAAACAAATATCAACAAGACACTTTCTAAGCTCATTAATAGGACATTTTCAATAATTAATACATCGCACATTGTTATCTTCTCAGCAGTTATCCACAGTATATTGTCTTTTGTCTTGTTTTGTCTTTTTGAGACAGGGTCTCTCTATACCAAGGGTGTACTATTATTATCTTGCTTTTTCTCTTAATCACCCCAAGCTTACTCTGCAGAGCCAGTTTCCCCCTCACTCTTCACTTTTACTTTTTTATTTTTGAAAATCTATTTATTGGGCTTTTTGCTTTGGTTTGGTTTTTGGTTTTTTTTTTTGTTGTTGTTGTTGTTTTGTTTTGTTTTTGTGGAACTGGGGATTGAACTCAGGCCCCTGTCCTTGCCAGACAAATTTTTTTTTTTTTTTTTCGGAACCAGGGATTGAACTCAGGCCCTTGTGCTTGCCAGGGAAGCGCTTTTTCTACTGAGCCATCTCCCCAACTGCTTTACTTTTTCTTTTTTTCTTTTTTCTTTTTTGGCAGAACCGGGGATTGAACTCAGGCCCTTGTGTTTGCCAGGGAAGCGCTTATTCCACTGAGCTATCTCCCCGGCCCCCCCTTTACTTTTTCAAATGAAAGTTGTCACAGCTTAAAAAAAATAAGTAAAATAATTTTTTGAAAAATAAAATTATAGGGGTTGGTGAGATGGCTCAGTGGTCTAAAGCA
>NW_004524624.1:10201507-10206959 GCF_000260255.1 Octodon degus | reverse complement strand
TCTCTCTCTCTCTCTCTCTCTCTCTCTCTCTCTCTCTCTCTCTTTCTCTCTTTTTCCCTTCCCTTCCCTTCCCTTCCCTTCCCTTCCCAGGCTCTTGCTTTGTAGTCAAGTTGGCCTTGAACTATTATGTAGCCCAGGTGATTCTCCTGCCTCACCCTCCCTAGTGCTGGGATTACCAGGGGGCCATACTCAGTTTTTTTTCCTCATTTTCAAAATGAATATTAAACTGGGTGTGTTAGGGCTGGGGAACTGGCTCAGTAGAATAAGTGCTTCCCTGGCAAGCGCAAGGGCCTGTGTTCAATCCCCAGTTCCGCCAAATAAATAAATAAATAAATAAATAAATAAATAAATAAATAAAAATAAACTGGGTGTGTTACTATGCCCTTGTAGTCCTAGTCCTCAGGATGGTGGGGCAGGAGGATCCCCATGAGTCCAAAGTCAGCCAGGACTATAGACATTCCTCATTTAGTGAGGAATGAATTGGTTACTAAATGAGGAATTGTACGTATCATGTACAATATTTAGAAGAAATAGTCACTGGAAACATTAACTTGATGACTTTGTTTTTATTTATATAACTCTTACATGCACTACCATAATATATAACATTAAAACTATAGTACTATACTGTAAAGTAAACCAGCAAAAGTTACAGTACTAGCTAAGCAAGGATGCACACACCTGTAATTCCACACCCAAGTGGCTAAGGCAGGAGGATGGCTTCAAGTTCAAGGCCAGCCTGGGCTACAAAATGAGTTCAAGGCCAGCCTGAACTGCGTAGTGAGGCCCTGACTCAAAAAGACCAAAAAAAAAAAAAAAAAGTTACAGTACTATATAAATAAACTGTACTTTACTGAAAAGGACATTAAGGGTCTATAAACAAGATATATATAGAACTATTCCCAGAAAAGGGATTGTAAGTCCAAGTGTTGAGTCATAAGTCCAAATAGTCATTCAACAGGTAGGCAGTTAAACAAGGAATCTACATAGCAAGACTCTGTCTCAAAAGAATCAAGATTAAAATTTTAGCTGGGGGCCAGGGCTGTAGCTCAGTGGTGCAGTGCCTGCCTAAAAAGCACAGGGCCCTGAGTTTGATTCCTGGTACCAAAAAAAGAGATTTTTAGCTGGATGTGATAGCACACATTTGTAATTCCAGTACTCTGAGTGACTGAGGTAAGAGGATTTCAAATTCAATCCCAGCCTGGCATAATTTAGTGCTTAGTGAAACACTGCCTCAAAAATAAATAAAAATAAAATATGGGCTGGGGAGATAACTCAGTAGAATATGTGCCTGCCTGGCAAGCACAAGGTCCTGAGTTCAATCCCTGGTACCACAAAATAAATAAATAAATAGGGCTGGGAATGTATCTCAATGCAAAGGCCCTGAGTTCAATCCCTAGTACTGGTGAAGACAAAACCTGGCCCCACTCTGACTCTTTCTAGCCTTAAACACTACTTGCTACATTTTCCTCTGTAGAAGGTCCACAAGAGCCCTTGTGATATGAAACATGATTTCCTTTATTCTGTCTTTTCAGTTCCAAGTTCACTCGAAAGATCCGTTTTCTGGACAGCCTGGGGGAATTAGGCCAGCTCATCTCCCTAGACCAACTTCACATCCCTGATGCTGTCAGACAGTGAGTCGTGCACTAAAAGATGAAGGTTTGGAGTGGGATGAGTAAAGCCAGTCTCCACCTCCCCAGTGCCTTGGGAATACAGAGGTGCTACAAAAGAGAGGCTCTGCCCAACAGAGATGTCAAGTGTAGTGCTGCACCAACAGGAACAAATGGGAAAATATGCGTGCACATGCAGGGGCCAAGGAATGATCACAGTATAGAGATTAAAGGGGGCCTAGAGTAGGCTTGGAATTCAGAAAGGATCTGTGGGCAATGAATAGATCATACCCAGTGGGGACCAGGGTGTTAGGCAGCAAAAGATGCTAAATACTGAGTCAAACACCCAATCTTCTAGCTCATCTAATTCACCAAACCCAATTCCTGTCTCAACTTCTCTTCCCTTACTCCCCATAGGTTGGACAGGGATCTTCATGGCTCAAGAGAGATGCAAAAAAGGCCTTAAAACCGAGCAAAGAAAGTGATCTACATGCATCCTAATCCCCGAGCTGTTTTGCAAAGCGTCTCATCCTGACGCGCAGACCCGCTCTGTCCCCCGACCTTCACTTCTCAGCGGACCCCTCCCAAATTCACAATGGAACGCTTCCACCACCTGCCTTTCTTGGCTGTGAAGCACTCTGAGCTTGGGAGTACTCAGTGCTGCTGGGGATAGATGGGGCTGTGCACAGTGGTATTGGGTGGAACTCTGGGTTTGAATCCTGCTTTTGCTGTAGAGCTGCCTGCTCTTCGGTTCTCCTCTTGCTCTGTAAATGAAGGGACTGTACTCCTCTCTCCACCTTGGTATCCTAGCAGTCTCTGAGGGCAGCTGATGGACAGGATGGGCCTAACTGACCTCAATCAGACTCCCATTTGGAGTCCCGGGAGAAGGGAGACAGCTCGCAAAATCTTGAAGAACCCCTGCCTGCCGATTTCTCCTGTCATGTCTGCGCCTGTGAGCCTGGGAAGGATACTTTTGTCCATGCTGTCCGTGTAGTTATGAATAAACTGCGATGAGAATGAAGTCTCTGTGCGCGGGCCTTTCCCCAGCCCCTGGCGTCACAATGGCCCGGGTTCTGTGTGCTTCCGCAGTAGAGGCGCCCTGGCTGCGGCTCAGCTGGGGCTACGGGAGCCCAGGTGGGAGGGCGCGCCGATTCCAACTACCCTGTGAGTCGGTGGAGTGGAGCAGAGCGAAAGGTGAGGAGACCAGAGCTCGGACCACCCAGCCCCATGGTCTCCGCCACCCGTGTGCTACTCTGGACCCTGCTGCTGAGTTTGGGGTCCCTAGCGGCGGCCTGGCACCAAGGCCAGACGCAGACCACAGCTGGGACGCCGGGCGTCAGCCTTCGCCTTGGGGGTCCAGCCCGCAGCCGCAGCAGCAGCGCAGCGGGCTCGGCCCGGACCCGCCCTCCCCGCAGGACCAGGGTGACTGTGGAGGACGAGAATGACGCCCTGGCCACCGCCGACCGTCTGGCGGGCCCGGCCGCTGCCGAGCTCTTGGCCACGGTGACGGGCATCAGCCAGCAGAACTTGCCCAAGGTCAGCAAGGACGAGGATGGGTCTCTGGAAGAGGGGGTGGTGATCTATGCCAGAGAGAACCACACAGACACCCGCACCGAGACGACTCCCAGCAGAGTGGGCGGTGCCAGCGCCAGCCCCGGAAAGTTCGTAGCCAACACCCAAGAGGGAGATATCAGGTTGACCACCATCCTGCCACCCTCCTCTTCGAGGACCACCGAGGAGGAGGGCTACGTGCTGAGCTCGGAGACCCTGAGCCAGTGGTCCACAGCCGGTTCCAAGCCCAGCAGGTGGCCGCGCCCTTCCCCCACGGCCATGCCTGCACCCGAGGATCTGCGGCTGGTGCTGATGCCCTGGGGCCCGTGGCATTGCCATTGCAGGTCAGGCACCATGAGCCGGAGCAGGGCTGGGAAGCTGCATGGACTCTCTGGGCGCCTTCGAGTTGGGGCGCTAAGCCAACTCCGGATAGAGCACCGGCCTTGCACCTACCAGCAATGTTCCTGTGACCGACTCAGGGAGGAGTGCCCCCTGGACTCCAGTCCTTGCTCCAAAGCGGGTTGCAGCTCTCAGGCCACTACCACCACCACTGCTTCTCCCATGCCCCCCGTACACCTGAGACGTAGGCCTACCCCTCTCCCGCCCAGTGCCTTCTTACCCAGCCCCAGCACAGCTCTGGCTTTTTGGAAACGAGTGAGGATGGGCCTGGAGGATATTTGGAACAGCCTGTCCAGAGTGTTCACAGAAATGCAACCAGTAAGTGTCTTGTTGATAAGCCAGGGTCCTTTTTTTTTTTTTCAGAACTAGGAATTGAACTCAGGCCCTTCCCAGGGAAGCACTTATTCTACTGAGCCATCTCCCTGGCCTAGGCCAGGGTCCTTTATTCAGGCAGCTGAGACTTTCTGATATCACAACCTATGTTAGGCCAGGCATTGCAATGCCTGAACTGCTTTATTTTCCTAAACTGTTACCTTTGTTACTGTACTAGTGATTGAACCCAGAGACTTCACACTAAGTTACATCCCCACTTTTTTTATATTTTGAGAGAGTCTTACCAAATTGCTCAGGCTGGGGTTGAATTCACATGTGATTGCCACCCAATTTTGTTACTGATTCATAACACACATTAGTTATTTTTGTTGCCCACTGCTATTTCCTTTTTGCTTTATTGTTTTTGAAATGGGGTCCCTGTTTAGCCCAGAAACTCTGGGTTTAAGCAATCTTCCCTGTCCTGGCCTTCTGAAGTAATTTAGCTGAGATAAGTTATGCACCACTACTCCTAGCTACCTGTTTTGAAATGCTGGTTGGTCAGTAATATCTTTTACTGGTCAGTGGATAATTATTGACCAGTTAAAGTTGTAGACAGCCAAATGTGGTGGTGAACACCTGTAATCCCAGATCTCAGGTAGCTGAGGCAGGAGGCTCACTATGAGTTCTTGGCCAGGCTGGGCCAGTAATTGAACAGATTATATATATGTAGAATATTTGTTTTGTTCTAATTGTTTTGTTTTTAAATTTGTTATTTTTATGTATTGGTCTTTTTGAGAGAGGGTCTGGCTATGCTGCTCAGGCTGGCCTGGAGCTCACTTTGTAGCCTCACGATGACTCTTCTGTCTCAGCCCTCAGAGTGCTGGGATTACAGGCTGCACCACAATGTTCAGCTAATTTCTTTTTTCTTTTCTTTCTTTTTTTTTTTTTTTTGTGGCGGAACTGGCCATTGTGCTTGCCAGTCAAGCGCTTATTCTACTGAACCATCTCCCTTGCCAATTTCATTTTTTTTTTGGAACTGAGGATTGGACTCAGGCCCTTGCGCTTGCCAGGGAAGCATTTATTCTACTGAGCCATCTCTCCGGCCCTGCTAATTTCATTTTAACAGGAAATATTTGACCTTACTATGTGGATTGTGTGTGTGTGTGTGTGTGTGTGTGTGTGTGTTACTGGGCCTTGTGCAGTGCTAGGCAAGTACCCCACCACTTAGCTACATCCCCAGCTCTACTATGTGGACTTACACTGGATCTGTGCTCATAACTTTGTAAGGTATTATCCCCACTTTATAGATAAACAGGCTTACACAACTAGTATGTGGCAGAACCACAAGACCAAAACCAGGTTCGGCACCAGTGCCCAGGTTTGTAACCACCATCATCCCAAAGAACTACCCTGGAGAACTGTGTGTGGTGGCACATACCTATAATCCCAGAATTTAGGAGGCTGAGGCAAGAGGATTGTTTTAAGTTCAAGACCAGCCTAGGGGTGCTGGAGAGATGGCTCAGTAGAATAAGCACTTGCCTTGCAAGCACAAGGGCCTGAGTTCAACCCCCGGGTCTACC
>NW_004524624.1:10200634-10201377 GCF_000260255.1 Octodon degus | reverse complement strand
TTTTTTTTTTTTTTTTTTTTAAGACAGGGTCTCCCTAGGAATTTCAGGCTGACTTTCAGCTTACTTTGTATCCCAGGCTGGTCTCAAACTTTTGACAATCCTGCCTCCGCCTCCTGAGTGCTGGGATTACAGGCTTGCGCTACCACATCCTTTTTTTTTTTGGTACATGGAATGGAATTTACAACCTAATGTTTGCTCTCCTGCTGAGCTACTGGGGTCCACGATTTAATTCTTAAGAGCCAAGGTGGTCGCTCACAGCTGTAATCCCAGCACCTGTGACCAAACAGGAGGATCACAAATTCAAACCCAGCCTAAACAATTTGGTAATTCAGACTATCTCAAAATAAAAGTGCTGAGGATATAACTCAGTTGGAAGGCAATGGGTTCAATTACTAAGACAAAGTAAGAAAAAAATTTGAGAACAGTCTTCTGCTTTGCCAAGTCACCAAAGGGTTCTGACTGGCCCAATACCGTAGTCTCAGTTGCTAGGGATAATAGGGAGGGGAAAGGCAATAAAGGCTCATTTTGCTGGGTTTTGTCTTTCTCCTATGTGCTCCTTACCCCATCCATACTGGGGAATTAAATGTAGGGTCTTTACACTGAGTTCTATCCCCACCACTATAAGGCAGGTTCTTACTAAGATTCCCAGGCAGGATTAAAAGTTAGGGTCTCCGTTTCAGCAGCCTCCGAGAGTATTAGAATTATAGGTGTGTATCACATCTGGCTCCCAATACTATGGATAT
>NW_004524624.1:10182917-10200464 GCF_000260255.1 Octodon degus | reverse complement strand
GGGGGGGTACTGGGGATGCGCTTGCCAGGCAGGCACTTATGCCACTGAGGCTATCTCCCCGGCCATGTTGGTTTTTGAGATAGGGTCTTGCTGTATAGCTTTTAGCTCCTGGTAATCCTCTTGCCTCAGCCTTCCAAGTGCTGGGGATTACAGGTGTGCACCACATTGGCTCTAATATTATTTTGAGCATTAAAAACAGGAAAGGCAGGGGCCAGGGAGATGGTTCATCCTCAGATGGTTCATCTGAGTTCAATCCCCGGTTCCGCAAAAAAAAAATAAATAAATAAATAAAAACAGGGAAGGCAGGAGGAGTGGAGGTAGGACAAGAAAAGGCTAAGGATGTGGATGTGGTAATTGCCTTTCTTCTTTACTCAGACAGACGTAAATCAGAGGTAATGGTGACTTCATCCACAAGACGCGGTATCAGCATCTCAACTTTTTCTCTCCTTTCAATCCCAGCACCCACTAGTTATTTTTAGTACAGAAAAATAAAAACAAAGACAAAACCAAAAACTGTTGGTCTTATCTTTTACTTAAGTGTATGAGGGAGCCCATAAACCTCAATCCCAAAATTGCATTTCATAGCTAGCAGTGGTCATACTCTCTCCCCCAAGATAAACATTGTTCATCTTCTCATTTGCTACATGGTTGTCGGTTTTCAGTGGGCAGAACCCAGGGACATTTTATCACTGGGCCACATTCTGTCCTAGTCAGAGATGAGGTCAAATTGCTGAGATTGGCCTTGTCTTTGTGGTCTTCCTGCCTCTGCCTTCTGAGTATCTTAGGGATTATAACTAGGCACCACCTCCCCCAGCTAGAGAAGTACTATATTTCTGTATTTTAAAAAATCACTTTAAAGGGACCAGGGACTGACTCAGCAGAATAAGTGCTTGCCTGGCAAGCACAAGGCCCCAAGTTCAAGCCCCAGTTCCGCCAAAAAAAAAAAAAAAATCACTTTAAAGAATAGGGTCTTGTTATATAGTGCAGGCCAACTTTGAACTTATTATTGTACTACCAGCCAGTCTCAAACTTTTGAGTCCACATGCTTGGCTGCAAGTACTTCTAAGACAGTATAGTTCAGGATGTCCTCTAACTCACAGGGATACTCCTGCCTCGGTCTCCCAAGTGCTGAGATTACAGGCATGTGCCACCACGTACTTTAAGATTTGACCTGCCTGACAAGGAATGTTTACTTCCCTCTTAAAAAACAAACAGGCCGAGGCCCAGGGAGATAGCTCAGTGGCATAAGCACCTGTCTGGCAAACGCAAAGTCCTGAGTTCAAGCCTTGGTGGTGGATCCAGCTCCTTTTAAGGGCCAGGAAGATAGCACAGTAGAATAAACACTTGCCTGGCAAGCACAGGGTCCCAAGTTCAATCCCTGGTACTGCAAAACACCCCCCCCCCAGGCCAACCAGATAGCTCAGAGGATTAAACCACCTGCTGTGGCACACACCCTATACCAGCTCTCACGAGCCTGAAAATAGGGGGATCACTACAACTCCGATCTGTGTAGTGAGACCTTGTACTAAATAAAAAAAACAAACTTAGAAAATCTGAAATCCCAAGTGTATATTGCTCTCTGGGAGGCTGAGGCAGGAAGATTATAAATTTGAGCCTAGCTCCAGCAATTTAAGACCATCTCAAAATTAAAAAATGAAGGGTTGGGCCCCCTTAACCTTTTACATCCCTAGTCTGACCCTCATGTAGCTCATGAAGGCCCTTGGTTTATTTTTATTTTTTTGGCGGAAATGGGGATTGAACACAGAGCCTTGCACTTGCCAGGGAAGTGCTTATTCTACTGAGCTATCTCCCTGGCTCGGCCCTTGATTTAATCCCCAGCACAATACCCAAAACAAAAAAGAAACCACCAACAGAGTACAGGAAGGATCTGAACCACTGAATGTTTCCTCCTGGCCTTGATGCTTGGCCCTCTTCTGAAGAAGCAAAAGTTGCTACAAAATCCCATCTCAGCCTTTCTTTTTTTACCATGTGCAGAACGGTACTTGTGGAATGTGCATATTGCACTAAGCAGCCGCATTTCCAGGTAACAATTCAGACAGCAGCCATTCAAGCTGTGTCCACCTTTTAATCCATTGCAACTTGAAATTATTACAACTCATTTGCTTACATTTTTTATTTGAAAAATTATTTAAAAGTCCAACAAATTCTTAATATAAATTATGACTCTCAACCCCATGTATGTTAGAGAAGGTGGCTCGAGGCAAGAGAGCACCAAAGAATAGATATTAGGTGAGGCTGGAGAGAGGAGTTCCACCTTTCTGCCTTACCCCGTCCCCTTTTGCATCCCCAGTCTACCCTCAGCTGCTAACTCCTAGGGCAACAAGGTGGGCCATTTTCATTAGAGCAACTAACTTGACCGAACTGAGAGTAATTGGGAATGCAGACCCTGAAAACTGTGCAATGACATTTGAAAAACTTCATTACTAGAGATGGGAGCAAAACAGATAGCTGGATGGAATAAGCAGAGTGGATCCAACTCCACGGTTCTGACTCTGCCAGGGCCGAGACCCCAGCATTTCTGCCGCAGAGCGGGCAGGGGCTCATCTGTCTTTGTTCTGCCTTCCTAATCACCCTGAAAAGAAAGGGCCAGAACAAAGAACACCTGAGAAAACAAAGTGCCTAAAGACCCTGGTCCTCCATTGCTTTCCCATCCAGAGCACACTGCAGCTAGCTGGGGGTGGGTCCTGATCTTCAGACAAAACTCCCTGAGTCTTATTTGTGTCTGGTTCTGCGGCTGGGGAACAGAGGAACAGAGCTGAGCGCTTGGGGAGGGGAACAAGGGCGTGCATCTCTGCTGCTTTTACTTGCCCTTTCTCCAACCCCAGTACAGCCTGTTCCTGTCTCCACACTGCAAGGAAGAAGTGTAGTACATGTCCACCGTGGAGACTTGAAGCCACACGGCAAAAGAACACACGGAATACAGATTATATGTTTTCCTGAGCTTACAACAGTCCTAGTCCATCCAAAAGTGCCTTGACTTCAGAGCTGGGATTTCTCAGCCTTGGGTAATTTTGCCCCTAGGAAACATTTGGCAGTTTCTGAAAGTATTTTTGGTTGCCAAAACTAGAATGGGCCAGAGATGCTGCTAAACATCTAATCACAAAACAGCCCTCTGGTATACAGAACTGTCCAGCCCACAAGGGCAAACATGTCTTATTGAGATGCCTTGCTCTGCCTCTCCTCACTCCTGTGCTTTAAGGGTCTTACACACCCAGATGGTAGTTTTCAACCTATTTACCTCACCATGGTCAGGAAGTGCACCTTGATGTAACTCCTCTTTTTGCTCTCTGGCTTTCTCTTCAGACCCCTCTTACATCTCTCACCTGGGCCAGCAGGGAGGTTGGCAGAGATTGGGCCAGATCCCCCAAGACTTAAATGGAATGTTGACAATTAAGATCCACCACAACTCTTGCTCAATGGGAAACAGTAATAGGGACAGAGTTAAAAGATGGAAAAGCTGGGTGGGGTAATTAATCATCTTAAATTAAAATTTTAGTTAAAAGAAAAAAGGACTGCTACTGCGAAGCTAGTAATGCTACAGAAACAGGATTAGAGAAAGACCCTGGTGTCAGCAGAGAGTGAATGAGGGGATATGAGTTGAAGGTCTGCAGTCTGAAGAGAGTGGACTGGGCAGTGTTACCCTCCAAGCCCCTGCTTGATGTCTGCTTTGGGTCATCACAGGAGGAAAGGGAAAGGCAAGGAGGTAGAGAGCTTCTCAGAAAAGCCAGCTTTGGCATTCTCACCTACCTACTCTACCCCTTTTAAGGAGTTCCAGGCTAAGGGTTGAAAAACAGTCAGCACCCAGACCATCATTTAGGAGAAGGAAACTCATCCCTGATTCCCAAAGAACTCCTCTCTCAGATCTTGGGTGTCCACAGTGTCTGCTGAGCTCCTCTGGCCAGCCAGCGGCCACTTGGTCAATCCTGCTGCCTTGACCCATCTCCAGGAGGGGTGACAGCCAGAGAGAGGAGAAGGAGTCCAGCCCCCACACCTCAGAGGCACTGTTAGGCGGAGGGGAAAAGAGGGACCCTTGGATTCTACAAGTCCTAGCAGGGATCAGGCAAGGGCAGCATTTCTTCTGGGCTGGACAGAGCTGGAACTTCAAGATGGCAGAACCTGAATTAAAAAATGCAGACAAAAAACCAAGCATTTTTAAAAGATGATTTGCTTCAAACAACAAACACAAGACTAGGGAGAAGCCACTACATGGTGCAGACCTCCTCTCTATTTCTGTGTAGACAGCCACCCCTGTGCCTTTTTCTTTTCTCAAGTTTGAATGAACTATGTCTTTTAATCTTTTAATTATTTTATTTATACGGGGTCACACTACGCAGCTCAGACTTGAAGTGATCCTCCTGCCTCAGCCTTCCCAGTGCTGAGATTACAGGCATGTGCCACCGTACCCAGTTTCAGTGGCTAGCACAGCAGGAGGTACTGGGGATCAAACCCAGGTCCTTGTGTTTGCCAGGCAGGTGCTCAGAACACTGAGCTCTCCCCATTCCCCTCTGTGCCTTTCTGATGGAGCCAGTCCACTTCCTTCCTCAGCCTTCCAAGGGCCAGGATTGTAATCCCAGGCTAAGCTTGTACTCCCAGCCACACCTGGCTGAAACCCACTTCTGTACCCTCCCTTAACTCTTCCCCTTCTCCCCTGCCCTCCCCCCATTTCCCATTCTGGCATCAGAGGACCAGGGTTCTGAAGCAGGCCAGCAGGACTCACCCGCATGGGCACGAGGTCACTCACCATTTATTTCTATGGGAGCTATAAGCCCCTAGAATTACTCCAAGGCCTGTCACGGTTTCCCTTGGACCTCATCTGTTCCTGAACTGCACCTGTCTGTTGAAAAGCATATGTGAGACATTTGTACCTGGCAGCACATGCCTATAATACTAGCACTCTGGGAGGCCAAGGCAGGAAGGTTGGAATTCAAGCCTAGCCTCGGCAACTTAGCAATTCAGACCGTCTTAACAAGCCTTCCTTCACATTGGCCTTCATGAGTAAGAGCTAAAAATGGATCGTTTACTAACAAAGACACCCTCACAAAAATTTTTACTGTATAAGAATTGCATAATCAGTAGGAAGGTTCATCATCACCTCTAGGCCTGTTTCCTTATCCTAAGCCAAAGGTGGTCAGCCTTTTACATGCTCGACACTCCCAGCCACAGTATGACTTACTATGGCTCCAAATCAGCAGTTTTGAGTTTTGCTTAGACAGGTCATTCACACTATGAACCCCAGTCTGGCCTCCTGCCTCAGCTTCTGACTGCTAAGATTATAGGCATGAACCTCCAACCTTGCCAGCAGTTTTCTTTTTCTTTTTTCTGAAACAGGGTCTTGCTATGTAGCCAAGGTTGGCTTTGAACTTGCAGTGCTCCTCCTGACTCAGCCTCCCAAGTGCTGAGATTACAAGAGTGGACCATCATGCTTAACTCCACCTGTAGTTCTTAATTAGAAGTTATAGTATTTTGAAAAAGTCCTACAATTACTAAGAAATATATTCCCACCCCAATGAAGGCTAATAAGCTAAGTACAAAGATAAGGGACCCTAGGCCCAGAGATCTGAAATGCCAGGTCTCAAATTTGCACTAGTTGATGTTTGCTTCTTCACAATACTTTCCTATATTTTTCAACTGAACTTCTAAAGGGATTACAGTTAAGGCCACACCCCCACATCAACTGGTCCCTGGGGCCCTGTACCCATCCCCTCATTACCATAGCAAGTCCGTCTCCAGCCGCCATCTCCCCAGAGCCAATATGGGTCAGATGGACAAAATTCATTGGTTCCCCAATCATGGTCCGGTCAATCCGCCTTCTCTTCTTCTGCTTAGAGAAGATAAAGAGTCATGTCTGGAGACTCCTCCTCAAATCACAGTAGAGGAAGAGAAGAGTCCTAAAAGCCACTAAGGAAAGGAAAGTGCTAAGGGCTTAGTGGAAACAGGGGATGTGGTATAACAACAGGGAAACCACTAGGGTATGAAAGCAGAGCTGAAACAGCGAAGGGCACAGATCATTCTGGAGAGGGCAGTGGCCTGCAGGGTGAATACTGCACAAAGAGAGGACATGTCAGTCACCTCTGGCTGATGAAGAAACAATGGGGAAAACAGACAGGTACTATGGTCCACTTATAACTCAAAATGAACAGGAGGTAAAGGCCTGGACTATTCAATTTTTCCACCTCCCACTGCACATACATCTGCCTGGACACAGAGACCTTTTCCTGACAGAAGGAAGGCAGTGTGCTTTTTTCAAGGCAGGTCCCAGAAGGTATGTGCACTTCATAGCACGCGCTAACTCATTTTGGGGGGTGGTTGAGGGAAGACTCACTGGTTGGGGTTTCTCGACCACACAGCATCCCAGTTTGTGCCAAAATTCACTCATAGTCCGTGACGGTGCCAGCTTCAATATCCTGCCCGAGGCCCCAGAGGGCTCTTGCTCTGGTGCTCTGACGCCCCCTCTTCAAGCTCCTGCTGAAACCGCACACTTGGTCCACTCAGCTGGAACCCTGGGGACCCTCAGGTGAGCAGTGTCTCAGAGACTAACAGGACCACAGGAAACTGGGCTCACAAAAGGTTATGTCTTCCTCAGATTTGAACCTTGAATTAGTAAAGAGAAAAGTTCATGAGAGTACACACATGCCCCAATCTTTAAGAAGCTTCCTTCTTGATAAGCCATTTTTCCAGTTCTCTCCTAGAGGCCCAAATCCTTTACCTCAACATCAATCTTGCTGAAGGGCTAGTCAAATAGCTCAGTGGATTACAGCACCTGCAAGGAGGCACAGGGGCCAGGGGTTCAATCCCCAGGCCTGATGTGCTGGCCCTGCACGAAGGAGTGTGCTGAGACAGCAATTTGAGACTGGGCGTGGTAGCACATGCCTGTAATCCCAGCTCTTGGGGAGGCTGTAAACAGGCAGATCACCAGGAGTCTGATCTAGCAGCAAGACTCTGCACACCCTGTAGACCCTTCCTTAAAATATAAAAAAAAGGGGGGGAGGGACAAAAACACCCAAATATAGGAACCTAACAGTTTTGACTCAGAGAAAGGAAAAGAACCAAAAGGCTACTGTAGGGTAGGGGTCAGAAGATGGGCAAGTCCCATAACAGAAAGAAACAATCTTTGGGGGTGCAACAAGCTCCAGCTCCCTGGGTTTAGGGCAGAAGGGGAGGGGCATTTAAACATTCTAAAGAGGAAATAGTGGTTTTTCTGTTCTCACAAACAAGGCCTCCACCCTGTTTCTCCCTTTTCTCACCTTGCCCTGAACACCTAAATTTTCTTTGAGATCACTGAGGTCCTAGGAGAAACTAGTTGTAGAAGGCTGAACCTCAAGGAAGTCTTTGTACAGTGAAAAAATTTTCCCTCTCAATTCAGTGCTCTCGTTCCTCATTGCTTTCAACTGAGATCCAACCACTCCCAGAAGCCATTTAGCAGCTCCTTTATTACCTGACCTTGAGATTCTCCCTGAAGGCTCTGTACACTGTGTCCTGTGTTGATGCCCCCATGTGTGTGCATATTTGCACAGACAGCAGTGCACATGGACAGGAACACGAGTGTTTCTGTACCAATCATTTTCCAGCTTCCCCACCCTCTTCACAGGTCCTATCGTGCAGCTCTGCCCCGCCTCACATGCTGTAGGGGCCAGGGCCTTCCCTCCTTTCCTCATGTTGCAACCTGTACTCTTCTCTCCTCACCATTTCCACCAAACTGCACCAGCCAACCAGACACAGGAACTTTCCTGTGTCATAAATGTCCAAGGAAGAACTTTGTTCTTTCTCATTACTGCCAGCCTGATTCCTATATTTACGAGTCCTGTAGTGCAGAACATCTCAAAGGTACCAACAGCACAGCTTTGTTAATTTTATTTTCTTTCAATTTTTGAGATAGTGTCTCACTATGCAGTTCAGGCTGGTCTTGAAATCATTATGTAGCTCAGGCTGGCCTCAAGCTCACGAGTATCCTCCTGCCTCAGCCTGCCAGAGTGCTGAGATTACAGGCGTGCACAGCCCAGTCCAAGGTGAACTTTAAACAGGAATATGAATAGCCCAGGGTCCTGGGGTTCTGGCATCCCAGACTGACCAAAACACCGTTTTGTTATATAAATGTGTTTTAGCAGTCTTGAGATAAATCAGGCAAATACAGCTTCTAGGGGAGTCTGGGTTTTCCCTTCCTGTTCCGCCCTTGGAAGGGCAGAGTAATCAGGCCGGAAGTCAGAACACAGCTGTCCAGAGAGGGGAGCTGTGGTCAGTGGGGAAGCTAGTCAGTCACACAGTTTGTCCTGATGGTGGTGGTGGTGGCAGGTGGTAAGGGCTGGAGGGAAGTGGGGAAAACAATGAAGAATCAGAGGAAACCCCCAACACCACCAGACAGTCTGTACTGAGTGGACAGTGCATTCCCCCTCAGCTCAAAGATGAGTGGACAGGGGTGGCTGGTGCTGGGAGGAGAGGGGAGGGGAGCATGGGAGCGAAAGGGGCAGTGGAAGGAACAAGGACCTTTCTGTTTCTTTTCCAGGGACCTAACCAGGGCTGGGTGGAGGGAAAGTGTGTGTGGGACTTGGCAAGAAATGTCCAATGAGGAGAAGTGACCAGGAAATTCCATTCCCTAGGACATTAGGGTCTCTGAAACTCAGGGGTGGAGTCAGGGCGTGAAAAAGCAGGACAGGGCCAATGGGTGGAGGGCTGGGCTTGAGGGGGGAAGGGGAACAGAGCCAAAAAAGGAAGTAAGAGCGACAGACTGTCACTCTCTTTTAAACGGGCCAGAGAATTGAGGAAAACTCAAAAGTCCTGAGCTGGTAAGCAGAGTTGGGAGAGGTGCCAGAATCCACTGGACACTATTTCAACTGTACAGGTCTACAGCCAACAAGAGGCACCCAGGATTAGACAGCATAAGGCCACATCCCAAAAGCCAAATAACGCTAGGACTGGGACCCATCTTGGGCCCAAATGAAAAATACAGAACTGGGAAGAACCCCCCAAATCTCGCTGGAACCAAGGTCACGCTAGGGCTCAAGAGTCCCAAGCTGTTGGGGGCTGCCAGGAGAGAGAATGGCGGTCGACCCAAGCCCGGAAGGATGTACATAGGTAGTTCCTGGGTCCTGTGGTAGCCTCAAACCGGTTTTCCCGGTCCCGCGGCCTTCCGCCCCACGGCCTCCAACCCGCTGCCTGACAAGCCTTCACAAGAAGCAGCTGCGAAGAAAGAGGCGCAGAACTGAGAAAGGAGTGGGCCATTCTGGCTGTCAGCCCAGGCATGCAGCTGGCCCCTGCTTGGAGACCCCAAGCCTAGGAACGGGACTGGATCCCATATGCCAGTCAAGTGACATGCACTTGCCCAGCGCCAACCCTCCCCCTCCCCAGGAAAGGTCTAGTAGGGTTGAGCGCAAAGAATTAGGCCCTGGGCTTTCCCTTCCTCAAGATAGTCGATCAACCCCACCCTGACGTTCTCCGAGCCTCCTAACCTTCAACTAGGCCCGGGACCTCTCTGTGACCCCTCGGACTCAGTCGCTGCGCTCCGCGTCCGCCCCAGGCTCCGAGGGAGGCGCTCCCGGAACCAAGTCCCAGCGCCCGGTCCAGCACACGCCGTCAACGGGGTCGTCTCGGTTCGGGCAGCCTGGTCCCTCCCACTCCCCCGCTCCGGCCCGGCCTCCTTCCGCTCCCCAGCGCCCTCGCGCAGCAGCCTCCCCTCAACTCCGCATCTCTGCAGCCTCGGCCGCCGTCCTCGTCCTCCCTACCCCCAGCGTCCGTAGCGTCTCCATCAGGTCCGCAGCGCGCACAGCGGTCTAGCCGCGCTCCCCGCCTGCCTCACCTACTCCTCCCGGGTCGCCAGGCGTCCCGCGTCGCTGGACTGCACCCGGGCTGCAAGGCGCGCTGTGAGCTTCTAGGCTTTCTCCGCGGCGCGGCTAGAAAGCCAAGCGCTGTGCGGCAGGGGTGGGGCGGGCCGAGGGCGGAAACGGCGGCGACGTGATTACGAAACTCGCCGGCGGCGGGCGCGCGCACTGCCTCCGCCCGCTGGCTCTGTGCGGCGCGCGCACGCGGGCACGCGCTTGTGCCGCGCCCGGGCAGACGACCCCGGGCTTGGGGACGCTTCTGCGAGGGCCTGGCGCAGAGCCCGGGCGCCCTACATCTCATGTGACCTCCGCGCGCCAGGCATCGTGGGGTGGGGGCGAGGCCCCGACCTAACCTAATTCCAAGGCGCAGGAAGCACCCTCCCCAATCTCTTCCTATTGTGAGGGCGGGGAGGGGAGGTGGGAGTAGGGAAGGCGGTAAAAGAAGATAATTTTTTTCTTCAAACACCAAATAAGTGACCTGAATTCCTCACTTTGGGAACAAAATGACACTCCTGTATTCCATTGCTTAGAGTCAAGAGTTTTGACCGATGAATCTAAATCAGGACAATGCATTCTGTGCTCTCCGATCAGCATGGGGGCTCGGAAAGCGATCTCGGGAATGATGGTCGGACCAATAAGCCTATGGAGGTGCCTCGAGCCCCCCCCACCCCGGGTTCCGGAACCTATCGTTTGAATTAGCCGAGTCAGACAGGGAGGGGGCGGGGAGTCCTCCCGCCCTCCTTAGGAGGGGCTGCATTGCAGGGGGAGACCGATCCGGCAGACTGAGTCACTGAAGTCCAGGGTGTGAGAAGACAAAGCCATCAAAGCCCCAACGGCGTCCTTTTTCTCCAGCCCTGAGCAGATCCTGAGACCCTGAAGTATTCTCTCCATCTTTGGAACGCGCTAGTAATTCATTGATAACAGGTAAACTAGACTGGGGGTGAATGGGCAGGGGGATGCAGGGGTAGAACGCAATTTTTTTCTGCTCAAAGACCCCAAATAAGATTGAGGTGGGGAACACTTAGAGAAGGGGGCGCTATGAACAATGGATAGCGATTTGTTCCCAGATTGACATCTCTTTACTAAGATCTCCACCCATGCCTTATCCTGTACCTATTCATTAATTTCTAAAAACTTACATGTAATTATTTCTCAGCACATAGCTGATTTCAAGTATCCATTTTCCTGTGATTTGTTATCCTGCATGTTTAATATCTTCTGTCTAGTCATCTATATCTTTCTTTTCAAGCTGTAATTTTTATTAGTTCTATGGTGATTCTTTCGTCCTACTGTATCTCCCTGGCCACTATATCCCTGTATTTTCCTTTTTTTTTTTTTTTCTGTAGGATTCCATTTTTCCCTGTGGGGTGGAATCATGAGGGGTGAGATATAGGATAATATTGAGAATAATCCTGATATTTGGGGTCTCTTCTCCCTCCCTACCTCAAATATTTGCTCCAAAATGAGGTAGGGAAGGTGGTAGCCTCTTGTGTCTAACTGCCCGATCCCATACTGAAATTGGTACAACTACATGAGCTCCAACCACACAAGCTGTTAATGGGAGCAGATTCTTAGTTGCTGGGTAGAATAAGTGGAAGAAAGTCATGGCCAGTAGGAAAATTCAAGCACAGAGGGAGGCAGACATGGTATACCAAAACGCATTCATGCCTCCACCCCACCCCCACCTCCCACTCCCGTGGTGGCAGCATGACACAGCAAGACCCTGTTGAGGCCTTGATGCCTACAGAGGGTCTGGACAAAGGATATTTGGGTATGTCCATGTGGGTTAGAAAAGTGCGTATTTTTTAATCTGTTATATTAGTCATGTATTTCTAAGAAAAGACAATGATATTTAGAGATTAGCTTTGACTAAAATAGCTGGGTAATTTTAAATTAAGGATAGTGGGAAGCAATTTTTGAGTCCATATGGTGCAAGACCAAACCGTTTCAGACAAGTAAATAACATGTAATGAACAGATGAGATGAGATGTGGGTGGAGAACAGGAGGAACGGAAGGAACTGAAGGAGAAGCTTGCTGATAAGCCACTTGCAAATCTGGATGGCTTTGAAATTAAACCTATAGTATATTAAATACAAAATTCCATTAATATCTTTACCTTAATAGTCTTATAGTTTAGCTTCAAATTTCTGTGTAGTCTTCATTATGCTCTTGACTTGATTTTAAGGCCACAAATGTTTGTATACGAGTCTGTCTAGAATGTATTTGGTACTCTCTACATTCTGTGGGTCTGTGGCACAGCTAGGGATTTCAGGCCCTTTGAGTTAATAGTTCACAAAATTTCTTTTGAATTTTTTAAATTGCAAAATAGTTCCATCAGGGGCTGGTGAGATGGCTCAGTGGTCTGGAGCACCTACTTAGAACAAGCTAAGCTAAGCAAAACACAGGGACCGCGGTTCAATCCCCCAGCACCACATGCCAACCAGCCCGCCCCCTGGTGGGCTGAGCTGGCCATACACAAAATAAATAAATAAATATTAAAAAAAAAAAAATAGTTCCATCAGACACTGTTCAGGCAGTTTTATACGTAACCAGTTGCAAGAAGAGCCAATTTGTCAAAGAGCTTTTTCGCTTTTCTTATATTCTAGCTCAATGTACTACATTTTACATTTTCACTACTTAGGTGAGAATCACAGGAACAGTTAACACCTGCCTATGGGATATCTCTTTTTTTGTTTTTGTATTTTTAAGAAAAACATCTTTGTAACAGATGGAGATCAAACCTAGGACCTAATGCATGCTAGGCAAGTATTCTACATTCCCAACCCCAGAACATCTGTTCTTCAAGAACTAGAACCTCATCAGATATGGTGGTGCGCACCCATAATCCCAGTCTGAGTAAGAAAGATTGCAAGGTCCAGGTTAGCCTCAGCCACAGAGCAAGCCCGTCTCAAAAAAAAAAAAGGAAAGAAAGAAAGAAAAAAACAGAAAAGGGCTGGGGAGGGAGGATTGGGGAGGTAGGTAGCTCAGCCGCTTACGTGCCTCCCTGGCAAATGCAAGGTCTTGAGTTAGATCACTGCTACCAAAAAAACCAAACCAAACCAAACCCAAAGGGAAAAGAAAACCTAAAGTCCCATAAAATTTGAGATAAGTAAAGAAAAATCAAGAAGTATCATGTATTAGGTACAAACTTATAATGAACATGATTATGGGGCCGGGGAGATGGCTCAGTAGAATAAGCGCTTCCCTGGCAAGTGCAAGGGCCTGAGTTCAATCCCCAGTTCCGCAAAAAAAAAAAAAAAAAAAAAAAAACATGATTATTATATCTAAAGTGCACCCATAATATTTTTTTTAATTGAGACTTTTGGGACACAATTATATGAAACTTAGGCAAAGACTGAGGACTATGAGACTTAGGTTTATATAAACTGGCTAGAAGTTTTCACAAATCACTAGATAACTTCAGGTTGGTCTAGTTCTTAAATTGAATGATTTTTTTTCTCCTTATGATTTCGTTTTTGTGGGGCTGGAGATTTAGCTCAGTAGTAGAGTGCTTGCCTAGCAAGCTGGAAGCCTGGGATTTGGTCCTCAGCACCAAAAACAAAAAATAAACAACCCTAAAAAACAATTACAGGGGGCTGAGGAGATAGCTCAGTAGATAAGCACTTGCCTGGCGAGCACAGGGCCTGAGTTCAATCCCTAGTTCTGCAAAGGGAAAGAAAAAAAGAGAGAGAGAGAGAGAGATTCTTTTTTAAAGAGCCCATTATGTACCCAGCATTATATATACTAAGGTCACTCTGGGAGAATTACCAGGGAGATATAAAAGAAGGCAGCTGGCTGAGGGAAAAGCTGGTCATACAGTAAACTGTCCTAGTAGGCAGAGTCAGCAATACCATCGAGTCTGAGGCCTCTTAGGCTCTCCACAGCCCCAGACCTAAGTGGGGATTGGTTGGTTCACAGATACAACTATTTTTCTATCTCTTTCCTGTGCACAAGTCTCTGCAAATTACTGTGAAGGTGATGGGAGCTGAGTATTACAGTATGGTGACCTCACCTTTCTAGTGTTACCATCCCATCCCCCATCATCCTCGGAAGCAACTTCTCTCTCTGCTGAGTAATGCTTAGTTCCCAGTTTATTTTGGAGCTTGAACCAAAGAAAAGAACAGTTCACAATTAGCCTACCCACTCACCACTCCTAAAGTCCCCCTATTCTCACACATTACTGCATTCTAGATTAAAGCTTGCTTGCTTTTTTTCCTCTGGTAGAGGAGCATTTGGAGCTTATTTACGGCTACTATTTAGTATTAATCTTTTAAAATGTATTTATTTTTATTTTTTTGGCGGAAACGGGGATTGAACTCAGACCCTTGCACTTGCTAGGGAAGCGCTTATTCCACTGATCCATCTCCCTGGCCCCTATTAGTCTTTTTTTTAGGGAAGGATCAAACTCAGAGCCTTGTGTAGGTCAGGCAAATGCTGTACCACTGAGCTACATTCCCTGCATCAGGCTATTTAGGAATCACAGGTCTGGTGAGAACCCATAGGCCTGGTAAGTGCTGGAGAAAGGCTTTCTGAAACTTAGGGTTCTTAATTCTGAAGGCACTAGAATGTTTTTTTTGTTTGTTTGTTTTGATGAGAACATTTCAACTAAGACTTCTTGCCCCCCTCCTTTGGCTGGTAAATTAGGAGGGAGGTTCATGGAGCTCTAAGTCAGAACATCAAGCAAGGTTTAGGTAGGATCAACAGAAGCTACTCATTAAAGTATGGTAAAGAATCTCCTTACACTCTAGACTTCCCTTTGCCTGGAATTTCCACCCCCGCCCACACTCCCTACAATTTTCTTTTCTTTTTCTTTTCTTTTTTTTTTTTTTTGGTATTTTAGGGAAGGGTCTACAGGGTGTTCAGGGTCTCACTACTAGATCTGACTCATAGTGATCCGCCTGTTTACAGCTTCCCAAGAGCTGGGATTGCCAGCACACCCGGGATGGAACCCCTGACCCCTGCACCTGCTTGTAGGCACTGTAATCCGCTGAGCTATTTGGCTGGCCCAAGAGATAGTCTCGATAAACTCACTAGTTAGCTCAGATTGGCCTTGAATTCTCAGGGATCTTCCTGCCTCAGCTTCCCTAATGCTGGGATGACAGGTAAAGGATACTACACCCTGCTACCCAATGCATTTGCTCTCATTATTATCAAGTATACTCTAGCATTAGGATTAGGGGAGGTCCTGTTACCACATAGAAAAATTTTTCTAGCACCTGGATTTGGTTTTGAAGAGGTAGGTTAGAGAGAAGTAGATTAGTAAGATTATCTGTTAACAAATAGATGAATGGTAAGGTACTCATTATATTAAATACTGAGAAGGCTGGGGAAATAGCTCAGTGGTCTTAGCGTGTGCCTGGCAAGTGCAAGGACCCAGGTTCAATCCCAGGTATCACATGCCTATAATCCCAAGGTTGGGGAGGCTGAGATGGGGATCACTAGGAGTTCGAGCTGCATAGTGAGGCCCTGTACCAAATTTAAAAATAAAATAATAGAAAAGAAATACTGGGGCTGGAGAGATGGCTCAGTGGTCTAAAGCACCTACTTGAAACAAGCTTGGCAAAGCACAGGGACCGCGGTTCAATCCTCCAGCACCACATGCCAGCCAGCCCCGCCCCCTGGTGGGCTGAGCTGGCCACACACACACACACACACACACACACACACACACACACTAAATAAATGTAATAAATAAAAATAAATAAATATTAAAAAAAAAAAGAAATACTGGGAAAATTAACTAGCTGGCTTTGAATGTCTATATGCAAAACCTAAGCACCCAGAAATCATATTAGGTTTTTTTGTTGTTGTTTTTGTGACACCAGAGATTGAACTCAGGACCCTGTGCTTGCCAGGCAAGCACTTATTCTACTGAGTTATCTCCCCTGCCCTTTTTTTTCTTTTTGAGACAGGATGTTGCTAGCCTTGAGCTCACTTTGTAGCCCAAGCTGGCCTTGAAACTCACAATGATCCTCCTACCTCAGCCTCCTCTGAGTGCTGGGATTACAGGTGTGCACCACCACACATCCAGCTACCAGTTTTATCCTTAGGAAACTTCCAGTCTGTTGAAGAAGACTATCCTACATCAACACATTGTTAGTTGCCTGTAACTGCAGAGTGATGGCATTAAGCCAAACCCTGCAGGGTATTGGGAGAAATAGAGGAAACAGGGTAGACAGCCAAGTAAATTTTGCGAGGTGTGGTGGCACATGCCTATAATTCCAGAATTCAGGAGACTGAGGCAGGAGGATCATTTTTGAGTCTTAAAAAGATAAATAAGGGCTGGGGAGATGGCTTAGTACAGTAATTGCTTGCCTGGCAAGCATAAGGGCCCGAGTTCAATCCCCGGTTCTGCACCAAAAAAAAAAAAAAAAAAAAAAAAAAGATAAATAAGGGGTCAGGAGATAGCTCAGTAGAATAAGCACTTGCCTGGCAAGTGCAAGGTCCTGAGTTCAATCCCTGGTACTGCAAAATAAATAAATAAATAAGAAAACATCAAAAGCAAGCTGGTTATAGTGGCACAAGACTATGCACAGTACTCTGGGAGGGTGAGGCAGGAGGATTTCAATTTGGAGCTCAGTGATTTAATGGATTCCTATCTCAAAAAATAAGAACTGGGATACAGTTCAGTGAAAAGGCCCTGAGTTGAACCCCTGGTACCGAAGAGGTAAAAATAAAGGCCAGGAGCCAGAAGGAGGTTGCTTTAATATCAAGACTGACACGTGGTTTCTTTCTAGGAAGCTATGAGGGACCCCGTGAGTAGCCAGTACAGCTCCTTTCTTTTCTGGAGAATGCCCATTCCAGAACTGGATCTGTCTGAGCTGGAAGACCTGGGTCTGTCTGATACACCCACCCACAAGAGCAAGGACAGCAGCGCTGGCAAAATGACTGGGAAAGCGACCGGAGCAGAGCAGGAGAAAAACCCTGAAGGTGACATCCTCCTTGAGTACAGCACCTTCAACTTCTGGAGAGCTCCCATTGCTAGCGTCCACTCCTTTGAACTGGACTTGCTCTAAGGCCGAGACTTCTCCCACCACCTTGTCCTCATTGTCTTCCCTTTCCACCTCCTTCCTTCCATCCCTTACCATTTTAATCTTGTTCTCTTGCCTGTAGTGTTGGTGGTGCTGATGAATCTGCCTGCTGAGTTGTATTTATTTATTTATTTATTTATTTATCTATATTTATTCATCTCTTTATCGATCTACTCCATTCCTTTCAAAAATCCTCAAGCCACAAAATAGGGGCTTAAGCAATGGAGTACTGGGTCACAGGAATTCCGCCACACTCCTACCCTGAGATTATCAACTTCAGAAATGGAAGGCTGAGTTTTTTTTTTAATTACATTTTAATCAGCTTCGAAGATTGCTCAAACCTTCCTAACTTTTTGTTTCAGGCCAGTAAATATAAATATTTCTTAAAGGGTTGGCAAAAATCTTCTAAGTTTTAGGGCTAGGGAGATAGCTCAGTGGCATAAGTGTCTGCCTGGCAAGTGCCAGGTCTAGAGTTCGATCCCCAGTAACACACATGCACAAAAAATCAAATTTTAATTTGAGATGACTTATTACAAAACAATTTCTAAAAGGCTAAGATGATAAGACTGTTGCTTTTTCAATCTTATTCCAGTGGGTTGAGGATATAGTTGAGTAGTACAGTGCCTGTGAGGCAAGTACAAGGTCCTGAGTTCAATTCCCAGTACCAAAGAAAAAAAAAAAA
>NW_004524624.1:10175005-10182817 GCF_000260255.1 Octodon degus | reverse complement strand
GTATAAAACAAGAGGAAACAGAACCTTATGGAAAATGAAAATAGGGGAAAGTACTAATCATTTCAGAAATACTTAAGGTTTTTGTTTTGTAAAAGAATGTATATTCAGTGTATTCATTTTACAACTTTGCCCCTAACTGGGTTGAAAACTTGCTGAGAAAAATGAGACTTCACATCTTTTTTTTTTTTCTTTTTGAGAGAGGATCTTGCTATGTAGCTCAGGCTGGCCTTGAACTCACTTTGTAGCCCAGGCTGGTCTCAAACTCACAACAATCCTGCTGCCTCAGCCTCCTGAGTGCTGGAATTACAGGTGTGCAGATTTCAAATCTTAAGATATCTTGCGGCCTGGTAGGATAATGTGTACAGTTTTGAATGTCTTCTAAAGGGGATAGTGTTTGGTCTTTAGTATTTTAGTCTTGCCCTCCTGCGTTTGTAGTATGTAATACTGATCAGTGGTCCTCAGGCCCAGTTCTCCAACTACTTTAAGGCCATGAAATGAACAGTTGCCATTTGACCCTACACCTTGTCCCCACTTCCAAAATTATTGCTTAATTTTGCTGCCATTTGATTGTTATTTAATAAAAACACTCAGTCCCAGTAGTGGAGTCTAGTTTTTTCTCTGTATAGGCCTTAACACTTTTACATTCAGCTTATACATTTTATGTAATACTGAACTATGAATGACTTAAGTAGATTTACACATTAAGTGGTGAACTTCATGTTGAACAGATACAAAAGGGTGATACTACTTTTTAAAATACATTTGGTACAGGGTCTCACTATGCAGCTCAGACTCCTAGTGGCTGTCCTGTTTTCAGTCTTCCCAGCACTGGGATTACAGGTATGCGCCATGCCTGGTCTTGGTGGCCTGCTCGGTGCACCCAGGGGCCCAGGGGTGGGGCTGGCTTGGCCATGTGGTGCCAGAATCAAACCCAGGTCCCTAAGCTTGCCCTAAGCAAGCCCTTAGTCTGCTGAGCTCTCTCACAGGCCCTGAACTCTTATTAAAGAAAGTGTCAGAAAGCTTTGACTATTCTTATGCTTGTCTACTGATTACCAAAATATTTCTGATAATATTTTCCTAGGTGCCTCAAATGTAAACTAATTCACCCTAATGTTATCTACTTATTTGTAACTCATCTCATCCCAAAACTATTTAAAACTTAAAAATGTGGGCCAGGGATGTAGCTCAGTGGCACAACGCCTGCCTGGCAAGTGCGAAGCCCTGAGTTCAATTCCTGGTACCCAAAAAGTAAAATTAAAAAGTGTAAAGGGAGGGCTGAGGAGATAGCTTAGTAGAATAAGCACTTGACGGCAAGCACAGGCTCTTGAGTTCAATCCCCGGTACCACATTAAAAAACAAACAAACAAAAAGATAGGAGACAGCTCACCGCAAAGGTTTAGGCCTGGGGATGGGGGGAAGAAAAGTTTTTGTGTTCCTACTAAATGAAGAACACTAACTCAGACATAGTATAAGAGGATAGCATTCAAGATTCTCGTTTAGACCCAGGATTGGTGGCACAAGCCTGTAATTCCTGTACTTGGGAAGCTGAGGCAGGAGGATCCCTGACAGCCGGAGACCAGCATGGGCTACAAAGTGAGCTCAAGGCCAGCCTGAACGGCAAGACCCTGTCTCAAAAAGACACACACAAAATGATTCTAATTTAGCGACTTAGATCCTGCCTGGAAAAGGGGATGAGGGCGGCAGGGATGTAGCTCACGGTGAAGATACGTGGTTCAAGCCTTAGTAAAAAAAAAAAAAAAAAAAACCCAAACAACCCTTTAATTTGGACTCTCCTCACAAATAATATGAATAGTATCGGACAATACTATAAATAAAGGTAACATCCGTAGGATTTAAATAAGTTTGCACAAGAAAAAGACCCACCAACAAAACCAAAGTTTAATATAAAGCATGGAGCCAGGAATGCCAAGTGAGGATTTCTTTTTCAGAAGGGCTTTGCTGGTATCTTCATGACCTTTAACCATGAAAACTGGTGGGTGGCGACGGGATCAACTCGTAAGTAACAAAATGGATTTGCAAAACCATGCTCCATCTTCCGGACTTGCAGAAGGAATATGAAACGGGTATTTTGTTTCACCAGCAACAGAGCCTAATTCACGGGCTAAGCCAGAAATACCCACCCCTTAAGCGTCACTCGAATTTCGGCCAACGAAGCAAGGTTCTTTCCATCAACCATAACGCTAGCTCCGCTGAAGAAGCTGCCGAGAGGTAGAACTGAAACTCCAGACACAAACAATCTTGACTTCTCTTTAGCGGTTTGCTGCGTTCTTGGCGCCAAAACCACCTTCAAGGTCCGTCCCTTACCGGAACTATACAATCGTAAAACACGTAATCAATAATCCTCCGCCTCACTAAAATAGTCCCTCCTGGGATCTCGCTCATACACACTTGTCCGGCTCAACAGACCTTCATTACTTAACATATAAACTTAAGAAGCATAGCACTTTTACGTTCAAAGAGAAACGTGGGTTTTTCTAACCAATTTTCCTCCACAGATTCCTCCGCCAAAATGTGTACTCGAGGAGCCTTCACTTCCGGGTCCGCCATTTTGTTGCCTCCATTTCTCCACGAGGGGGGGGTAAAGGCCCCCAAAATATGCAAACATCAAAAGGCCAAAAAGTAACCGGCACTAACAGGGAGTCTTAACTAGAGAAGAAAACGAGACCAAACTGGCGGGCTCGGCGAAAGCGCAGCCGGCAGCGTCCGGGACGAGGAGGTGAGGGGGGAAGAGATGCGCGGACTCGGGCATCGGGGCTGGAGCGCACGGTGCCGTGAGAAATCGTGGTACTTCCCAGTCCTGCCGGGACTTCTGGGTGCTCACCGAGCGCGCCCCTCATCGAGGCGGGGGGGAGGGGGACGGAGAGGAAGGGGATGCCCTGGAGAGGAAGGGGAGGGGACTGGAGTAGGTAAAGACGGGGGTGGGTGTAGGACCTGGGGCTGGGGAGCTGGACCGCGCGAAGCCGGGGCCACGGCGGTGACCGCTAGGGGGCGGCGTCGGCGGCCCGAGGGTTGCGGGCGCCGGGACCCGGCTCCTAAGGAACGGATGCGGCGCCCTGGGGATTGGCGGTGGGAGGAAACCGGGACTCCAGTTCTCGAAGTCCAGTAATACGCTGAAGACTGAGTGAGCTCGGTAATCTGAACAAGAGCGGCAAGCACTCCACCTCGCTTCTGCTCAGTTGTTTGCACAGCTGGCCGCCCGTGGGGACGCGTGCCAGACAGGCGATTGCCGGACCATGGATTCTGTCGTTTGGTTGCTCTTTTCCTCCTTTCAGTTTCCTTCTGTTCTCGCAGGTTTCTTTCAGCCGCCAGTCCCTTCCCTTGCCTCTTCTCCTAAAGGCTGCCCTCCAGCTGGCTCTCCGCCCCCGGCCTGGCCGTGGAAAAAGGCACCCTGGGACGTACCTGCTGCAGTTTAACTTTGTGGTCCTGTTTTCATCGTGCTGGGTCCACCCAGCCCCGTAGACATGTTCTTAAGCATGTATTTTCATACTTGCTTTGCCACCCAAATTCTTGCGTAAACAAAAATATTCTTTGGTAATAGAGGACTTTGTTAAGAGCGCAAGCATTTCGTGGTTGTTAAAACACACTTATTGAGAGTTCTTGTTTTTAATTAGGGAGGGAAAGTTAGTGCTTTTTCATTTTATTCATCTTCAGAATCCTAGGAGGCAGGGTTGGAGATGTGCCTCAGAGGTCAGACATTTGCCTACCAGATGTGAGGACCAGGGTTGAACCCCAGTGGAGGGTGAGAGGGTCTTAGGAGACAATTTAGACCACATCTGTCTTCTCACTATCCATGGGGAAAGTGAGGTACATAGTGACTTAGGCCAGCCTGTACTACATCACAAGTCCCTATCTCCAAGAAGTAGGGGGGAATCAAGAAGTATCATGTATAAGTACAAATTTCTTTTAATGAACATGATTATGGGGCCGGAGAGATGGCTCAGCAGAATAAGTGCTTCCCTGGCAAGCTCAAGGGCCTGAGTTCAATCCCCAGTTCCCCCCCACCCCGAAAAAAAAGAAGAAGAAGAAGTAGCCAGTGATATAGCTCAGCACCATAAGTTCCTGCCTTGCAAGCTCAAAGTCCTGAGTTCAGCCCAGGTACCACAAAAAATATAAATAAGGGTTGGGGAGATAGCTTAGTAGAATAAGTACCCGACTGGCAAGCACGGGGTCATGAGTTCAATCCCTGGTACTGCAAGTAAATAACTTTTACTTGAAATAGTTGCTTCAGGTAAAGTCTAAAGAGTAGCCAGGTGTGCTGGTGCACACACTTGAGAGGCTGAAGCAGGAAGTTTGAGACCAGCTTAGACTACAAAATAAGGCTATCCTAACTTGCATAGCAAGAACCTGTCTCAAAACAAACAACCAAACAAAAACCAAAAAAATGAAGGAGTGAGGGTAGGAGGAAAGAGCCTCAGACATCTTTTAGGTGGCCTTTTTTTTATATCAGTATGATAAATTTAACACCCTGTTTACATTCTACATCTATAGCTTAAATTATACTTCTATAATAAGAAATAAGATTTTTCATGGTTTGTTTGAAGAACGAAATGATGTATTCCATTCAGTTGCCATTTAATGGTGTGGATATCTGACTCACAATATAATTAAAGAAAAATGATAAATATATGTTTAAAAGTAAATTGCAGGGCCGGGGAGATGGCTCAGTAGAATAAGTGCTTGCCTGGCAAGCACAAGGGCCTGAGTTCAATCCCTGGTTACACACACACACACACACACACACACACACACACAAAAGTAAATTGCAGTGGAAAAATGGACTGCTCCAAAGTATTTTACATAGTGAGACATGGTGGTGAACACCTCTAATCCCAGCTGCTCCAGAGGCTGAGGCAGTGGAATCTTGAGACCCTGTCTCAAAAATAAAAAGGGGGGGGGGACAACCTGCTTGGGCCCCCTTCCTGTCCCTCTCTCGGACAGGAGCTTTCTTTCCCTCAATAAATATATTCTACTCATAAAAAATAAAATAAAAAATAAAAATAAAAAAGGCTGTACTGGATCTGGTGCTGTATGCCCATAATCCCAGCACTCAGGAGGCTGAGGCAGGATGTGAGGGCAATCTGGCTTCAACATCTATCATCCCATAAATTAAAAGGCTTGGTTCAGCTGATCTGGCTGTCTAGGAGGGTGACCCATTGCTCACAGCTCCATACCCAAACGTCCCTCCTAGAGCTGTGTGCGAAGTGAAAGAGGACATCTACACTGGAGAGAAGGGGACCATTTCCTCAGTCAAGGTTATGAGTAACTACTGTGCCCTGCTAGGACCTCCAAGCAAGTTGTCAAGGAGTCTGATACTGAAAGATTGTGCAAGTTGGAGGCCAGCCTGGGTTACATATCAAGACCCTTTCTCAGAAAACCCCAAAAGAATTAAAATAAAAAATAAATAAAAAGGAGTGGACCTGTAGCTAAATGTAAAGGCTCTGGGTTCAGTCCCTGATAAGGCTAGACCAGATCAAGTGCATTCAGGTGGTATGGCCCTAGTCATAGTCCATAAGGCTAGCAGCTCAGTGTGTTGGCCAGTCCTGAAAAGGGGGTACGAGGGGGCTGGGGAGATGGCTCAGTGGAATAAGCGCTTCCCTGGCAAGCACAAGGGCCTGAGTTCAATCCCTAGTTCCTCAAAAAAAAAGTTACCTGAAAAGGGGGTACGAGGCGCTTAGTGCATAGGCTAGTCCTGAAAGGGGTGTGTGTGGCTCACAGTCCCCAATATGGAAAAGAAGGGTTTTTTTGGTGTTTTTTGTTTGGTTTTTTTTTTTTATTTTAGGGAAAGGTCTACAGGGTGTTCAGGGTCTTACTACTAGATAGGACTCCTAGTGATTCTCCTGTTTACAGCCTCCCAAGAGTTGGAATTACAGGCATTCGCCACCACGCCTAGTCTCAATTGCTGCCTCAGCACGCCCTGGGGGCAGGCCCCGGATTGAACCCCTGGCCCCTGTGCCTGCTTGAAAAAAAAAAAAAAATTATGAGTTCACCTGCTGGGCTGGGGTGATAGCTTGGTGGTCTAAGCACCTGCCTGGCAAGTGCAAAAAACTGGGTTCAGTCCCCCAGTACCATATGCTGTGCCATTCCCAGAACCCTGGGTGCACCATGCTGGCCATGGAAGCCGGGTGTAGTGGCGCACGCCTGTGGTCCCAGCACTAGGAAGCCGAGACAGGTGGATCACTAGGGGTCCGAGCTGCATAGTGAGACCCTGTACCAAATACATACATACATACATACATACATACGTACATATAGATGTGTTTTGTTTGTTTTTTGTTTTATATTTTAGTAAGGGTCTTTAGGGTGTACAAGGTCTCACCATGTAGATTGGACTCGTAGCAATCCGCCTGTGTTCAGCCTCCCAAGAGCTGGGATTATAGGCGCAGTCCACCATGCCCAGTCTCAATCGCTGTCTCAGTGCACCCCGGGAGGGGGATCGGCACAGGAAGTCGGGGATCGGAAACCCTGGCCACTGCATCTTCCTAAGCAGGTGCTTTAACCCCCTGAGCTATATGGGGGGCCTTTTTTTTTTTTTTAAAGTTTACCTGCTGAAGACACCTGTTGCAGCGAGATAAACATTTTACTTAACCCAGGTATGGTGGTACATTGCCTGTAATCCCAGGAGGAGGCTGAGGCAAGAGGATTGCCCTGAGTTTGAGGCCAGTATGAACTACATTATGAGACTTTGTTTCTTTTCTTTTTTTGAGACCTTATTTCTAGGGCTGGGGAGATGGCCCAGTGGAATAAGCACTTCCCTGGCAAATGCAAGGGCCTGAGTTCAAGAAAGAGACCTTGTTTCTAAATAAAAGATCTAACTTTCTAGAAGCATTAGCTTTCCAGGAATTAGAAGCAAACCAGATCTCTCCTTACACAAATAGTATTAGGAAAGAGGAAAGGAAACAGGTACAAGTCCAACCGGACAGGCTTATTTCCTAACAAACCTGAGAGGGACCGCTCTGGCAGAGAGACCAGATCAGGGTCTCTCCCACAGGTTGTGGGATCTTTTGAGGGACACAGGGAGGGGAGAGTTCAGTGACGGGGTTGTGGCTGTCTGCCAAGAACAAGGCTTCAGAGAGCGCAAGCACCAGTGGTTGCCCAGGGCCGAGGGTGGGAGAGTACAGAGTGTGGCTGGGTCCCCAGGTGCAGCTGTGCAGGGAGGGGTCAGCTGCGGGGGCTGCTGATCAGGGCGGTTGCTGCTGGATTCCTTCAACAGAGAGGGAACTGTTGCTCAGAGTGCTGCTTCCAAATGAGTTTTAGGATTGTTTTTTCTAAATCTGTGAGATATGCTGCTGGTATTCTGATTGAGATCCCATTAATTTTTTTTTTTTTTTTTGTACCAGGAATCCAACTTAGGACCTTGCTCTTGACAGGTAAGTGCTTGTGCCGCTGAGCTATATCCCTAGTCCTACCCCTCCCTTTTTCTTTTTTTTTTTTGTATTTTGCTACAGGGTCTACAGAGTCTCACTACACAGATCAGACTCATAGTGATCTTCAGCCTCTCAAGGGCTGGGATTACAGGCAGGCGACACCATGCCCGGTCTCAATCCCTGTCCCAGTGCGTCCCAGGAGTGGGGCCAGCACAGCAGGCTGGGGGAATCAAACCCCCAGCCCCTGCGCCTCCTTGCAGGCGCTTTAATCTGCTAGCTATTTGGCCGGGTCCCAAAACTTGAATCTTTTTTTTTTTTTTCCCCCAGAACCAGAGATTGAACTCAGGCCCTTGAGCTTGCCAGACAAGCACTTATCCTACTGAGCTATCTCCCTAGCCCAAGGGGGTGAATCTTTTTTTTTTTTTTT
>NW_004524624.1:10169293-10174058 GCF_000260255.1 Octodon degus | reverse complement strand
TTGCATGGCTGGAGTGTTGTGGGGATCGAACTACAGCAAACTGAGGCTGCCAGCATTGTGGAAGCAGCCACTTAAAGAACTGAGCTAGGGCTGGGCCCCCCATTAAATCTTTTGATGAAATTTTTGGGTTGTTCTGTGGAGAGTATCATGTCATCCACAGGTAATGACAATTTTTTTCTTTTTCTTTTTCTTTGTGGAACTGGGGATTGAACTCAGGCCCTTGCGCTTGCCAGGCAAGCAATTATCCTACTGAGCTATCACCCCAGCCTCAGTTTAACTTCTTCCTTTCTTATCCTTATTCCTTTTTCTTTCTCTTATCTGATTGTTCTTGCTGATGTTTCAAGAACTATATTGAGTAAGACTGGTGAGTGGGCATCCTTGTCTTACTGTTCCTGACTTTTTTTAATGTTTTTAGCACAGGGCCTACAAGGTCTCACTACATAGATCAGACTCAGTGATTCTCCTGTTTTCAGCTTTCCAAGTGCTGGGATTATAGTCGTGCATCACCACGCCCAGTCTCAATCACCATCTCGGTGCACCCTGGGGGTGGGGCCAGCATGACTGGCCAGGTTTCAAACCCAGCTCCTATGTTCTGCCTAAGCAGATGCTTTAATCCACTGAGCTGTCTGGCCGGCCCTTTTTTTGTCTTTTTGAGAAAGGGTCCCACTGTGCAGTTCAGGCTGGCCTTGAGCTCACTTTGTTTTGTTTTGTTTTGTTTTTCCAAGAAGGGTGAACTTGTAATTGAGCTCACTTTGTAGCCCATGCTAGTCTTAAATTTACAAGATCCTCCTGCCTCAGCCACCTGAGTGCTGTTTCTGATTTTGGAGTAAAAGCTTTC
Organism: Octodon degus; assembly: GCF_000260255.1. Taxonomy (NCBI): domain Eukaryota; kingdom Metazoa; phylum Chordata; class Mammalia; order Rodentia; family Octodontidae; genus Octodon; species Octodon degus. Next base: position 10,173,220 of record NW_004524624.1, on the reverse strand, counting down.
AGTTTTTGTTCATTTATTTTATTTTTTTGGCAGAACCAGGGATTGAACTGAGGCCCTTGTGCTTGCCAGAGATGCACTTACTCTACTGAGCCATCTCCCTGGCCCCAGGTTTTTGTCCATCTAGTATGATCTTGGCTATTGAGTTTGTCATAGATGGCTTTCCATCAGATTGAGATAAAGACTATCTATTCCAATTTTCTTTCTTTTTTTTCTTTTTTTTTGGTGGAACCGGGGATTGAACTCGGGCCCTTGCTCTTGCCAGGCAAAGTGCTTATTCCACTGAACCATCTCCCCAGCCCCCACTGTTCCAATTTTCTGAGAAGTTTTTGTCATGAATGGATGTTAGACTGTGTCATGGGCTTTTTCTGCATCTATTGTGATGATCATACAGTTTTTGTCCTAGGCTCTGTTAATATGGTATATATTATAATATTGATTTGTATATGTTTAACCATCCCTGCATCCTTAGGATAACTCCTGCTTGGTCATGGTGTATAATCTTGATGATTTGCTGCTGCATTGTTTGCTATTATCTTATTGAAAATTTTTGTGTTCATTAGGGAGATTGGCCTGTACTTTGTTTTTTGGTTGGATCCTTCTCTCTTTTTTTAGGGGGCCTGCCCCTTAGCTCAGTTCTTTAAGTGGCTGCTTCAACAAAGCAGTCAGGCTCAGGTTGCTGTGGTTCGGTCCCCACAACACAAGCCAGCCAGTCATGCCTTGAAGGCATTCGGAGCAAAAAAAAAAACAAAAACACTTCTGTCTCTCTTTTTTTTAATGTATTTAGTACAGGGTCTATAGGTTCTCACTACACATGCACAGATCGACTCATAGTGATCCTCCTGTTTTCAGCCTCCCAAGCATTGGGATTACAGGTGTGCACCACCATGTACAATCTCAGTCACGTCTCAGTGTGCCCCAATCAAATCCTGAGCCCTGGTCCCTGCATCTGCCTAAGCAGGCACTTTAATCTGCTGAGCTATCTGGCTGCCCCCTTCTCTGGTTTTGGTATCAGGGTAATGCTTACTTCCAGGAATAAATTTGGGAGTATTACTTCCCTTTTAATTTCATTAAAGGATGTGAGAAATAGTGACATTAGGTCTTCTCTAAGTTTTGTTGTTGCTTATTTTCTTTTTATTTTATTTTAGGGAAAGGTCTATGGGATGTTCAGGGTCTCATTACTAGATTGGACTCCTAGTGATCCTCCTGTTTACAGCCTCCCAAGAGCTGGAATTACAGGCACACACTACCACGCCCAGTCTCAATTGCTGTCTCAGAGCACTCCTGGGGCAGGGCTGAATGGCAGGCCCAGGGATCAAATGGGAGGCCCTGTCCCTGCACCTGCTTGCAGGTGCTTTAATCCGCAGAGCTATTTGGCCGGCCCTAATGTTGTTTGTTTTTTAAAGACAGGGTCTCACTAGTACCCCAGGTTGGCCTCAAACTCTGGGCAATCCTCCTGCCTCAGCCTCCTGAGTGCTGGGATTATAGGCTTCTGCTGCCACGCCCAGCCTAAATTTCTTGTGCAATTCAGCAATGAATCCATCATGGCCAGAACGTTTCTTTTTTGGTAGGTTTTTTAATTATACCTTGGGGCCCACAAGATAGCTCAGTGGACTAAAGCACCTGCTTATGCAAACTTAGGCAAGTGCAGGGATGGCAGTTAGATCTCTGGCACCATATGCTGTGCCAGCCCTGGCCCCAGGGTGGGCTGAGCTGGCTAGAGTCTGAGCGTGGTGGCGCACACCTGAAATCCCAGTGCTGGGGAGGCTGAGAACAGGAGGACCACAAGTGCGAGCTGCGTAGTGAGACCCTGCAATAACCAAATGCGTAAAATAAACAGATAAGTAATTAAAGAAATTATACCTTAAATTTGATTGGCTGATTTAGTTTTGTTTTGCTTTGTCTTGTTTTTTGGTGCCAGGAATCAAACTTAGGGCCTCGTACTTGTTAGACATGTGTTGAGCAATATCCTCAGCCCTAGTTAGAATTTTTATATGTTCTTGATTCAGCTTTGGTAATTCATGTGTATGTAGGAATCTATCCATTTGTTTTGTATTTGTTTTGTGTTTTCATTCCTGTGTGTGTGTGTGTGTGTGTGTGTGTGTGTTTTCATTCTTGAGGAATTTTTTTGGGGGGAGAGAGGATGGCTCAGGATGCCCTCAGGGCAGGTCTGGCAAGGCTTGTGGATCTGGGGATCCAACACAGCATCCTGAGCCTGACTGCTTTGTTTAAGCAGTCACTTAAACAACTGAGCTAATGGGCAGGCGCCCTGTGTTTTCATTCTTTTTAGAATATAAAGTAAGCATTGTTGATCTTCTAGATTCTTGTTATTTCACCTTTTTCATTTCTTTTTTTTTGTTTTTTTTGTATTTTAGTAAGGGTCTACAGGGTCTTACTATGTAGATCGGACTTATAGTGATCTGCCTGTGTTCAGCCTCCTAAGAGCTGGGATTAGAGATGTATACCACCATGCCAGTCTCAATTGCCAGCTCAGCTGGCACCGGGGGCAGGGCTGGCACAGCATGCTGGGGATTGAACTTGGAACCAGCCGATGAGTCCACCTAAGCAGGTGCTTTAATCCTCTGAGCTATTTGGCCAGCCCCCAAAAGTCTAGTAGGTTTTTTTTTTTGGCTGGGTCAGGCTGCCTTCAGGGCAACTCTGGGGATCGAACCATGGTGTCCAAGCACCACAGTCCCTTGCGCCTACTTGCAGGCGCTTTAATCCATGGAGCTATTGTATTACTTCTTAGCGCAGAATGTGACCTGGGCACTCCATTTCCATTCACAGGCCTTATTCCGAATTATTTTTCAAACAGCTTTGCAGTATCCCTAGGAAGTTCAGTTTCCCCCTGTAAATAGTATTTCTCTTTGGAAAACAAGCCCTGTGCAGCTTCTGCCATCAAGTTTTCAGTTTACCGTACTTACTTCTAGAAGCCTAGGACATGCGGAACTGAAACTACTGAGGAAACTTTTTAAAAAGACCCTATAAGGAAACCCAAGCTATTTTAACAAATATTCCTTTAAATATCAGGATATTTCAACACTTCAGAGACTGAAGATTTGGTCTACTAAGGAATTTGACCCGGTAACTAAACACTTCTGACCTCACAAAGTTAACAGTACTGTTACTTCTTTGTTAATTTTTTTGTTTAGTTGGTCAACTTGTGACATTGGGGTTTTGAGGTTCCTCATTACATTTGTATTAGTGCTTATTTGATTTTTCACGTCCAGTGATTTTTTTTTTTTTACATAGTTGGGTATACTGGTATTTAGAGCATATAAATACATGATTGCTGTCTTCCCTTCTTAGATTTTTCCCTTTATAAGGGTTTAGTGACCTTTGTCTCTCTCTAATCAGTCTTAGCTTGAAACTCATTTTGTCTTCAAATAGAATATCTACCCCTGCTCTTTTCCAGATTCCTGTCACATGGAATATTGTTTTCTTTTTTTAATTTTTTTTTATTTTTATTTTTAAAAATATGAGTGTATGAGTCCTTTTTTTGGAGACAGGTTCTCATTTATGTAGTTGAGGTGGGCCTTGAGCTCAGAATGTGCTGCAGGTGATCTTAAACTTGAGGCAGCCCTCTTTCCTCAGCCTCCCAAGTGCTGGGATTACAGCCCTGTGCCACCATGCTCAGCGTGAATTTCTTTTTGAATTGTGTTTCTTCTATGCGGCATATTGTTGGATCTTGCTTCTTGACCCATTCTGTGAGTCTGTTTCTTTTCATTGATGAATTGAGACCACTAACTTTGATGATTATATGTATTAACTATCCTTGTCATGTTATTTTCCTAATTTCAGTCCCCCCCCTCCAGTTGCTTCCCTTGCCTAGTGGATTCATTCTGTTAATGTAGTCCTCATTATTTCTTTCTAGAATGTCCTTCAGAACATTCCAGAGTGTTGGTTTGATGGTCATTAAATTTTTTTTTT
>NW_004524624.1:10167403-10168403 GCF_000260255.1 Octodon degus | reverse complement strand
CTCAAGAACTTCATTCCAAGTTTTTCTAAACTTGAGAATTTGTGTTGAGAAGACTTTTGTGATTCTGATGGATTTTCCGTTATAGGTGATTTGCTTCTAAAGAAAAACTCTTAACAGCTTTTAATATTTTGTTTTTGTGTTGAATTTCTGGAATGTTGACTACTATATGCCTTTATATAGATTTTTTTTTAAATTATAGGTAGTTGGAATTCTTAATATGCTGTACTTCTCTGTATGTCAAATTATTTTTCCCTGCTTGGGAAGTTTTCTGCCATTCTAAATTGATTGATTTGGTACAGGGTCTCACTAAGCAGCTCAGATACCTAGTGATGCTCCTATCTCAGCCTCCCCAGTGCTGAGATTACTGGTGTGCGCCGTCATGTCCGTTTTCAGTGGCCGGCATGGTACCGCATGGCATGCAGTACCTGGGATCAAACCTGGGTTCTTGGGTTTATCAGACAGGCACTTAGACCACTGAGCTATCTCCCAGGCCCTGCCATTACTTCTTTTTTTGGGGGGGAGGGGGCAGAACCAGGGATTGAACTCAGGCCCTTGCACTTGCCAGGGAAGCACTTATTCTACTGAGCTATCTCCCCAGCCCCCTTCCATTACATCTATGATCAAGTTTTTTGTGTAATTTGTGCATCCTCTCCCCTCTCCCCCTCCCCTCTCCCCTCTCCCCTTTCCCCTCTTTCTTTCTTGGAACCGCAGGTTGAACTCAGGTCCTTGCACTTGCCAGGCAAGTGCTTATTCTACTGAGCCATCTCCCTGGACCCCCCCTTTCTTTCTGTCTGTCTGAATCTGTCTGTCTGTCCTTTTGTCCTTCTGACTTTCTGTCTGTCTCTCTGTTTCTGTCTGTCTGTCTGTCTGTCTGTCTCTCTCTCTCTCTCTCTAATATTTAGGGATCAAAACCAGATCCTTGTGCTTAGACCACCTATCTCCCTGGCCCTAGCTCCTTGCTATTTTTTTAAATTTTATTGATTGATTGATTGATTGATTG
>NW_004524624.1:10163511-10164678 GCF_000260255.1 Octodon degus | reverse complement strand
TTTTTTTTTTTTTTTCATTTATTATCTTTTTGAATAGGGTCTTATTATGCAGTCTGGGCAGGTCTTGAGCTCACGTTCTTTTTCTTTTTCTTTTATTTTTTTTGGTAGCAGGGATGAAACTCAGGACCTTGCACTTGCCAGGCAGGCTCTTGAGCTCACTTTGTAGCCCAAGTTGGTCACAAACTTTTAAGGATCCTCCTGCATTAGCCTTCTGAGTGACGGGATTACAGGCATGTGCCACCACACCTGACTTAAAGTTCTTTTGTATTGGGGGGAGCTTTACAGTACCAAGACCTTGCCTTCACCAGTCCTGAGAAATTATTTCTGATTTGATTTTTTTCTGGAACCTCATTTATCTGCTTTATTACTTCCATTGTTACCATTTCAGAGAATCCAGGTGGGTGGGTTTTGTATTGTCCTACCTCATTCCCCCCTAGTTTTGCCTTTGGTGAGCTGGAAGTAAGGGGATTCAACTTGCCTATGTGTCTTCTCATTTTCTATTTTAATTTTTGTTTCATTCTGGGTTGATTCTTGTAAATTACTTATGGCAAATAGCTTTATTGCAACTATTTTGAGACCTTAGGAAACCAGTAATTCTCAGAGATGTCTTCCAAGTGGAGCTGGCTTTTAGAGTTTGATTCTGTTGCAAGACCCTACCTCTTTAATTTATTGAAGATGAGAAGTTGCTGCCTACTTGGACTAGCCCCTGGTTTTTTGGCACTGGCCTATAGTGTTTTTTATGACCTTCAGCAAGCTCAGTCTTGGCATACAAAGAACTACAGATTAGAACAGTTATGTCACTTTGGCTGAAGTAGTGCAATTAGCAATAACAATAGCATGAAACAGCCTAGAAAATGATAAACTGCGGTAACTATTAATTTGCCACCTTTATCCATATAAATTAGATTGTGGTTATATAACAAAAAACCTAAATAAAACCAGAAAATTGTATACAATAATTACACCACCAGTATGGTGGTTTTTACCTTTGGGGGAAAAACTTTAAAGGGGTTAGGATAGCCAGGCATGGTGGCACACACCTGTAATCCCAGCATGCAGAAGGCTGGGATTATTTTGAGTTTGAGACCAACCAGCGCTATATAGTGAGCTCAGGGCCAGCCTGAACTGTGTAGTGAGACTCTATCTCAAAAAGACAAAAAAAAAAAA
>NW_004524624.1:10162900-10163411 GCF_000260255.1 Octodon degus | reverse complement strand
TGAACCGCGGTCCCTGTGCGTTGCTAAGCTTGTTCTAAGTAGGTGCTTTAGACCACTGAGCCATCTCACCAGCCCAAACTATATCTTTTGTTTTTGTTTTTGTTTTTGTATTTAGGACAGGGTGTACATGGTCTCACTGTGTACATCAGACTCATAGTGATCCTCCTGTTTACAGCCTCCCAGGTGCTGGGATTACAGGTGCACACACTGCCACACCAGCATAGGCCACACCCTGGGGCCTGGGGATCGAACTCCTGGCCCCTGTGTCTGCCTAAGCAGGCACTTTAATCCGCTGATGAGCTATTTGGCTGGCCCTCTGTCATCAGTATTTTAATTTTTCTTTTCTTTCTTTCCCCCAGATGGGATTATCTATGCTAGGCTAGTGCTGTCTCTAAACTAATCCCTGGCTCTTTTTACTTATTTATTTATTTACTTTAATTGAGAAGGATTTTTTTTTTCTTTTTATTTTTTGAGATAAATTTTTGCTAGCTTCTTTTTTTCTTTTTTTTTT
>NW_004524624.1:10160024-10161328 GCF_000260255.1 Octodon degus | reverse complement strand
AAAAAAAAAAAGGAAAAAGAAAAGTGTCGACTTCAAGGCATGTTTCTGCTGACCCTGGTAAACAAGGTGGGCAAACAGAGCCCAGATCCCAATTGATTAATCCTGGCAAGCCAGCCATAAATTTACAGGGGATAATGAATAATCCTAGCAAGTTTGCACCTAATAGTACCCCTAAAGTTCAGGCCGGTTTCTTTCTTTTTTTTCTTTTTTGCTCCTAATGCCTTCAAGGCATGACTGGCTGGCTTGAGTTGTGGGGATCGAACCACAGCAACCTGAGCCTGACGGCTTTGTTGAAGCAGCCACTTAAAGAACTGAGCTAAGGGGCAGGCCCCCTCAGGCCGGTTTCTTGCTGTGAGGCTAGAACCAGATTTGGTCAGCCTCAACACTCCATGTGCCTCCTACCAGCTTGAACTCCTTTTCCTGCTGGCTTGAACTTGACTCTTTCATCTCCAAAACAGTTTTATTTTTTTCCTTGACCTCCTGTTGGCTTGTCTTTATTTTCATCTTACCCTGACCCTGGGAGCTGCTAGATGAAGGCACCTTATTGCTTCTCTGAGTTCCAAGCTCAGTTGGCCCCTTTCCAAAATGCCTACTGGCCAATTGCCCTCCCGGGGGACATCTGAGCCAGAATAATTTACCAACCACTGCAGTCCACTGCACCCACTGCTCTGTTCCACTAGTGAGTCTCTCCATGGAGGCCTCTGGAGGTGCCAGGAGTTGGCAATAGTCACCTGTGTGTGTGCAGGTTTGAACTTCCCCTCTCACACCGTGAATCAGGGCTCAGGAAACAGCAAATTGCTAAATCCTTCTTCTGAAAAAGTCTCTCTCTCTTTGCTTTCCCTGTGGGCTTCAATTCTTGCTTCAGATCCTTCCTGCATCTTGAGTAACCTCTCTCTTTTTCTTCTTCATTGTTCTATATTCTAGTATCTGGATACCAAATCTTGGAGAGGCTGTTTCTCTGCTGCACACCACTCTGCCATCTTCCCAGAAATGCCCCCTTTTAAATTTTGAACAGAGCCTTACTAAATTGACATTTCCCAGGATGGGCTCAAATTTTTGATACTAGCTGGTTGTGGTGCCACATACTTTATAATCCTAGCGCTTGGGAGGCTCAAGTAGGAAGATGGCCACCCTGTGCTACATGGTAAGTTCAAGGCCAGTCTAAACTACATAGTGAATCCCTGTCTCAAAAAAAACCAAAATAGGGCCAGGGAGATAGCTCAGTAGAATAAGCGCTTGCCTGGCAAGCTCAAGGGCCTGAGCTCAAAGCCTGGTTCTGGGAAAAAAAAAAAAAAAAAAAAAAA
>NW_004524624.1:10150230-10152730 GCF_000260255.1 Octodon degus | reverse complement strand
CCGTTTCCTTTTTTGGAGATAGGGTTTTACTTTTAGCTCAGGGTGACCTGAGGAATTCTCAGCAATCCTCCTGCTGATAGAGGGGAAATCTAACTCCCCACCTGTTAGATGCCAAATGTGCTGAGTTCCTATTCCCAGAACACTGAAGTTCCAAGGGACAGTGAAGGATAAAAGTAAGAAAGGTTTATTGAAAGATAGCTCCTAGTGAGCGCAAGGCCAGCCTGAACTGCATAGTGAGACCTCGTCTCAAAAAAAAAAGATAGCTCCTGATGCCATACTGGACCCTCCCCTGGGTGCACTGAGAGGATGATTGAGACTGGGTGTGGTGGTACACGCCTGTAGTCCCAGCACCGGGAGGCTGAAAAGAGGATCACTATGAGTCTGGTCTGTGTAGTGAGACCCTGGAGACCCTGTACTAAAAATAAAAAATAAATAAAGCTCTTTTTTTTTTTTAATAAAGCTCTTAAGAGACTAAAAGTGTGAACCCCTTTGTCAAGGAGTGATTTGTCAACCAAAGTCACAAGGTGACTACGAGATGGGTCAAACTATAATCAGCCTATAATTTATAGAATTATAATTTATAGAATTCTGTGCTTTATAAAATTATAAATGTAGCCACTTACCCAATACTGAGGGTACATAGAAAGAACAATCCTTTTTTTTTGGTATGGGGATTGAACTCAGGACCTTATACCTGCAGGTAGGTGCTTAAGCTACTGAGCTATCTCCCAACAAAGGCATTTGGGGGAAGGAATGGTTGTGGATGTTCTAGTCACCATCTAGGTGACTAATGTCTAGATGAACTTCCTAGACCAGGTGTGCCAATTACATAATAATTCTAAATTACTGCTTATCCTTTAGGGAGACTTGTAGGCATCTTCATCTTGAGGCCTGGTCTTAAGATGTGCCTTCAGCAACAATTCTTTCTTTCTTTTTTTTTTTTTTTGCGGTACCAGAGATTGAACTCAGGACCTTGGGCTTGCCAGGCAAGCACTTATTCTACTGAGCTCTCTCTTTCTTTCCAGCAACATTTCTGATGTCTTTATTTTTCATTGACTTCCTTGAAAGCCTAGTCCCTCTCTGACTGTAAATTAATTTCTATCTAATTTAGCTGCCTATATCCAGGCGTGGTAGTGCATGCCTGTTATTTCAGCAGCACTCAGGAGGCTGAGGCAGAAGGATTGCTGATAGTTTGAAGTCAACCTGGGCTACAAAGCAGGTTCAAGACCAGCATGAATTGAATAGTGAAATCCTGTTTCAAAAGACAAAAAAAAAAAAAAAAAAAATTAGCTGCCTGTAATAACTGCTTCAACCTCCAAAGTGCTGGGATTGCAGTTGTGTACTATCACACCCAGCTTTGTCATTTTCCTCAAAATTATTTAGGACCTATTTACTCCTTTCCCTTGACTGAGAATCTAAAAAAAAAAAATTTTTTTTATTGTTGTTGTTTTTAGACAGGGTCTTGCTATATATTTTAGGCTGGCTTTGAATTCACTATGTAATTCAGGCTGCTCTCAAACTTGAAACAATCTTCCTGCCTCGGCCTCCTGATTCCTGGTATTATAGTGATGTGCCACCATGCCTAGCTTTCAAAATGCTACTATTTATTTATTTATTTTAAATTTAATATTTTTTTAATGCATTTAGTACAGGGTCTACAAGGTCTCACTACACAGATCGGACTGGTAGTGATCCTCCTATTTTCAGTCTCCCAAGCACTTGGATTACAGTGCACCACCATGCCTTGTCTCTATTGTTTTCTCAGCATGCCCCAGGGTTGGGGCCAGAAGGGCACATCAGGGATCAAACCCCAGTCCCTGCTGTGCCTAAGGAGGCCCTTTAATCCACTGAGCTATCTGGCCCACCCTTCAAAATGCTATTTCTTAGAAAAATTGTTTATTTATTTGTTTGTTTGGTACAGGTCTCACTACACAGTTTGTACTCTGGTGATCCTCCTGTCTCAGCCTCTCCAGCACTGGGATTACAGGTGTGCACCACCATGCTTGTTTTGGTGGCCAGCATGGCACTCCCAGAATGTTGGCACAGCATGTGGTACTGGGGATCAAACCTGGGTCCTTGCACTTGCCAGGCAGGCGCTTAAGCTTCTGAGCTATCTCTTCAGCCCTCAACATGCTATTTTTGATTTGTTTTATTGTTGTTTTTGTATCAGGAATTGAACTCAGGACCTTGTGCTTGCCAGGCAGGCACTGTGTCACTGAGCTATGTCATTGGCTGTCTTTATTTTCTTTAAAGCCCTAATTAAAATCATGTTCTGGGGGCCAGTGAGATAGCTCAGGACTAACGTGCCACTTTATTTTATTTTTTATTTATTTATTTATTTATTTATTTGTGGTGCTGGGGATTGAACTCGGGACCTTGCACTTGCCAGCCAGGTGCTTTTGCCATTGAGCTGTCTCCTCCAGCCCTTACAGTGCCACTTTAAACTTATTTATTAAACTTGTTTATTTACTTAGTAATATGTTTATCTGGAAATTAAGGG
>NW_004524624.1:10148706-10150130 GCF_000260255.1 Octodon degus | reverse complement strand
TCCTTGGCCTCAGCCTCTGAGAGTTTCTGGGATTAAAAGCACGCACCACCATGCCTGGCTCTGCTCTTTATATGTCTTGTGGTGGAATGAGGAGTGGCGTTGGTAGAAATGTGTTTGACCATATCTCTTCTTCATAAGATGTAGAGAGTCCTCGCTCCAAAGGATGCTACTCCCATTGTAACAGAAAGGGACTTAGTGCCTCTCATCCTTACTTGGGGACTGGAGGACAGTTCTGGAGCACCAGCAAAAGCTGCATTCAGTATCTTTGACACTGGCTCTTTGTGGCTGCACTGGGCCTGGGTGCAGGTGGGCTAGCCAGATAATCTAAATTCCTAATAAAAGGGTATTTATTTATTTATTTATTTATTTTTTTGTCCTGGGGATTGAACTCATGACCTTGCACTTGCCAAGCAGATGCTGTGCTGCTGAGCTATAGCCCCAGCCCTTTTTTTTTTTTTTTTGAGACACGGTATCACTATGTAATTCAGGGTGACTGAGTTCATTATATAGCACCCTTCTGCCTCAGCCTCTCAAGTGCCAGGATTACAGGCATGCACCACCATGCCTGGCTCTTATTTCTTACTTATTTATTTTTTTGGACACAAGGTCTCCCTAAGTATGATAGTTCAAACTGGCTTTAAATTCACTGTGTAGGGCTAGGGATATAGCTCAATGGCACAGGTGCCTGCCTGGCAAGTATAAGATCCTGAGTTTAATTCCTGGTACAAAAAGAAAAGATAAACTAAATCAAAAATAGCATTTTGAAGGGCCAGCCAGATGGCTCAGTGGAGTAAAGGGCCTGCTTAGGCAGACACAAGGACCAGGTTTTGTGCTGAGACAGCAAATGAGACTGGGCGTAGTGGTGTGGGTTTGTAATCCCAGTGCTTGGGAGGCTGAAAACAAAATGATCACTACGCGTCCAAGCTGTGTAGTGACACCCTGTAGACCCTGTACTAAATACATTTCAAATCCCCCCCCCAAAAAAAAAAAAAAAAACAGAAGTTTGAGGATTGGGGAGATAGCTTGGCGGCCTAAGCACCTGCCTGGCAAATGCAAGGACCCAGTTTTGATCCCCAGTGCCACATGCTATGTCAGCCCCAGAACCCTGGGCATGCTGTGCCAGCCACCAAAACCGGCATGGTGTACAGGCTTGTAATCCCAGCGCTGGGGAGCCTGAGATAGGATTACTATGAATCTGAACCATCTGTATCACATATATAAATAAAATATTTTTAAATAATAAATGAATAGGAGTTGGAAGAGGCGAGTCCGGTCTCAAAATGGAGGGCCATGATCCAAAGGAGCCAGAGCAATTGAGGAAGCTGTTTATTGGTGGTCTGAGTTTTGAAACTACCGATGATAGTTTAAGAGAACATTTTGAAAAATGGGGCACACTCACAGATTGTGTGGTAATGAGAGATCCT
>NW_004524624.1:10145237-10148606 GCF_000260255.1 Octodon degus | reverse complement strand
AAAAAAAAAAAAAAAAAAAAAAATTAGCTGCCTGTAATAACTGCTTCAACCTCCAAAGTGCTGGGATTGCAGTTGTGTACTATCACACCCAGCTTTGTCATTTTCCTCAAAATTATTTAGGACCTATTTACTCCTTTCCCTTGACTGAGAATCTAAAAAAAAAAAATTTTTTTTATTGTTGTTGTTTTTAGACAGGGTCTTGCTATATATTTTAGGCTGGCTTTGAATTCACTATGTAATTCAGGCTGCTCTCAAACTTGAAACAATCTTCCTGCCTCGGCCTCCTGATTCCTGGTATTATAGTGATGTGCCACCATGCCTAGCTTTCAAAATGCTACTATTTATTTATTTATTTTAAATTTAATATTTTTTTAATGCATTTAGTACAGGGTCTACAAGGTCTCACTACACAGATCGGACTGGTAGTGATCCTCCTATTTTCAGTCTCCCAAGCACTTGGATTACAGTGCACCACCATGCCTTGTCTCTATTGTTTTCTCAGCATGCCCCAGGGTTGGGGCCAGAAGGGCACATCAGGGATCAAACCCCAGTCCCTGCTGTGCCTAAGGAGGCCCTTTAATCCACTGAGCTATCTGGCCCACCCTTCAAAATGCTATTTCTTAGAAAAATTGTTTATTTATTTGTTTGTTTGGTACAGGTCTCACTACACAGTTTGTACTCTGGTGATCCTCCTGTCTCAGCCTCTCCAGCACTGGGATTACAGGTGTGCACCACCATGCTTGTTTTGGTGGCCAGCATGGCACTCCCAGAATGTTGGCACAGCATGTGGTACTGGGGATCAAACCTGGGTCCTTGCACTTGCCAGGCAGGCGCTTAAGCTTCTGAGCTATCTCTTCAGCCCTCAACATGCTATTTTTGATTTGTTTTATTGTTGTTTTTGTATCAGGAATTGAACTCAGGACCTTGTGCTTGCCAGGCAGGCACTGTGTCACTGAGCTATGTCATTGGCTGTCTTTATTTTCTTTAAAGCCCTAATTAAAATCATGTTCTGGGGGCCAGTGAGATAGCTCAGGACTAACGTGCCACTTTATTTTATTTTTTATTTATTTATTTATTTATTTATTTGTGGTGCTGGGGATTGAACTCGGGACCTTGCACTTGCCAGCCAGGTGCTTTTGCCATTGAGCTGTCTCCTCCAGCCCTTACAGTGCCACTTTAAACTTATTTATTAAACTTGTTTATTTACTTAGTAATATGTTTATCTGGAAATTAAGGGTTTTTTTTTTGTTTGGTTGGTTTTGGTTTTTTTGCAGTACTGGGGATTAAACCTAGAGCCTTACATTTAAATACATCTCCAGCCCCTTGTTTTTTGTGGTACTGGCTTTAAACCCAGGACCTTGTACTGAGGTATACAGCTATCCCATTTTTAAATTTTGAGATAGTCTTGCTCGGTTTTCCAGCCTGGGCTCAAACTTGGCTCTTCCTGCCTCAGCCTCTTAGAAGCTAGGATTACAGGCCTGCAACACCAGGCCTGGCTCTAGTACATTAATTTTTTTTTTTTTTTTGAAGGAATTAAGGATTTATTTCACTGACAGTGACTGGAGATTTCATTGTATACTCAGCTGGTTCAAGGCAGACTATTGTGAGATTCCAGACATCCCGAGAGTGGTTTCTGAGCCTTTAGCCCTCAGGAGACTGAGGCAAGGGGATGGCCATGAACTGGAGGTCGGCCTGGGTTTCCTAGCTTAAAGCAGCTTTAGTTGCATAGCAAGACATAGGAGACTTCTTTGCTCCATTTGCTCCAGAGAGAGGGTCAGCGCCTCCCTCTTTTCCCAACATGTCCTCTCTGCTCGAGGCGGCCTCAGTCACAGACCCATCGCCCTGCACCACACGGTGTGGAGGAGAGCCCGGGGCACCTCAGAGAGGCCTGTTAGTTAACAGCTGCACAAAGCAGCTGTTCAGTGTGCATTATCTTTCCACAGCTTGGAACATCTCCATTGCACCTTGCAGCCCAGTACGGACATTACTCCACTGCAGAAGTGCTGCTCCGCGCAGGCGTTAGCAGGGATGCTCGCACCAAAGTGGACAGGACCCCGCTGCACATGGCTGCAGCAGATGGACACGCGCACATTGTGGAGCTGCTCGTCAGGGTAAAGCAGGACTGAGGGGGGCTGTGTGGGAAAGTCTTCCGCCTCCCTTTTGTCTTAGTGTGCTGGGAAGAGGAAGGTGTAGCCAGAGTGTTGAGTTGCAGCTCTTTTCAAGAGTCCACATGGCTATGAGGAAATTGTTCTGTAGTTTTTTTTAAATGCTAAACAGATTTTACTGATTTCATTCGTTTTCTGCAGGTGTTCTCTGTTCTTAGGCCTATTTTTTAGGCACTCAGCTAGCTCTCTTTAATAAATGCAATAAAAAGCTATTCTTTTCCCTTCCTTTCCCATCTGTTAGAATTTCCCAGAGATATCCTTAGAAGACCCTCTCTTTGAAAACATGTCTATCAGCATTCAGGAGAATTTCAGAAATGTTTTTCCTTTTGATGTTCCTTAAATGTGATCTGAATTTAAGAATGTAGAATTGCTGTGGAAATTCTGTGTGTTTTGGTGAAGAGATCTCACACCTGTGCTACTACTGTTGCCACTGTTTAAGAATTGCTTTTCTCTGACAGAATGGTGCAGATGTGAATGCCAAGGACATGCTGAAGATGACAGCTCTGCACTGGGCCACAGAACACCATCATCGGGATGTTGTAGAGCTGCTTATCAAGTATGGAGCTGATGTCCATGCTTTCAGCAAGTTTGATAAGTCAGCCTTTGACATAGCTCTGGAAAAAAACAATGCTGAGATTCTGGTCATCCTCCAGGTATGGTTCTTTTTGTCCTGGACAGAGTAAACTTCAGTTGAACTGAATTTTCCTCAGTTGGGCATGGTGGCACACTTCATTTTGTTTTGTTTCTTTGTCTTTTTGAGATAGGGTCTTGTTACGCAGTTAAGGCTGGACTTGAGCTTGTTTTGTAGCTCACACTGGTCTCCAAGGATCCTCCTGCCTCAGCCTTCTGAGTGCTGGGATTACAGGTGTGTACCACCACACCTGGTTTATTGTTACACTTGTGTAATCCCAGCAGTCTGCAAGGCTGAAGCAGGAGCATGACAGATTTGATTCCGGCCTCAGCAATTCAATGGCTGAAGTTGAGACCAGTAGCCTAGGATGGCCTCAAATTTGTGGTGGTCTCTTGCCTTAGTCTCTCAAGTGCTAGGATTACAGGTGTACACCACCACATCTGGCATCAAAATTTTATTTTATTTATTTATTTATTTTTGCGGAACTGGGGATTGAACTCAGGCCCTTGTGCTTGCCAGTGGAATCACTGAACCATCTCCCCAGCCCCTATCTGGCATCAAAATTTTAAAAGT
>NW_004524624.1:10144249-10145137 GCF_000260255.1 Octodon degus | reverse complement strand
TAAATTAATTAATTTACGATGTAGTCCAGGCTGGCCTTGAATTTGGGCCAGGCCTTCTGCCTCGGTCTTTTGAATGTTGGTGTTATAGGTGTGTAGTACCATTCCCAGGTAAAAGGGCACTTAAAAGGATCTTATAAGATCCTATTATGATAACCAGATTATTTAAAATCAGTGAAGAGCATAGGAATTGACAGGACAGGCATAATGAGTTATAAAATGGCACTCTTGGCCAGAGAGATAGCTCAGTAGAATAAGCACTTGCCTGGCAAGCACAGGGTCCTGAGTTCAATCTCTGGTACCACAAAAGTAAAATAAAATGGGACTCTTTCACTGCAGCCACAGATTGTTGATGCAGCTTTGTGTGAAGGCTCTGCACTCAATCCCTAACATCACACGCAAAAAATAGAAGAAGTCGCTGACCTGTTTTCTAGGGTGGCTAGAGCCTATTATATTACTGCATAGCAATTTATGAATAATCCAGTTTTTTCTACATCTTCTCCAGTATATGGTATTATCATTTAAAAATAACTGTTACTCATTCCAATGTGTGTGTTGTGTTGACCTTTTCATTTCTGTAAGAGAACTCTTTAGTATTGTTAGTGGCTAATTACTTTCTATATTAGTGCTTACAAGAGCTTGCAGGGCTATGGCATGGCTCTTCAGAAGACTCCACATACTGTGAAGCAGATTTAATCTGGGACACAAATTTACTTGATTGGTCTACAGTAGCCCCCTAGAGGGTCAGATATAAACAGTGAAAAAGATCTGTCTGAGCTAGACATCCAAAGGATCCAGCTGAGGGCCCGGAAACCAAGCTGTTTCCCTCTTGAGCCCTCATCAGGAGGCACCTTGAAAGACGGCTCTGTACCAGGAGGTTTAAAGGGTTAA
>NW_004524624.1:10140456-10143552 GCF_000260255.1 Octodon degus | reverse complement strand
AGGTGCAGTGGCACATACCTGTAATCCCAGAATTTGGGAAGCTGAGGCAGGAGGATCATTGTAAGTTTGAAGGCAGCCTGGGCTACAAAGTGAACTCAAGGCCAGCTTGAACTACATAGCAAGTGCTTATCTTCAAAAAATCCAAAAAGCAAAAATAAACTGAGTTTTCCTCATCTTATCAAATTATGTCTCACCCTTCTAACTCAGTGTCATTTTCTCCCTCCTTCCTCCTTCCCTTCCTCTTTTTTTCTTTCTATCTTCTTGGTACTAGGAATTGAATCCTGGGCCATTCTCCTACTTTGCTAAAACTTCAGTTTTGTTTTTTTAATTTTGAAACAGTGTCTCTGTAAGTTACTGACCTGAGCTCCTCACACTTGAGTCTTCTGCCTTTGCCTCCTGAAGAGCTGAGATTACATATGTGTGCTATAGTACGCCTGCTTCCTCCTCCCCTCCTCTCTCCTCTCTCCTCTCTCCTCTCTTCTTCTTTTCTTCTTTTTTGGAGACAGAGTAGTACTGTGTATCCCAGGCTGGCATGGAACTCTCGTGTTCCCTTCTATGTCACTCAGCCTCCTGAGTGCTGGAGTTACAGGCATGTGACACCACACCTAGTTCTTCCCCTTTTAATTAAATTTCCTCTGAGACAGAAGTAGAAGTCATTTTGTATTTTCTGAATGTATATCAGTTTGATATGAGGCAGTATATAGCCCTAAAGCACACTGGGTAATATGGAAATTGTTTCAGAATTAAAAATTAGCTGTAATAATTTCATTTGTTGGTTTGTTTGAAGCTCACTATGTAAGCACAGGCTGGCTTTGAACTCATGTAGCTAAGACTGGCCTCAAGTTCATGGTGATCCTCCTGCCTCAGCCTTCCAAGTGCTGGTATTATAGCTATGCACTGGGTCTGTTTTCAAAATTTTTATTTTATTTTGTATGTATTTAGTACAGGGTTTCACTGTACACAGATCCGATTCATAGTGTTACTCCTATTATCAGCCTTCCAAATGCTGGGATTACAAGCGAGCGCCACCACGCCCAGTCTCAGTCGCCTTCTCAGCATGTCCCAGAGGCAGCACCCTTTGTCTGCCAAAGCAGGTGCTCTAATCTGAGCTATCTGGCCAGCCCAAAAATTTTTATTAGCACAAGTTTGCGGTATATAATTATAACATTCATTGTGGGGAGTTGGTATATGTACAGAGCACATTTTAATTTCTTTTACTTCCTCTTTCCCCTTCTTCCCCTGTGATGATTCCTTAGTTTCTTTTTTTATTTGCTTGGGGTTTTTTTAGTGTTGGAGATTGAACCTATTGCCTTTGCGCTGAGTTACATCCCCAGCCTCTTTAAATTTTTTATTTTGGGGCTGGTGAGATGGCTCAGTGGTCTAAAGCACCTACTTAGAACAAGCTTAGCAAATCACAGGGACTGTGGTTCAATCCCCCAGCACCACATGTCAGCCAGCCCCGCCCCCTGGTGGGCTGAGCTGGCCACACACACACACACAACACCCACACAAATAAATAAATAAAATTTAAATTTTTTTATTTTGAGACAAAGTCTCACTAAGTTGCCCAGACTAGGTTAAAATATGGCAGCAGTTATTTTCATTTAATTTAATTTAATTTAATTATTTATTTAATTTATTGCGGAACCAGGGATTGAACTCAGGCCCTTGCACTTGCCAGGGAAGCGCTTATTCCACTGAGCCATCTCCCTGGCTCCTATTTTATTTTATTTTTGAGACAGTCTCACTATGCAGTTCAGGCTGTCCTTAAACTCACTTTGTAGTCCAGGTTGCCCTCAAACTCACTGTGCTCAGGCTGTGGAGATAGCTCGGTGGTTTGAGCGCCTGCCCGACATGTACAAGGACCCAGGCTCAGTCCCTGGTACAGCATGCCTTGCCAGCCCCGGAACCCCAGGTGCACCGTGCCAGCCCCAGAACCAGGCATGGTGGTACACACCTGTAACCCCAGTGCTGGGAAGGTTGAGATAGGAAGATCACTACAAGCTAAGCAGTGTAGCGAGACCCTGTACTAAGTAAATTAATTAATTAATTAATTAATTTTTAAAAAATCTGTGGTACTACTGCTTGTTGGCAACTCTCAAAGTGCTAGGATTATAGGCATGTGCTACTGCACCTTGCTTAACTGTTTTCAAAGTACACAGAAAAGTGAAAAAATAATATGTTGGTGTGAACAAAGTAAATTGATGATCTGTGAAAGCACATTAAATGTTCAGGAAAGGTAAGCATTGCTGGGTGTGGTAGTGCATACCTAATAGTCCCAGCACGCAGAAGGTTGATGCAGGAAGAGCGATAAAAGTTTTGAGGGCAGCCCAAACTACATAGAGAAACCTTGTCTCAAAAAACAAAACAAAACAAAGGAAAAATAATAATAATAAAAAATTAAAGGTTGATACAATTCAGTTTGCTTCAAAAATGCAATCGCTTGGAGTACAGTGCAGAGAAGATAGTGCTCCTGACCACATGATAATTTTTATTAGGCCAAGAAAGTGACAGCTTCACCTAAAGAAATGATGACACATGCCTATAATCCCAATATGGGAGGCTGAGGCAGAAGTGCTGCAAGTTCGAGACCAGCCTGGACCACACAGAGAGACCCTTTCCCCCCCCAAAAAAAAAGTGATAGTGGAGAGTAGGAAAGTGAGTGAAAGATTGAAGCAAAAATTTAATGGAAGGACCGCCAGAGAGCTCAGCAGACTAAAGTGCCTACTTAGGCAGAGCACAGCAGCTGGGCTTGGATCCCCTGCCTGCAGTGCCAGCCCCACCCCTGGAGCTCACTGAGACAGCAAATGAGACTGAGCGTGGTGGTGCGCACCAACCAATAAGCCCAGCGCTTGGGAGTCTGATCTGTGTGGTGAAACCCTGTAGACCCTATACTAAATCCATTAAAAAGAAATAAATGAATAAATAAATTTAATGGGATCCAGAGAATAATAGATGTTTCACTTGAAATTCTTAGTCAGTAGGGTAATTATGTATCCAAAATTAGCTGGGGCAAGGGAGATGGCTCAGTAGAATAAGTGCTTGCCTGGTAAGCGCAAGGGTCTGAGTTCAATCCCCAGTTCCACAAAAAAAAAA
>NW_004524624.1:10138391-10140211 GCF_000260255.1 Octodon degus | reverse complement strand
GCTTATTCTACTGAGCCATCTCCCCAGCCCCCTTTGGACTTTTTAAAGTAGTAATTTTGTTTATAGAACACTCCTGAAAGAAAAAATAAAGTAAAATGAAGCATCTTTTCACCAGAATTGAGCAAATATTCTTGGAAACAAAAGTAAAGCATATGGAAGTAGACTTTAATATCTGGTACTCACTTATTGGCCTGCTGAATTCCCCTAGGAATTTCTTAGCAGCAGAATGGAACAAGTGCTCAGATGGGCCTCTAGAGAATGTTTTTATCCGTAGGTTCTCTGCAGGGAGCTCCAGCTAGCATACTGACTGTGGCTAATAGATCATAGAATATGAATGTCACAGATTACTTCTCAGGCTATTCAGACCAGTTCTCTCATTTTTCAAGTGAGCCAAGATTTAGAAAGATGAAGTGAACTGTCTGGGAAGTTTTTGCAAATAACACACCTTTCCTTTTCTCAACCAGACACAAATATAGGAAAGCAATCTAACATCTCTGTTGCTCTGGGTTGATTTAAAAAGAAAAAAGAAAGAAAAAACAGTAGTATTAATGAGAACTGGGAGCTCCCTGTTATGTGCAGAGCTGGTTCTGTTCTGTGGAGCGCTGCTGGGAGCTGCACATGACTCCTGTGAGTGCTGTGACCTTAAAGTGTCCTGTCTCATTTTCAGGAAGCGATGCAGAGTCAGGTCACTCCTAACTCGGAAAGAGCCAGCCCTGGGAGCAACCCCGTGACTGTGGCTGCTCCATTTATCTTTACCTCCGGAGAGGTTGTTAACCTCGCTAGCCTTGTTTCTTCAGCCAACACCAAAACCACCTCAGGTAATATCCTGATAATGCAGTAACACCTACTTTATGGGGGTGTTGTTGAGAGTTTGAGATTTTGTATTTCACTGTTTCATACCAGGGCTTCAGTAATGGTTCTTAGATGAAAATACCACTTCTTTACAAAAGGTTGCTCTTCATGTGAGCAGCCTGGGATGACCTGTGAAAATGGTGTGCTACTCTCTCAACCCAGAAAACCCTACAAAATCATGCAAATCAAGAGGCTCAAATCTTCGCGTTTACTTTAAGAATATGCGTGAAGGGCTGGGGAGATAGCTTGGCCCTCTAAGCACCTGCCTGGAAAGCTCAAGGACCTAAGTTAAATCCCCTGATACCGCATGCTGTGCTAGCCGTGGAACAGGGTGCCCCGTGCTAGGAAGGCTGACACTGGAGGATCACTAAGAGTCTGAACTGATGAACTGCGTAGTGAGTCCTTGTGTCCAAAAAAGAAATTCATAAATAATTAAAAGAAAAAGAAAAAGAACATGCATGAAACTGCCCAGGCCATCAAGGGTATGCATATCTGAAAGGCCACCAAGAATTTGAAGGATGTATGTGTACCATTCTGGTGTTACAATGGTGGAGTTGGTAGGTGTGCCCAGGCCAAACAGTGGGGCTGGCCACGGGGTCAGTGGCCCAAAAAGAGTGCACATGCTTAAAAATGCAGAGAGTAATGCTGAGCTTACACACAAGGGCCGGAGTTCAATCCCCAGTTACACCAAAAAAAAAAAAAGTTGATCCTGTCATGTCCACAAGGAGGCAGTAGTGACCTTCATTTTATAGGCTGTCTAGTTTTTTTAGTCATTTTGCTTTCAGGGAAATGATTCAAAATTTAGTTTAAACCAGGCATGATGGTGCATGCCTGTAATCCCAGCACTCCTAGCACTCAGTAGGCTGAGGCAAGAAGATCACTGAGTTTAAGGTCAGTCTGAACTACATGGCAAGACCCTGTCTTAAAAAACAAAACAATATAAATTTAACTTAAATTTTATATATATA
>NW_004524624.1:10135632-10137041 GCF_000260255.1 Octodon degus | reverse complement strand
TTGAACCACGGTCCCTGTGCTTTGCCAAGCTTGTCTCAAGTAGGTGCTTTAGACCACTTAGCCATCTCTCCAGCCCTAGGTTCGATTCCTGATACCACATGCTGTGCCCTGGAACGCTGGGCACACTGTATTGGCTACCACTGAAACTGGGCATGATGGCATGCACCTGTAATCCCAGTGCTGGGGTGGCTGAGACAGAAGGATCACTACGAGTCCAAGCAGCATAGCAAGACACTGTACCAAATAAATAAATAATAAGTTTTTTTAAAAAAAGGGAAAAAGACTCGGTGTGGTGGTGCGTGCCTGTAATCCCAGCTCTTGGGAGGCTATAACTAGGTGGATCACTATGAGTCCAATCTAGTAGTGAGACCCTGGACATCCCGTAGACCCTTCCCTAATGAAAATAAAAATAAAAATAAAAAAGGGGAAAGGGCTGGGGAGCTAGATTGGCTGGGGAGATAGATCGGCTGTGTAAGCACCTGCTTGACAAGCGTAAGGACCCAAGTTCGATCTCCAGTACTACATGCTGTGCTGGCCCTGAAACCCTGGGCACTCTGTGTTGGCCCTGAAACCAGGCGTGGTGGTCCATGCCTGTAATCCCAGTGCTGGGGAGGCTGAAGCAGGAGGATCACTATGAGTCCTAACTGCATAGTGAGACCCTGTACCAAATAAATACTTTTTTTTTTTGGCAGAACCAGGGATTGAACTCAGGCCCTTGCACTTGCCAGGGAAGCGCTTATTCCACTGAGTCATCTCCTTGGTCCCTACATTTTTTTAAAAAGAAAGAAAGAAGAAAAGTTTTAAGACACATTCACTTTGTGTATTATTATTCAATTGGACTTTTTTTTCAGGAGTGATGGGCTTCTTGTTTCCCATGATCCACTAGGTTTTTTTTATTTTTCTCTTGTTTTTTGTTTTGTTTTGTTTTGTTTTGTTTTCAAGTGGGACTTCAACTTTTAGCCTTTATATTGAGCTATCTTCAGAGCCTTTTTTCGTTTTAAATTTTGAGACAGGATCTCTTTAAATCGCTAAATTGCCTGGACTGAGCTTAAAAATTGTGATCTTCCTGCCTTAGCCTTCCAGGGTGCTGGGATTACAGACATACCTGGCCTTAGTGGATATGTTTGATGCCAAAATTCATACTGTAAAGTTTGCTTTCAAACTGTCCATTTGTGACTAAGAATATCAGGCACCATCAATGCCACCATCAAACTGCAGGAACTTGGGAAAGCAGATTAATTTAAACATGAAGGCTTCTGGCTCATATTACTACAGTGAATCAGGGCAAAACAAAGCCATAAAGGTGAATTTCCTATTTTAACACAATCATAAAGTACATTCCTGAGTCAAATATAAGTAATTTTGTATTGGTTCCTAAAGAACATAAGTTTTAGGAAAAAAAAAAAAAA
>NW_004524624.1:10116956-10131492 GCF_000260255.1 Octodon degus | reverse complement strand
AAAAAAGATACTTCCTAAAGCTGGGTATAATCCCAGTACTTGGGAAGCTGAGACAGGAGGATTGCCATGAGTTCAGGCCAGCCTCAGCTACATAGTGAGTTCAGGGGGACCCTGTCTCCAACAATCAAACAGAAAGCCACACTTAAGCTACTCCCTAAAAAACATTCCAAGACAGCATGGTGATATAATATCGCACCTATAATGTTAGCAGTCTGGGAGGCTGAGATGGGAAGGTCATAAATTCAGTCCCAGCCAGGACATTCTAATGACTTAGTGAGACTCTGTCTCAAAATAAAAAAAATGACAGGAATGTAGCTTAGTGCCAAAGCCCCTGGGTTCAATATCTGGTACCACCAAAAGAAAAGACAGGGGTTTTAAGATCAAATAATTGTGGAACTCAAGATAGTATCCTGTACAGTGTAGGAGACTCCCGATGTTCATTAGCTTATTGAAACTTCTGATACTACCTGCAAAACAAAACAAAATGTAAGCATATTAAACTAGAATTTTGAAAATGTACTTGTACATAGAACCCAATCCCATTGAAAACTATTAACATCTCTGTGAAGACATTTTAGAAAAGCGTTGTAATACATTCCCTGTTTTCTTTTCTCCCTTGACTTAGCATTGTTCACAAAAGCTTTTTGTAAACTGTTGAATATTTTTTTTATTTTCAATTTTTCCTGTCCTTGAATAGCATCTATTTCAAGGAGGATTAAATTGCTGTACTTCAATTTTTTTAAAGAGCTGAAAAATTAAATTTTCTTTCATTATGTCTAGCCAATTCAGAGGAAATCATAGAGGGAAATTCTGTTGACTCATCGATCCAGCAAGTGATGGGAAGTGGAGGCCAGAGAGTCATCACCATAGTGACTGATGGAGTCCCTCTGAGTAACATCCAAACTGCCATCCCTCCTGGAGGCCTTGGCCAGCCATTTATAGTAACTATGCAAGATGGACAACAAGGTGAGTTATCTGTGGCAGACAGTTGCTCCTTAGAAAATGTTTTAGACAGTCCACCCCTCTGAAAATGAGGCATTAAAACAAATAGCAGGAGCCAGGCATGGTGGCGCATGCCCGTAATCCCAGCACTTGGGAGGCTGAGGCAAGAGGATTGCTATGAGTTCATTCAAGGCCAGCCTGGGCTACAGAGTGAACTCAAGGTCTGAACTACATAGTGAGACCCTGTCTCAAAAAGACAAAAAACAAATAGTGGGACTTGGAGAATCCCGTATGCAAGATGGGACAAATTGGACCAGCCAGATAGCTCAGCAGACTGAAGAGCCTACTTAGGCACAGTACAGTGGCCAGGGTTCATTCCCCCAGCATGCTGTCCTGGCCCTGCTCCCAGGATGTGCTGAGAGGGCCATTGAGACTGGGCGTGGTGGCATGACTCTTGGGAGGCTGAAAACAGGAGAATCACTGTGAGTTGGGATCTACATAGTGAGACCCTGTAGACCCTAGACCCTGTAAATCCTGTACTAAATACATTAAAAAAAGGGGCTGGTGAAATGGCTCAGTGGTCTAAAGCACCTACTTAGAACAAGCTTAGCAAAGCGGTTCAATCCCCCAGTACCACATGCCAGCCAGCCCCACCCTCTGGTGGGCTGAGCTGGCCACACACAAATAAATAAATAAATAAATTAATTAATTAATTAAATTAAAACTTAAAAAAAAAAAGGGGGGACAAACTGAGAAAAAGGCTGGAAGTGTTCATACATGCCTATAGTCCCAGCATTCAAAAGGCTGAAGCAGGAGATTCTATGTAAACGTTCAAAGTCAGTCTGAAAAACATAGTTGAGACCCTGTTTAAAAAAGAAAGGGGGAAAAAAAAATTAGATACACACACACATACGAGATTTTGGGGTGGCACCCAGACCTCAGGTATGCTTAGGCAAGCACTCTACTACTAAGCTACATAGCTCAATATGTAACCTTTTGAGATTGCTTTTCTTTTTCTTTTTCTTTAAGAGATAAGGTCTCGCCATGCAGTGCAGGCTGGCCTTGAACTCACTATGTAGTCCTGGGCTTCTAGGCATATACCACCCAGCCCAACTTTGAGAGTGGCTTTTTCACTCAGCATAATACCCTTAAAGTTCATCCAAGGTAGAGCTGGGGAGATAGCTCAGTAGAATAAGGGCCTGAATTCAATCCCTGGTTCTGGAAAAAAAAAATCATCAAACTATTCTTTGTATCAGTAGTTTTGTGTTTTTTTTTGTTTTTTTTTTTTTTCTTTTTTGCTGGGCACAGTAGTACACACTGGTGATCCTAACACTTGGGAGACTGACACAGGTGGATCACTGAGCGCTCAAGGCCAACTTGTATTACATGATGAGTTCAAGGCCAGCATGGAATACTTAGGAAGACCCTGTTGCAATCAAAAAAGCTGCATGTGGTGGTACATGACTATAATTACAGTACTCAGGAGGCTGAGGCTGGAGGACTGCTGTAAGTTAAAGGCCAGCCTGGACTGCAAAGTGAGTTCAAAGCCATCCTGAGCTGCATAGTGAAATCCTGTCTCAAAAAGATAAAAAGAGAAAAGGAAAGAAAAGTTTATTCCTTTTTATTACTGAATACTATTCCATGAGTGTATATAGTACAGTTTGTTAAATAATTTACCCATTGATGACATTTAAATACTTTTCAGTTTTCAACTGAGAATAAGGCTGTTATGAGCAATCATGTACAGGTTTTGTGGGATATATGCCTAGGTATGTAAGTGCTGGGCCATGTGGTAAGTGCATGTTTAGTGTTATAAGAAACTCCTAAACTGTAAACCAAGCATGGTGTTGCATGCCCATAATCCTAATGCTCTGGGAGTTTGGAACAGGATTGCAAATTCAAGCCCAGCTTACTCAGCTTAAGCAATTTACTGAGACTCTATCTCAAAGTAAAAAATAAAAAGGATTGGGAGGCTGGGGAGATAGCTCAGCGGCATAAGTGCCTGCCTGGCAAGCACAAGGTCCTGAGTTTGATCCCAGGTACCAAAAAAAAAGGATTGGGGATGCAGCTGGGTGTGAAGGCCCTTATGTTCAATCCCCAGTAACGCACAAGAAAATTACATAATTAATTAAACTACTGAACTATTTCCTAGGGTGGCTGTAGCATATTACATTCCTACTTAGCAATTTGTGAATAACGCAGTTTTTTCTACATCTTCACCAGTATGCAGTATTATCACTTAAAAAAAAATTTAGCCATTCCAATGGGTGTGTGGTACATGATGTGTGTTGTGTTGTGTGGTGACCTTCTCACTTCTATGAGAAGAGAAAACTATTTTGGTATTGTTAATGGCTAATCATGTTCATTAAGAGGTTTCTTAGTCTTATATGAAGACTTCTGGTTTTCTTCCTTTTCTGTGTGTTTGTTACTGATGATTGAACCAGGGCCTTGTGCACAGTGAGCATGTGCTCTGCCTTGAAGCTATATCACTGGTGTGCCTTTAGAGCTTTGACCTTCTTTAGGCAGGTTATTTTTGCATTATTAGTAAACTAAATGTTTATAGCTGTTGACCTGGAGTCAAATACCTTTCCATAAAACCCCAGGCCTTGGATTTATCTTCATGATCCTGAGCCTGCAAATCAATGCCCTTCCTTGCTGAGCCCTTCTAAGTGCCTCTTTAATCCTTTGTTTCTCTCTGCAGAGCATTCCTTACCTTTGATTCTGAAATTCAAAGAATATAAAAAACAGTATATCAGAATATATTTTACTTTGTTTTCTAGTTAAAAGCAAGTACAACCTCTTTGTTTCACTATGTATCCACTACCTCTAACTAGAGTCTTTTGGTTTGTAGTTCTAACTGTACCTGCTGGTCAGGTTGCAGAGGAGACTATAATTGAGGAGGAAGAGGAAGAAGCAGAGAAATTGCCAGTGACAAAGAAACCAAGGATGGAAGAGATAACAAATAGTGTGGAGGAAAGTAAGGTAATGTTACTTGAAGCACTGATGGAAGGAAGAAAAAGGCAAGCATCAAAAGCCTTAAGCAGTGGGCCTTTATCTTTTTTTTTTTTTTAATTTTCTGGATAATCTGAGATCAGAAATTCTTACCAGTGATGACATGGCTTACTTTA
Organism: Octodon degus; assembly: GCF_000260255.1. NCBI lineage: Eukaryota > Metazoa > Chordata > Mammalia > Rodentia > Octodontidae > Octodon > Octodon degus. The sequence goes on along the minus strand of NW_004524624.1, from coordinate 10,127,422 downwards.
CAGGAAGGCAGTGAAAGAGAGTTACTACAACAGCAACTCCAGGAGGCCAATCGAAGAGCTCAGGAATACCGCCACCAGCTCCTCAAGAAAGAGCAGGAAGCAGAACAGTACCGCCTTAGGCTAGAGGCTATGGCCCAACAGCAGCCCAATGGAGTTGATTTTACCATGGTCGAAGAGATAGCTGAGATAGATGCTGTAGTAATCACAGAAAGAGAGGAGGAAGAGACAGAAACAGAAGTGACTAGGTCAGGAGGTACCACAGAGCCTTATGCTGGAGTCTCTATGGAAACGGTTTCGTCTTAACAAGCAAGATCCACAACTTGCATCGTGTTCATCTTATTCTTCTTTTCAGAAGAAAGTACAGATGGGCACAGTGGCGTGTGTGTGTGAAAGTTCAAGGCCAGCCTGGGCAACTTAGTGAGACCCTGTCTTAAAAATCTTTTAAAAATTTAAAAGGGCTGGGGTGTAGCTCAGTTGTAGATTGCTTGGCTAGCCTATGCAAGGCCCTAGGTTTAAACCTTACTATTGCAAAAGAAAGAGGAGAAGATAATGCAGAGGGAAAATGCTGTATAAAAACTGAGTGTTCTTAATAAGAAAACTGTAGGCTGGAGGTGAAACTCAATGGCAGACACTTGCCTGTTACATGAAAGGCCTGGGTGTGAGCCTCAGCACTGGGGGAAACAAAGCCACCAAACAACGACAGCAGGGAACAGTGTTTGGGCCCAGGAAGGCCATCTGTGTGCAACTGAAAGTTCAGAGTCATATGCAAGGAATGCTCTTTCTAAGGGACCAAAAAAATAAAGACCAGGGGCCGGTGGGGTGGCTCAGTGGAATAAGCGCTTCCCTGGCAAGCGTGAGGGCCTGAGTTCAATCCCCAGTTCCACAAAAAAAACCCCAACAAAGTAAAGACCAGATTTCTCAGTTCACATCAGTGCTTTAAACATAGAGATAAAAGAATGTTGATATTGTGGGTTAACTTTTAAATAACTGACTATTAAAAGTTTTTGAGATAACATTCCTAATATATATATATACCAAGAATCTTTAATAATTGTACCATCAAGTGACCTGAAAAATTGCCTTAAAGTTATGAAACTAATTAGGAGAGAGCTTAGAAGCAGACTTTGGGGAAAAGAACTACTATATTCGACTTCCAAATGAGTAAGACTCTCACCTATCCTGAATTAATTTTACTGAAAAGAAATTTAATGATCCCCTTACAAATTTGTGTCAATTATGTATCTATAGTTCTGATGCCAGTTTACAAAACAAAAGTAGCTGGGCATGGTTGTACATACCTGTAATCACAACTACTAGGGAGGCTGAGGCAGGAAGACTGCAAATTAGCAGCCAGCCTAGGCAAATTAGACTATATTTCAAAATAAAAAATGAAAAGGGCTGGTGAATGGCTGAGCATGGTGGTGAATGCCCATAATATCAGCATTCAGGAGACTGCGGCAGAAGGACCATTGGGAGTCGGAGACCTGACCGTTTAAAAGGTGAGCTCAAGGCCAGCCTGAGCTGCACAGTGAGACCCTGTCTCAAAAAGACAAAAGTAGGAGAGCTGGGGAATGTAACTCAGTGGTAAGCATCCCTAGGTTCTATCCCTAGTACCAGAGGAAGAAAAAAGGTAAGATTGTAACTCAGTGGGAAAGCAGGTATTGTAAGTGTGGGTACTTAGCATGCATGAGGTCCTGGGTCCAAGAAAAAACCAAAAATCTGAAATTGAATTTTTATTTTAGTATTATTATTATTATTATTTTTTGGCGGAACCAGGGATTGAACTCAGGCCCTTGCACTTGCCAGGGAAGCGCTTACTCTATTGAGCCATCTCCCTGGCCCTGAAATTGATATTTAAAAAACTAGATAGAGGGACAGGGAGACAGCTCAGTGGTCTAAGCATCTGCCTGGCAAGCGCAACGACCGAGGTTTGATCCCCCGTGCCACATGCTGTGCCCTGGAACCCTGGGTGCACTGGTGCTGGCCACCGAAACCAGATGTCATGGTGCATGCCTGTAGTCCCAGCGCTGGGGAGGCTGAGACAGGTTGATCACTGTGAGTTTTGTAGCAAAATCCTATACCAAATAAATAAAAGAGTCAAAAAAAAAAAAAAACAAAAAACAAACCCTAGATAGACATTGCACACACCTGTTATCCCAGTACTCAAGAGTCTCAGGCAGGAGATGGATGAGAGTTTGAGGCCAGCTGGGACTACAGAATTCATTCAAGGCCAGCCTGAATTACATATCAAGATCCTGTCTCCAAAAAGAGAACAAATGAGAACACTGGTTTTTGTGGAAAAAGTATATATCAAACCCAAATCCCCTCGCTGGGCATGGTGGTGTGCACCTGTAATCCCAGTACTCAAGAGGCTGAGGCAGGAGGATTGGTGACAGTTCGAGACCAACCTGGGCTACAAAGTGAGCTCAAGGCCAGCCTGAACTGTATAGCAAAACCCTGTCTAAAAAAAAAAAAAAAAAAAAAAAATCCCCAAACTGTGTACTGGAAAGTGGCCAAAAAGAAGTGCAAGAGTTATGAAACAGGGCTCGAGATACTGACTTCGCACTGGCTGGCTTTTGTGGAATTGCACTCAGGAAGGAGTCTGTTGTCAGAACTACTTGCTTGCAAACATTTATATAATATCAAGCTTAGGCTCTTTAATTTTGTAAGACCTTGTTGAATTTTTGTCACTTAGGACATCAGCTTTTCTGTGTAGCTTCTACCCTCTTAAGTGCAGAGGGGACAAAAGGAGGGACAGTTTTATTTCTGTTTGATTCAGACAGAGTAGGTTGCTGTTTTGTAAGCTTGGGCCTCGCATAGAGCTTCATGCCGAGCCTTACGGTGCCGTGCATGCTGACAGGAACAGCGACCGACCGCCAGCACTGCGGTGATGGAATGATGGAAGAGTCGGGCACACGACCGACCGCCTGCCTCCTTGCCCACCCCTGGGCTGCTTGCTACCCAGACTTAGGATTTGTTTCGTTATGGGTTTTCTTCATATGTCAGCATGAAGCTTTTTCCAAAGAAGAGGGCTGTCGGGCGGGCGGAGGGAAAGCAGCGGCAGAGCGGTTGCCTCGCACAGGCCACGACCCTTGAGGTTGGCCTTCCTCGGTCCATACTTACTCACCAGCTTGTTGCAAATTAGGAGAAACCAGAGGAAGATGTGGCCAGTAAACACTTGAATGACTTTTTAAAATATGGTTTTCTTGGGGGCCGGGGAGATGGCTCAGTGGAATAAGTGCTTCCCTGGCAAGCGCAAGGGCCTGAGTTTAATCCCCGGTTCTGAAAATAAAATAAAATAAAATATGGTTTTCTCAATTAGCAAGCATAGAGAAAACATGCATTTTTGGGGAAAAAAAACTTGACAGTTAACATGGTTCTGTTTAACTGTGATTAGTAATTTGCTTCTGTGTTCCAGAAGTACAGCATTTGGGGTCAAAATTCTGTAATCCCCCAAATCAGATTTATGAAGAGAATTTGTTGTTAGAAGTTTTGAAAGTAATCTTGGCTCCTGGCTGCCTTGGGCTTTTTCCAGGGTCTGTGTACCCAGTTCAAGTGACAGAGACATCAGCAGAAGAGCCCAGGTAAGGGCAGGATGAAACGGGTCCCTTCGGTCGGGTTTTCTGTTTCTGTTTCTGTTTGCAGTGTTTTCTTTTTGGGCTCATTTTGGGAACCAGGTGCTGGCAGTAAGCTACTGTGGGTTGCATTTCAGAGCCAAGCTTAGCTGTTGAGGGAGGGACCAAGTGTCCTTTAGATGTCCTTTGTGTTCCTGGTGTGTATGCGGACTTTAATCCCCAACCAGGAGGTGGAGGTTTATTTGGCCGAAGCTGTCTAGGCTCAGCCATCTCACTTTCTGCAGTAGTTACTGATTATGGATTTTAAAAGTGTACTTTTTTTTTTTTTTAAAGACAGGATCTCCTTGAATTGAGGCTGGCCTTGAACTTGTGGCAATCATCCTGCCTCAGCCCCCAAAGTGGGGAAATGTTCATCTAATACTTTTTTTGAAGCATACAGAATTCCATTTGGAGAAAACTATTTATGAGTTCGCATTACCTTTTCTGGGGAAGATTATCTTCCCACCCTTCTCCCTAAAATCTCTAATGCAGACCACATCATTCTTAACAGTAGACTGAATCTCTGAGAGGGGACTTTGTCAGAGGAGAGGCTCAGGCAAGGAGGGAAATGACAGAAACAGGGTGAGGAGGAAGAAGGCATTCATTTTTATTTACTTGGAATCATCCTGATAGCATGCCAGAGAAAGGAAGTAGGATTTGAGCTTCATTTGCATTGCCGTGGTAGGTCCAGGGCTTTGACATGGAATTACTGAAGCTGGGTGTGGTGATGCAACCCTGTAATCCCAGCACTCAGGAGGCTGAGGTAGGAGAATTGCTTCAAGTTTGAGGCCAGCCCAGCCAAAACTGCACAGGGAAACGCTGTCTCAAAAAGACGAAAAAAGAAAAACTGAATCTATTACTCCAGCACCAACTCATGATTTTACATATCTTTCTGAATTAGTATTGAAAATTGGGAAAACGTGGCTTAGATCTTCTGGGTTGGTCAGTATAGTGTTGAGACTGAGTTATTACAAATCAAATAACACAAGTGTGGTGCTTAAGGAGAAACTTGGAGCTTATGCTGTTTATGTTAAAATAAAGCTATATTAGCAATTAGCAATATCAGGTTTTTGTTTTTTGTCTTTTTGAGACAGGGCCTCAATATGCAGATCAGGCTGGCCTTGACCTAACTTTGTAGCCCACTCTGGTCTCAAACTCTCAGTGATCCTGCCTCAGTCTCCCAAGTGCTAGGGTTACGGGTGTGCACCACCATGCCCAGCTAGCAATATCAGTATTAATGTTAGCAATTTTAGAATCTACACTTGCGTTATGGTCTTATGCTATTCCCCAAGAAAAAGAATTTCAAGTTTCTGCTCTTACTCCTAGCTTCAGGGAAGTTAGCCATGAATGTCTAAGCACATCATCCCTTTCTATCACTGCCTCGGTGAGATTGCCTAATTGTAATGTCAGAGTTGAAGTCCATGATTGAAACATGGGAGAACTTGGCTTTAGAGTTTTCTGTGTTTTGAACTCAGTGCCTTAAAAAACGTTTTGTTTTTGTTTTTCTGTCACATGGCACACTTAGTTATTTTTTACTTTGCCATCTCAGCCTTACTCCTGCACCATTTAAATGTTTGTGCCTTTTCAGTAGTAAGTCTATGGCAAACAAATGAGGGTTTTGTTTTTTTTTTTTTATATCATTGTAAAAACTGATTTTACCAGAGGTCTGTTCAGCTAAAGTTATGTATTGTTATGATCAGGGTAATTTTTGTACCCCTTTTCTAGGTGTATGTTAGAATATATTTGTAAAATTTTGAGGGGCCGGGGAGATGGCTCAGTAGAATAAGCACTTCCCTGGCAAGTGCAAGGGCCTGAGTTCAATCCCTGGTTCCTCAAAAAAAAATTTTTTTTTAAATTTTTCTACTTTTTGAGGTTTAGCTTTAACTTATCTGGTATAACCTGGAAAATTTTTTATTTTGTTAAACACATAAAAAAGGTTTTTGCGGGGCATGGTGGTACACACAAGTGTATGTGTTCAGTGCACGGGCTGAAGGAAGAGCATTACTTTGCCTCCTCTCTGAGAGATGTATGTTAGCAGGCAGCGTGCCCAGGGAGGGCCAGCACCTGGCTTCACAGGGGTTTGTTTAGCAGGGAGCATGGGACATCATGTGGGCCACATCAGCCTCAGAGATAAGCAGTCTGCCTCTAGTGCCTGTGGAAGCGTCCATCACTCTTAGGCCTCTGGACAAAGAACTCCAGATGGGGCCTGGGGAGAAAGTGGTGCATCATCTACTTTCCCAGGTTAGAAATCAGCATTATTTTTGAGGAAGAGACTCCTTTGAGAAAGCTGTGTACCTCTCTGTTAACGGTATTAGGGACCTGCAGAGCTGGAAGATCTGAGGCATGTAGTGAATTCTTCCTGCAGGAGTTCCTGAGTGGGCGTGAGTTTGTGGCCTGTTTAGAGAGCAGCTTTCTGTTCTCTGCTCCTTGTGCAGACCCAGCTTTGGGCTAGGAGGAAAGCAGCTTTCCGGTTGAGCCCCTGCCCATAGGCCCTGACCTGGCTGCAGTCCATGAAGATTTGCCCCTTCTGGGTTAGCACTGTTTGCTTTGCCAGTTTATTTAGAGATCAGGAGTGAGAAATATATGAATTAGAATTAAACAGCTTCCAGCCTCTACTGCTGCTGCTTGCCCCCCCTTTGGGGTTGGAGGAGGAGTGACATTGGGAGCCTCAGTAGCAGTTTGGCTTGCTAATAGCAGGAAGCTGTGATTCCCTATCAGGTCGGGCTTCCTCTGGTCCCACCCCCACGCTGACCTGTGGGATGCCTCGCTGTTGTTCTTTCCCCAGCGCTGGAACTTAATTAAAAGGTCATTCCTAGTGCTGGGCCTTATCTTTCTTCACTCCCCTCCTTCCCCACAGACGTTCTGTTTATTCTGATGTGGTTTGTTTCTGAGAATTCTAGGTCATACCCTCCCTCGCTGTGCTTGGCAGTTGGCTCCAGTGCCCCCCACCCGATCACTTGTGCTCCCCGCCAAGGCCAGCCGGGCAGGAGTAGATTCTTTCCACATGTCTTCCGTTTTTTCAGGTTGCCTGACAGCTTTATGTACAGTGTATAATTAGGAAAATTTAAATGGACTTCTTTTATGGAGCGTACAGTTTGACTTTTATGAGCAAGTTTGTGTGTGAATGAGCATTTATATGTACATATATCTATAAAGATATATATTATCTATACAATTTTGTACTATCATTTAAAATAAAGATGTTTCTTAATAAAATGTCGAAGTCTTACATTTCAGAGTATCACTGAATTCATTTTTCATCTCTTGGGTCAAAAGTGGGGCCTGGGATCTTCTGTCCTCTCCCTTGCCCTTATCGAACTGTCCTTTTCAGCATGGTATTCTTGACAAGTAGAGAAAGCTGAATTAGAATTGAAGTGAGAAGCTGAGCGTGGTGTGCACACCTGGGCAGGGGGGAGCCCCACAAGTTCACACCCAACCTGTGCTACAGAGCAAGACCCTGCCTCAAAAAAATAAAAGCCAAAAGATTATTTAAAAAGCGAAATTAGGGCTGAGTAGATAGCTCAGTGGCATAAGCACCTGCCTGGCAAGTGCAAGGTCCCAATTTCAGTCCCTGGTACCACACAAAAAAAGGAAAATTAAACACCCGTTTCTCTTACGTACCAGTTCATTAAAAAGAAAGTTTTGTGCTATCACTCTTGTTTCTTCTTTATACAAAAGAATCTCTTGTCTGTGCTTTTACTTTATCTACTTTGAAGATGATACATGGTGTGTAACAATAGCTGTATTTATCATTACTTTGTTACAAAATTTTTTCATAAAATAATTATTTTTAAAAAGGTTGAGACCAGGGATTTAGCTCAGTGGCGCAGTGCCTGTCTGGTAAATGTAAGGTCCTGAGTTCAATTTCCGGTAAGTGCCCTCCCTCCCCGCCAAAAAAAGTAAAGTTGACACCCAGGCCAAAGACATGTAAGCATCTGTGCTCAGCGAGTTCAATTTCCAACCCAACCCTTACGTCAGTATTTTTTTTTTTGTGGCAGAACTGGGGATTGAACTCTGGCCCCTGCCCTTGCCAGGCAAGCGCTTATTCCACTGAGCCATCTCCCCAGCCCCTCAGGTCAGTATTTAGGAAACTGAATACATATCATTATTAAGTTGCTTTTTTTTTTTTTTTTTTTTGGTGGAACCAGGGATTGAACTCAGGCCCTTGCACTTGCCAAGCAAGCACTTCTTCTACTGAGCCATCTCCTCAGCCCCTTAAATTGCTTTTTGGTAAATACAAATGGTCTGCAAATAACTATGCATATTAATTACAGGGTACTTCTGGCAGGAACCTCATGTATATAGTATGTATGAAGTCCTTGTTGAGCTGAAGGAAAAACAGCAGACACCTGAAGAGTTCTGAGACAGAACTGAGTCTTGTTGAATTAAAGTTCTGATGAGAGCTAGGTGTGGTGGTGCATGCCTGTAACCCCAACACTCAGGAGACTAAGGGAGGAGGATTGGGGTGACTTTGAGGCCATCCTGGGCTACATAGCAAGACCCATTATCAAAAAAAAACCCCAGGGTTGGGATGGGAGATAGCTCAATGGTCTAGGGGCCTGCCTGGCAAGTGTAGGGACCTGGGTTTGATCCCTGCCACTCTGGCCCCTTGCTGTGCTGGCCACCAAAACCAGGCATGGTGGTACATGCCTGTAATCCAGCCAGATCACTATGATTCCAAACTATAGCAACACTGTACCAGATACATAAATAAAAGAAAAAACCCAGGTTTGTAGCTCAGTGGTACAGCACCAGTGGGTTGGATCCCCAGGAGTGGAAAACAAAAAAAGGGAGGGAGGGAACCAGGGAGGGGACTCAGATGTCAGAGGCACTGACCCCACTGCTGCAATGCTGAGTTCACTGCTGAGCGGGGCCAACGGGGTGGGGCCTAGTTGAAGGGTGTAGGCCATGGGGTGTGACCTTGGAGACTATCTAGTCCCCGGCTGCTTTCTCGCTGGCTCTTTCCCCTACTCTGCTTCCTGCCAACATGTGGGAAGCAGCTTTCCTCCCACGGGCCCCTCCACCACCATGTTCTGCCTGTGTCATAGGCTTAGAGCAGAGGAGCCAGCTGTCTGTGAAAGAAACCTCTGCTAAGCCACTATTCTGTGTGTGTGTGTGGTACTGGGGATTGAACTCAGGACCCAGCACTTGCCAGGCAGGCACTTATTCTACTGAGCTGTCTCCCCAGCCTAAGCCGCTATTCTTAGGAATCATGTTACAGTGATGAAAAGTTGACCATCACAGAAAGTGAGGAAGAGGAACTTCTCCAAGCAGCCATTGCTACAAGTTTCCCAAAGTAAATTTTGCTCCAAATTGAATTCAGGATCTGAATGTGCATGGCATTTGTTGCTGGCAGTGCCCCTTGAACAGGAGAGGCAAAGATAACTTCTGGGGATGGCAGGTCTTAACATCCAGGGCTGCAGTGTCTCCAGTCTCTCCTTCCAGATTGCCCACCTCCCTCTTCACCTCTGCACTGTAGAGGAGGCTGACCCTACACGACCTTCATCGAGGGTGTCAGCACTGTGGCATCCCTCTGCATGCAACCAACAGGGAGCCCTGGAGCAAACCGGGAGGAGGAGCTGAAGCCGAGCTCCGGCCTCCTGGGTGCCCACATAAGCTCCTCTCACCTGGCCTTATCCCTTGCTTCACTCACAGCTTCTTTCAGTCACCACCACTTCCTTTTGTTTTTTTAGGTCTAGACTGTTATTAAACTCCTTTGTGTATGTGTGTGTGTGTGTGTGTGTGTGTGTGTGTAAAAGTTGACACTGTTATATTAACACTTCAAAAATTTCAAAATACAACTTTTTGTCAAAAATGTTTTGGGCTGGTGAGATGGCTCAGTGGTCTAAAGCACCTACTTAGAACAAGCTAAGCTCAGCAAAGCACAGGGACCGCGGTTCAATCCCCCAGCACCACATGCCAGCCAGCCCCTGCCCCCTGGTGGGCTGAGCTGGCTACATACACACAAAATAAATAAATATTTAAAAAATAATAAAAAAATAAAATTGATTTTAAAAAAATATTTTACACATTGGGGCCAGGGAGATGGCTGGAGCCAGGGAGATGGCTCAGGAGAATAAGCGCTTCCCTGGCAAGCACAAGGGCCTGAGTTCAATCCCCGGTTCCGCAAAAAAAAAAAAAAATTACAACAACTTTCCAAAGTGCTATTGCTCACTAGCACGTTTTATCACAGAGAACACAGGTCCCCAAATTCCTAGGCCTGGAGTATCTCTATGTACTGAGACAGCACTTATTACAGGACAGAGGCTGTTAAAAAGTTTGGGTCCTGAAAACCTTACAATAAAGCTCTTTTTGCCCTCCAATCCCGAGACAGTAAGTCTTGCAGTTCTCCCTCATCATCGCTGTCAGCATTCTCCTCTTCCTTTTTCTGCAGTTCCTTTATGGTCAGAACCTCTTTTAGTCTATTTTTTATTTCATCCTGGCGGTTCCGCAGCTTTTCTACCCCACTATTTGCTCATCAATCTCCCCAGTCTGGCGGTCCAGCCGGCCCTGCTCATCCTCTTCAGCAACTGTAGCTTCCGGAAATAGTGCTGACCTGCCGCAGGGCTTTTTGAAATTCGTCCTGCTCTTTGTCCCATCTGATCCTTTGGAACATCCACCTTGTGGACCTTTGCATCTCCCTCGGGGTTGTCAAAAAATCTTGCCAGGAATGCTTCCGCAGCGTTTTTTCTTCTTTCCACCACTTTTTCATGTATTTCTGCTTTCTCGGTCGACCCTGAATGAGGAACTAAGAGGGCCTTGGGAAGATTTGTATTAAAGGAATCGTTTGGCAGCACACTACTTGTTGCATTCCACGAGGAGGAAAGTGAGCGGTCTTTGCTCGGTAGGTCT
>NW_004524624.1:10114502-10116341 GCF_000260255.1 Octodon degus | reverse complement strand
ACTCCTTCTTGACTCATTCTGTGTCCTGCCCTTTGGTCTTCTGAGACAGGGTCTCACTATGTAGCACAGGCTGGACTTGAACCTATGGTGATCCTCCTGCCTCAGCCTCCCAAGTGCTGGCACCACCATGCCCAGCAGGTGCCCATATACTTTAAAAATACTCCTTCACCAAGCATGGTGGTGCATACCTGTCATCTAGCATTTGGGAGGCTGAGGCAGGAGGATCACTGCAAGTTAGAGGCCAACTTGGACTATATAGTGAGTTTAAGAGCAGCCTGGACTATATGGTAAGAGCAAGAGCCTGCCCCCCAAAATTTTGTACATGTCATCTTTACTCTACTGGGACTCTGTATGATACACTTGGTGAAAGTAGGTAATCTTCTAGTAATACTCTGTCCATGCAGCTGAGCATGGCTGCACACAGCTGTAATTCTAGCTACTCAGGAGGCTGAGGCAGGAAGGTTACAAGTTTAAGCCCAGCGTGTGTGTGAAACTCCTTTGTGTATGTGTGTGTGTGTGTGTGTGTGTGTGTGTGTGTGTGGCCAGCTCAGCCCACCGGGGGGGGGGCTGGCTGGCATGTGGTGCTGGGGGATTGAACCGCGGTCCCTGTGCTTTGCTAAGCTTGTTCTAAGTAGGTGCTTTAGATCACTGAGCCATCTCACCAGCCCACATTTATTTATTTAATTTTTTGGCTGGCTCAGCCCACCCTGAGGGCGGGGCTGGCGAGGCATGTGGTGCTAGGGATTGAACTGCAGTCCCCTGCACCTACATAAGCTTGCCTAAGCCGTGCTTTAGACCACTGAGCTATCTCACCAGCCCTTTTTTTTTTTTTTTTTCCTGTACTTGCCAGGTAAGTGCTTATTCTACTGAGCCATCTCCCCAGCCAAGAAAAAAAAATTTTTTTTGATCTGTATACTTGAACCTTACTTTCATATGTACAGTCGTAAATTCTCTGGATCAGCACAAGGGGCCACCTGCTGATAACCAGATCAGTTGTGGGGGTGGCATAAGGAGCCACACATAGGAGAGACAGTCACAGCCCAGGCCCCTTGACTCAGCCTCTAATGAACTCAAGATGCTAAACAGCTTTTGGAGCTTTGCAGATGTGGAAGCTTTTGTGTCTCATTTCCCTGGAGACTCACACAAGCTGACAGACGCCTGCTGAGGCCCGCTTTCTCCACAACCTCCCAGAAGCCTCTGAGAAACCAGCTTGGTAGTCCCCAAGGGCGACAGCTCTGTCCTCATGTTGGCACATTCTGCTTTTCTAAAGATTTAAAGTTTAAGCTAATACTTAGATCTTTAAAAACCATAAGCAGTAGCCAGGCAGGCATCATGGTATCAGAGTAGCTTAGGGAGAAGGAGCCGAAGTTCCAAGTCCAATTTGGGCAGCTTAGCCAGACTGTTTTTGTTGCTGTTGTTTTGTTTTGTGTGTGGTTTTTTTGGTTTGGTTTTATGTTGTTTTTTCAACACTGGGGATTGAACCTGGGGCCTTGAGACTGAACTACACCAGCCCTTTAAGGATTCTTTTTTTTTTTGGCTGGCTCAGGCTGCTGTAAGGGCAGTTCTGGTGCAGTGTGCATGGAGCTGGGAATTGAACTGCGGTCCCCGGTGAGTTTGCCCAAGCAGGCACTTTAAACAACTGAGCTAACCCACAAGCCCCCTCACCAGTCCTTTAAAAAGGGCTGAGTATTACTAGATTACCTACTTTTACCAAGTGTATCATACAGAGTCCCAATAGAGTAAAGATGACATGTACAAAATTTTGGGGGCAAAAAAACCAAAAAACAAAAAACAAAATTTTGGGGGCAGGCTCTTGCTCTTACCATGTAGTTCAGGCTG
>NW_004524624.1:10109544-10114363 GCF_000260255.1 Octodon degus | reverse complement strand
AAAAAACAAAAAAACAATATCTGCCTAAGTCACTAAATTGCCCAAAATGGACTCAGACTTGGAATCCTGATCCTCCTGCCTCAGCTTCCCAGAACGCTAGAATTACAGTTATAAACCACAGATCATTTTAAATTTTTAGGTATTAGCTGGGTGTAGTGGTACACATCTGTAATCCTAGAACTCACAAGACTGAGGTGGGAGGATTGTCATGAGTTCGAAATTAGCCTGGGCTATAAAGTGTACTCAAAGCCAGCCTAAACTGCATAGTGAGACCCTGTCTCAAAAAGACAAAATAAAGTAAAGTAAAATAAAATAAAATAGGGGCCAGGGAGATGGCTCAGTGGAATAAGCGCTTCCCTGGCAAGCACAAGGGCCTGAGTTCAATCCCCAGTTCTGCAAAAAATAAAATAAATAAATGAAATAAAATAAAAATTTTACTTATTGATTGATTTAGGGTCTCAGTATGTAGCTTTGGCTGGCCTTGAACTTGAGGGGATTCTCTACCTTGGCCTTTCAAATGCTAAGATTATAGATGTTGTGCCACCACACCCAGCTGCTTAAAATTTTATGGGTCAGGGAAATAGCTCAGTGGCATAAGCACCTGCCTGATAAGCACGAGGTCCTGAGTTTGATCCCTGGTATTGCATAAATAAATAAATAAATAAACAAACAATAAATAAATATTTAAAATGACTGAAAATGTAACCCAGTTGTAGAGCACTTAGCATGCATGAGGCCTTGTGTTCAATCCCCAGTGCAGGGAAAAAAAAATCAGATTCCTTAATTGAGGTCATGTTCACCCCTCTTTTAACAGTAATAATTATTTCTTTGAATTCATTCCCTTAACTTATTATTCACCACTGTCAGTAAGAGGCACCTCATGAGTATTAATTAATTAAATTCTTGCTAGTGGCCTACATTATTTTGGATTTGCATAAAAGACTTAAAACTTGAGCTGGACGTGGTGTTGCACACCTGGAAGCCCAGCACTCAGGAGGCTGAGGCAGGAGGATCACTGTGAGTTCAAGCCAGCCTGGGCTACAAAGTGAGTTCAAGGCCAAGTCTGAACTACATAGCAAGACCCTGTCTCCAACAAAAAAAAATTTAAAAAGACAAACTTATATGTATGTCCTGCTTTACATGTCCTTGTTAGTATACATTCTTTGAATTCCTAAATAAATACAAGATACACAACTTAGGTGAAATACACATACAAAGTGAGTGGTAGTGTCTAAGGACCCCAAGAACTGTCGCTCTCACTGCAACACAGCTGCTTTTATTAGCTCTGAGAGTCCAGTTGAGACACTTCCGGCAAGAGAAGTCAGCATACTTTTATAAATCCTAATGAATGGGGGCCAGGGAGATGGCTCAGTAGGATAAGCGCTTGACTGGCAAACGCAAGGATCTGAGTTCAATCCCCGGATCTGCCAAAAAAAAAAAAAAAAAAAAAATCCTAATGAATGAATTTGCTTTGTCACTCAGCTACAGCCAGGCCTTTATCTACAAGCTTCTGCTACCCACAGTCACAAGGCTACATCTCCATCATACCTGTAGTTGGTCCTCCATACCCGTGGACACCACATCCATAGTCATTCTGCTATAGACTGAAGCCGCTTTGAGAGCCAAGGTTGGTGGTAGTGTACATCTGTAGTCTCAGCCCTCTGGGAGGCTGAAGCAGGACTGCAGAAAATTCAAGCCCTAGCATGGCAATTTGGACTAAGACCCTGTGTCAAAATAAACTTTTAAAGACCGGGCATGGGGGTGCGCACCTGTAATCCCAGCTCTTGGGAGGCTGTAAACAGGTGGATCACTATGAGTCTGATCTAGTAGTGAGACCCTGAACACCCTGTAGACCCTTCCCTAAAATACAAACAAAAAAGATTTAAAGGCTGGAGATGGGGCTCAGTGTAGAGGCCCTGGGCTCAATCTCTAGGACCATAAATAAATAAACAGTCCTGCTGGGGTACACTTGTAATCCAAGCACTCAGAAGGCTGAGATAGAAAGCTCACAGGTTCTAGGCCAGCCTGAGCTACACAGTAAGTTCAAGACCAGTTTTAACTACACAGTAAGACTCTGTCTAAAAAAAAAGGGGTCCTGCCCATTAGCGCAGTTGTTTCAGTGCCTGCTTAAACAAAGCAGTCAGGCTCAAGATGCTCTGGTTCGAACCCAGTTTCTCACAGGAAACCAGAGATGGCCTCAAGGCATCTTCAGACCACCCAAAAAAAGGTGCTGGGGAGATGGCTCAGTGGAAGAAGCACTTCCCTGGCAAGGTCAAGGGCCTGAGTTCAATTCCCAGTTCCACAGGAAAAAAAAAAAGCAACACAAAACTGTTTTAGTAAATAAACAAATACATAACAGGGAAATCATGGCTGCAGTAAACTGTTTTCCTTGTCATTATTGCCTGAACAATAGTGTAAGGACTACTTAGCTAGCATTGCGCTGTGTATTATAGAGAATATGGAGATGATTTACAGTACAGGATACAGGAGGCTGTGTACAGACTCTATGCTGACACCATTCTAGATAAGAGATCTGGGTGCGAGAGGAACCTGGAACCCCTTCCCACATCCCACAGGCACAGCGGATCACTCATCCTCTTGCACCGTGGCCACCTTCCTGCATTGTGAGATCTGCTCCTCAGAGGACTGTGAAAGGGTGTGGCCTTCTCCTTTTGAGGAAGTTAATGAAATTCAGAGACAAGAGAAGTCCTCCATTCCTTTCCTGTTTTCCCCACCAGTTAGGGCCCTCGGAACAATGCCAAAGTATCTTGGTCTAAGTGAGACCACTGAGAAGGGAAAAACTGAGCCTTAAAAGACCACTCCAGCCTGTGAAACAACTGCCAGGAAAAAGTTAAACTCTTTAAAAAATTAAATAAAATAAACCGTGAACTAAATGTGGCCAAAAAAGCCTAGAAAGTTTGGAGGGCATTTTATTTTATTTTATTTATTTATTTATTTAGAGACAAGGCCTTGCTGTGCAGTTTAGGCTGGCCTTGAACTCACTGTGTGGCCCCGTGACCTCCAACTTGAGTGATCCCCCTGCTTCTGTAATAATTGGTGCCTCTCAATCCTAGAGAGGCCTCTCAATCCTATTCTTTTCAGATAAGGAGGAAACAGAAGTTTGGGCTAGGGTTGTGATCTCAAGTACTAAAGGGCGAAGCCGGGAACACTCCCAGGTTTATTCACCAATTTTGTTTAGCACTTTTGTTTAACACTCCCAGGTTTATTCACCAATTTTGGAAGCACTCGAGAGGGGCACTAGTTGGACTTACTGGGCTGCAGGGCTTGGTGTGGCCTCCAGGAGGCGCCCAAGGTCGATGGTCTAGCCTGAACTGGGCGGATACCGTGACCGCGCGCCTGCAAAAACTCACTTGCAAATCCGCAAAAGCGGCCACAGCCCGCGCAAGGCTTTAAGTGTCCTTAACGCCAAGGAGGCGGGCAAAGCAGGTGTTCCGATCGCACCTCCCCTTGGTACCCAGGATAACGCACTGGTACTGTGGGCAGCACCAGCTGGAAAACAAACTCATCACCTTCAGCTCGGGCTCTGGTGCCGCCGGGGGCTGAGGCGAGGCCGCGCATGCGCGCGAGGAAATACGCCCCCTGCGGCGCCTGAAGCACTGTTCGCTGGGCAACCGCTGGTCAAAACCTTGCTCCCAGCAGGGTTGAGAGCCCTCAGGCAACCCAGTCTTCCAGCCAAATTCTCTTTGGGACAGGTCTTCCTGATGTAAAACTCAATCACGCTGCAGCTTCGTTTTATTTCTGTGAACATTCCCTCTCCAGCCCCACAGACTAGGCCGGGCACCTGGCCCTCTTAACCTCAATCCAGAGCCGTGCTGAACGCCTCTCCGACCCCACTTCACTCTGCCGTGGTCCCCTGGGCCCTGGTTCACCGCTGTGCACCATTTCTTCGCTTGCCTCCTTCAGGAAACGCTTCCTGATTAAGCCCGGGGGACCGCAGCCGCCCGGATTACCCTGGAGAGCTCTCGAGGCCGAGGCGGGAGTCTCCGGGCAGGCAATGGCGCTCAGAGCAGCGCCGAGGTCCGTCCCGCCCTCCCTGCCCCATGCGAGTGAAGTCAGGCGGTAGCTCGGGGACATAACTATATTGGGGCGCGGAGGCTCCTACACAGTAGGAGAGGCACGTCCCGGCCCCAGAGGCCCCGGACCCGACGCAGCGCGCGGCCCCAGCCCGCTCCGCGCGTCCATCGCCCTCGGCGCGGCCCGCCCGGGGCCCAGCGGGAGGGAGCCGGGGCGGCGAGTTAAGGCAGCTTGGCGGGAGGAAGGAGGGGGGAGCGGGGCGGGAGTCTGCAGCGCCCTCGAAACGTCGGCTCAGCGAGGGACGAGCGGCTCGCCTCCCACTCCTCTCTCGAGGACAAGGGAAGACAGTCAATAAATAACCCGAGGCGAGTAGGAGCCCCGGAGACTCGCAGAGTCCGGAAGGCTGGAGGTGTGGACGGTGGGGTGGTCATCACTGTCCTTGGAGAAGCGTGTGTCCACAGCCTTGGGGGAGATGGGGCTCCAGGGCCCCGAAACTCGTGGCGCAGTTCCCCTCAAAAGTTAAAGTGGCTGCCCCCGGACACGGCAGGATGGGGGGAGGGCACGGCCAGGGGAGGCTTCGGGGACAGCGTGGGCTTCTCTGCATCCACCCGCTTCAGGGCGCGGCCGCGGTAGCCCTCCGGACGGCCCAGGTAGAGGAGATGCCGGCCCGGCCCCCCGGAGTACCTGGAGGGGCCGCCGGAGGGCACGCGCGTGAGCAGCGCCGGGGGCGTGCGGTGCTGGGGGCAGGGCAGCCTGCGGCTCCCGCCGAGGCCCAGCCGGGGCG
>NW_004524624.1:10078228-10109419 GCF_000260255.1 Octodon degus | reverse complement strand
TTCGCGCGGGAGGGGGCTGGGCTCGGGCGGGAGCGCGCGCGCCGTGAAGGGGGCGGGGGCTGCGGGCTCGGCGCCCTGACGAGCGGGTTGCGGGCCATGCAGGTAGCGCAGCAGCTCCTCCAGCGTGGTGACTTCCACCGCCTGCCCTGGGCAACCGGGCGGCGGCGGCCTCACCAGCACTCGCGGCGCGGGCCCTCCCGCCGCGTGGCTGCCCCGTGCGCGGCCGGGGCCTTCCTTGGCGTTGTTCCCGTTCTGGTTCCACTCCCAGGGCGCCCCGGGCGCACGGAGGTGCTTGACAGGCAGCTCGGGCGTGGACTCCGGCGTGGGCAGGCAGGCCAGCTCGGGCGGGGGCCCACCGTCGGGCGGGGGCAGGAAGGTGCTGTAGAGCTGCGGGGTCTGCACGGCGTCGCTGTCCTTAGCTGGTGGGGGGGGCTCCGCGCCTGCCCCGTGCAGCCGCGCCAGGCTGCGGAGGGAGAGAGGGCGCGGGAGCCCCGCGGTCTCGATGTCCTTTCTCCCTCGTCGATGAGCGCGGCGACAAGCACAGGACACCAGGAGGCCAGAGATGGAGGCGCCCAGGGCGAAGGCTGCGGCCACGCTGGCCAGGAGGAGCGGGACAGGGACGGAGCGCGTGGGCGAGGCCGTGGGGTGGTCCCGGCGCACGCCTGCCACCGAGGGGAGCAGGGGCTCAGCCAGGCCCTGGGCTTCCTTCCTTGGCGTCCACCTCCCTGGACGCCTCCAAACAGCCCAACACTACCCTCACGCACAGGCCAGCGCATCTGGGCCCTGCAGCCATGCCAAGAGCAATTGCCAAATTGCCCGTGCAGGAAGACTCAGGCTGCAGTGCCCGGCTGGGGTGAAGGGGGTCCAAACAGGCGTTAGTGAGCACCAAACAGCAGTCCGTGCTGGGCGCAGAATCCTCCAAGTCAGCAGCCCCACACGTCACTCCTGCCCCTCCCAGCAGCCCCCTTACCCTGAGTGTGAGCTCCAAGAGTGGAAGACTGGGGCCCCGAGGCATCACTGGGGGGACTGGGGCCCTCAGGGGAAGGGCCAGGACCCAGAAGCACTGGTGACAGAGACCAGGTCAGAGCCCATGAGGCACCTGCTCTCCACCAAACACCCACCCAGTGTCCCCCAAGCTTTGGAACCCAACAGTTTAGATCTCCAGCATCTGCTTTTCTCTCCTTGTAGGGCACGACTCATTGTGGGGGCATTTATTTATTTGTGCAAAAACTATTGCATGCCCCACTGTGCCAGGCACTGAGCTAGATGCTGGGCATCAGGAGGATGCTGACGCTTGCCTGAGACTCTGAGGGTGTCCAGGGTGCTGGTCTGCTGCTGTCATGTGGCACAGGCTGGGGGTGTGGGCTAATAAGCAAGGGAAGCTGAAGCTGAGACAGGAGGACTCACCATAAGCAGAATCCCCAGGCCCAGACTGACTTCCAGTTGCTCCATCTATGAAGCAGGGAGAGAGGGTGGAGAGGGGGAAGTAGGAGGCTACTCTGAAGAACTGATGGCATGAACAGTACCACAGGAAGCAAGGAAGACAAAAGCCCACACCCAGATGCTGCATGCTGTCTGTGGCCATCGTAGCCAAGTGTGGCCCTGGCTGTGGCTGCAGCTGCTCCTTTCCTTTACCTTGGCAGTCACCATGCTCCTTGGAATCCTGGTTTCCAGCCTGATCTACATCAACCCTGGGAAGAAAAGGTGGCTGGCTGCAGTGCTGCCCCTTGACACCACACCCCACCCTGGCCCTCAGCTTATTTTCTTATGTAAAACCTTATTCTCAGGTAATTCTGGGGTGCACTCACCCATCAGGTCCCCGGATATCTACACAGCCTCTGGAGCTATGCCATCCACAGTATGGGTCCTGTGAAGCCCAGCAGCTCCTAGGGGAAACTGAGTCATGTGAGACTGGAACCCACATTCCATCCCGCTGTCTCATCTCCCATCACTCTGGCTTCCAGGAGGTTCCCAGCACTGGAATCCCATTCCTTGATCCCCACCTCTGCTCTAGGTCCTGGTTATTTCCACTTTCAGAACTATGCCCTTCATGTCCCTGCCAGCCCCAAGACCTATAGACCTTTCTGTGCTCCTGCTGGCCAGGGCATTTTCCCTGGTCTCAGTCCTCTCTCACCTCTGACAGGCCCCGTGCCGAGCACAGCGGCTGACGGGGAGGGAGATGATACAACCAGAAAAAGCTACGAAGAGCCTGTGACCCTTGGTGTCCAGCTCCAGCCCTATGATGCGTCGTCCTGTTTGGGCTGCATGCTTCCCACTGCACCTAGGGTGAGACGGTGTCAAGAAAGACAGGCAGGGGCTGGAGAGATGGCTCAGCGGTCTAAAGCACCAACTTACAACAAGCTTAGCAAAGCACAGGGACCGCGGTTCAATCCCCCAGCACCACATGCCAGCCAGCCCCGCCCCCAGGCGGGCTGAGCTGGCGACACACACACACACACACACACACACACACACACACACACACAAAATAAATAAAATTTAAAGAAAGACAGGCAAAGCTACCCTTTCTCCTGGGAGAGCCGATGCACAGACAGCAGGGAGATGCATAAGCAACCGGGCACAACCATGGAGCTGCCCTGCCCCACCATGCCCCCACCATGCTCCTCTGATCACCAAGCCCTTTCACCACCAAGCCACTCCTGCCCTGCTGAAGCCAGCAGTGACATTCCCAACCCATTCCCACATCCCCACCTGTCGCCTCCCATTCTACACTGTCCCACAGGGAACCTATTCCCTTACCTAGAGGGGCTGTAGGCATCAATCTCTTCCAATAGGATGGGTTCAGTTCTTCCAGGATGCCCCCCAGGGGGCAGTACCTTTAGCACAATTCCATCTTCTGCACCAAGGAACAAGACTGTGGTGTTCCTGTGGGGACCAGCTGTGCCATCCACAGCTACCTGTGTCAGGAGAGCCCTGGAACATAGGTCTCAGATCAGGGCAGCCTATCCAGTTGGAAACTTGAGTTTGTCCTCCCCAACCAAGGTTCCCTTAGCACTCGACCCTCTACTTTCATTTCTCCCTCCACTGATTTAGTTTGCCTCCTGAGTCAGAGAGAGGATAGTGGCTGAGGGCGGCTCGGGTGCCCAGAAGTACCTGTTGGAGAGAGTGAGGAGCGGCTGATGGATGGCAGGGGGCACTGCAGGGTCCAGCAGTGGGTGGGCCTTGATGAATGTCAGGACGTCATCAGGAAGATCTTTAGAAGAGGAGAAGGAGGCAGCTCCACCCACACCTGCACAGGATCCAGGCCTGGCAGACACAGAAGGGGCAGCCTTAGGCCAGGGAACCCAGGGCTAGTTAAGCTGTGTCCCTTCACTGCTCGAAAACATGGTTGGCAGCTCCCATCTTGTCCAACAGATACCTGTGGCCCTGCTTCCCATCCCTGATGCAGCTGCCTGGTCCCCCTGCTCTCCTGTCTCCAGGCCTGGCCCTTCTCAGTCTCATCCTGCAAGCAGGCAGTGTCTCCTCCTGCCCCCACAGAGGCCTCCCCCACCCTGGGTACCTGGGTGAGGGGACTCTGTCCTCAGACACAGGGGTCCAGGCCCCGTCCAGACTTCTCTGCTCCTTGAACTTGCCCTCAAACCCATGCTCAATATCATCCAGGTAGAAGGCACAGACTGCAGATCCAGGGATGCTGGGGGCCAGAAAAGAGGCAGGAGAGGTGCTGAAAGGAGTTGTGCCAGGTAAGAAGTGGTAGCTACCCTTCATGCACCATGTTAGGCTGGGACAGCCACTGGGTACCATGCTAGGAGGAAGAAAGGTGGAGGGGGACAGCAAACAGGCTTTGCTTAACACTTCCCTCACTGCCCACGCCACAGGCTTTGGGAGGGGAGCTGGATGCTGGAGGGGCAGGGGACAGATGAAGTCACAGTCTTCAGCCTTGTACCAACCTATTGGTCTGGGTGGTGAAGACCCCAAAGAGAGCAGAATGACCGTGCAGGCTCACAGGCCCTGTCAAGGCCTGTAAGACGTCAAAATAAAAGGTCGAGTCCCCAGGGACAGAACAGTTGAGCCGAAGCTTCAGGAAGGATGTCCACTGGCCATCCAGGGCCCGACTCGAGCCACCCATGTCACGTTTGCACACCCGGGCTATGCGGGAGAACTGCACCTGGTGGGTGGGGAGAGGAGGGAGCTGGCCCAGAGGGCACCAGAGACAGGATCACAGCAAAGGAAGGGTCAGTGGGGGATCATTTGGGGTCCAATGAGGGGCATAGGCACATTGGGGTGGAAGCCAAGAGCTGGGCGTCATTCAAGGCTGGTGGCCCATAGCCTAGGAGTTGTGCTATGGAGCTGAGGGTCCAGAGCCCCAGTGCCCACTTTCTTACCCTCCCCAGCCGGGCGTCCTCCACAGAGACTTCTCGGAAGAAGAAGTAAATATGGTCTCCGTGTTCCAAGGCGTGGACAAAGTGTGGCTCTGAGGTGGGAGCAATGGAAGAGCATGCAAAGGTCTCCACTCACTCAGAAGCTCCTGCTCCACACTGCACCTGCCCGCTGCTGCATCTGTGCACACACACCACCTGCCTGCCCTCCAGCTTAGCCCTCTGCCCCTGCTCCCCAAGAACAGCCTCCCGCCCCCAAGCCCACTGACCTCGGAGCCACTTGGAGTCATGCTTAGCAGTGCGGAGCAGGGGCAGAGGCCCAAGGCTTCTGTAAACAACAGGATCGCTGGCCTGGAAGTCTGTGTTTGTGGCTGAGTACAGGCTGCCCTCTGCAGGATGGGATCAAGGGAGCCCTCAGGGTCTCCTGCCTGTTGTTGGGCTGCCCACACCCCTACCTAAGCCTGGCCCTGGCCCCTCCCTCACCCTCCATTCAGAGACAGGACTGAGCTGGGAGAGAAGCTAAGGTGGAAGCTCCCTCCAGCCTCGTGTCTGCTTCTCCATGCCCAGGTACACACCTGCGAAGATGGCTACATTGGACTGGGTGGCATCGAAGGGGCATCGAGCCCGCCCATCCATCTCCTTACTCTCCTGCTGCAGTGAAGTTATCTGGGGGCAGAGGGAGCAGGTTCCTAGAACACTTGGGGTCTTGAACGTTGGCTCCTTGGCCCACACCCTCACATCCCCTTGGGTCCTTCTCCAAGCCCTTCTGGGCCTTTCCATTCTTTTCTTTTTTATGTATTTGGTACAGGGTCTCACTATGCAGCTCAGACTCATAGTGATCCTCCTGTTTTCAGCCTCCCCAACACTGGGATTACAGGCATATGCCACCACACCCAGACTTGGTGGCCAGCTCAGTGTGCCCAGGGGCAGGGGTGGTGTGATCTGCTGTATCAGAGATCAAACCCCTCCCCCTGTGCTTGCCTAAGCAGGCGCTTAGCCCACTGAGCTATCCCGCTGGCCCTGGGACTTTCCATTTTGAGCAATCCCATTCCCCAACCCCGGTTCCTAGGCCCTTCCCGTCAAACTGCTGCCCATCTTGGGTTCTGCTCCCAGCCCCATCCTGCCCTCCACCCTCTCCTCTGTACCCCGTAGCTGCGGCACTTTGGGTTGAATGAGTTCGTTCCACAAGCAAGGAGTGTCTGGGAGTCCCGGGGAACAAGGACACGAATGTAGTTGTAGCATTCCTCCTGAAGAACCCGAAATTCAAGCAGAGAACAGGGGGTCAAAGGAAGAAGTTATTACCCTTGAGCAACATGGGATAGAATCCCCCTAAACTGGTAGCTAGCCCGGCATCCGTGGACAATCCTTTGGCTCCTCTGAGCGTTTTGGTGAGGTGGGTAAACAAAACGCCTTAATTCTCGTTCTCTTGGCTGGGGTGGAAATGTGGGCAGGCCACTGGCCGTGGTGGAGGATCACTCAGGCAGAGGCTACAGGCAGGGAACCTCCCCCGCTTCCAGATGCCTCCTTCCACTCCTCACCGTCTGCTTTCCCCGGACAGCACAGTTCTCCACACCTTGGCTCTTCCATGTCAGATACTGAAGGGAGAAGCAAAAGGGGGAGCTTAGAGGCGTCCTGGCCCCGCCCCACAGCCTGGCTCTTTCCTGGTCCTTCTTCCCTCCTATGTGAGCCTCTCAGCTCCCTCCCAGTCTCATCTCCAGGCCCATACCTCCTGCTAGACAGCCTCACCTTGTTGGGCACCAGCCCTTCCCCTTCCTCCTGGGCCTGAAGATCAAAGAAGAAGATGTGGTCCCTGGGGAATGGGGAGCAGGACGGGAGAGTCAGAGCTTAGTGAGGTACCCAATCTGCAGTCCCACCCCCCCATAGTCACCTATGCAAGGGCAGCTGGCACAGCATACCTGGCCCCGGCCCTCCCCTGATTCCATGCCTTGGTGTTTGCCACTAGGTGTAAGCATATCCATGTTTCATGGCTTATGCACCTACATGTGACCCCCGCAGGATGCTGCAGTGACCATGCAGGTCCCATGTCTTTCCAGGACCATGCATGTCTGCCCCACAGCTAGGCCTTGGCCAGCTTACCGGGCAGCGACTAGCAAGGTCCGGTTCAAGGTCAGGAATCTCTGGAAGTCCAGCCCCAGTTCTGCAGCCACAACATCTTCCTCCAGCCCCCGGAACCAGGACAATGGGGAAGAACCTGGTGGACAGACAGCAAGAGGGTGCTGAGGGCCTGGGGTACCATGGACACCCAGCCATGGACAGGGAGGGAGCTAGCTACTAGTAAGGAGCACAGAACACTTAATCCCTGCCAAACACTGTGTTCATGCTTTCGATGCACCATTTCCTCTCACATTAACCCTGTGAGGTTGGGCTGAGGCAGCAGGCATCTCCCTTAGTGGGAAGTAGCAGGCACAGGATTTAGATCCACTGCCTTTGGGTCCAGCCTGTACACTGGCCTAGCTGGAGCCTTTACTCTACTTCTCCAGCTTCATAGCCCCTTCAGGATCCACCTGGCCCAGTGTTGGGAACTTCAGTGTCTGGGGCTCAGGGAGATGCATCAATATTTATAGTGCTTAGAGGGGCCGGGTAGATGGCTCAGTAGAATAAGCGCTTCCCTGTTAAGCGCAAGGGCCTGAGTTCATCCCCAGTTCCAAAAAAAAAAAAAAAAAAAAAAAGTGCTTAGAACTGTGGCTGGTGTGCAAAGTGTTTGCTATTTTGCTATTCTTGTCAATCCCCCAATAATCTCTCTCTTTTTTTTTGCAGAATCGGGGATAGAACTCAGGCCTTTGCACTTGCCAGAGAAGCGCTTATTCTACTGAGCCATCCCGGCCCCACAATCTCAGTAACCCAAGCGCAGTTCCTTCACTCTTCTAATTCCTCCACTTTCTACGTATATAACAGAGACCCAAAAAATAGATAACATTCTTCTCAGAAAGGGGGGTTCACAATTTCTGTCATGGTGGGAATTATTTTGAGCATGTTAGTACAAGCAGTAGATGGGAAGGTAAGAGGTGTTGGGGATTACTCAACTGGCCTGTGGCCTTCACTTTGTACCTGAAAATAATAAATATAAAGCATTTACTTTATGCCAGACAGTATTCCCCAGCACTTTATATGTATTACTACATTTAATCCCTAAATAACTCCATGAGGGAAAAATATTAGTATTATCATCATTTTTCAGATGAGGAGAATGAGGCTAAGAAAGTTTGGATAATTTTAAGATCACAAAACTACTAAAACCCCGGCATGGTGGTGCAGACTTGTAATCTTGGCATTCTGGGAGCCTAGAGCAGGAGGGTCATAAGTTCTAGCCTAAACAATTATTTATTTATTTATTTTGTATTTAGTACAGGGTCTACAAGGTCTCACTACACAGATCCGCCTGTGTTCAGCCTCCCAAGAGCTGGGATTACACGTGCACCACCACATCCAGTCTCGATCTCCGGCTCAGCACACCCTGGGGGCAGTACCAGCATGGCATGCCATAGGGGATCCAACCCTGGCCCCTGCTCTCTGCCTAAGCAGGCACTTTAGTCCTCTGAATTAGGCTACTAAATTTACACCTAGTCTCAATTTTTTTTTTAAAAGGGCTGAGAATATAGCTTAGTGCAAAGGTCCTGGGTTCAATTCTCTTTCTTTTCTTTTCTTTTTTTTTCTTTTGGCAGAACCAGGGCCTGAGCTCAGGCCCTTTTACTTGCCAGGCAAGCGCTGAGCCATCTCCCCAGCCCCCTGGGTTCAATTCTCAGTACCAAAAGAAAAAAAATCTTAAAACTCTGTTAAAGACTTTTTTTTTTTTTTTTTTTTTTTTTTGGTGGAACCAGGGATTAAACTCAGGCCATTGCACTTGCCAGGCAAGTGCTTATTCTACTGAACTATCTCCCTGGCCCCCTGTTTTCTTTCTTTTTTTTTTTTTTTCTTAATAGGATCTCACTATGTAGATATGAGGTTGGCTGTGAACTCACTGTGGAGCCCAGGCTGTCCTTGAATTCATGGGGGACTGGCCTCAACCCTAATAAGATTTGGTCTAAGAGTTCATGTTTTTAACCACCAAGTAACCTTGAGTGAAAAATCAGGCCTAGGCATGGGAGAGAACAGAGGCAGGAAGGAGGCTGAGGCTGGCACATTACCAAGTGTTTGGGACCAACTTGGACTACAGAGTAAGATCCTGCCTCCAAAATAAAGGAGTCTAAGAGCTGTGGGCGCCTTACCTCCCACAAAGGGGTAAGACTCACCTTGTAGGTCAGAGGTGAAGAGGGGCAGGGGGTCCTGGGGGAAGGCAGTCTGGCTATGGGGAAGGGAGAGCAGCAGCAGCAGCAGCAGCAAGGGCATGAAGTGAGGGCCACGGGGCATCCTGCGCCTGGCAGCTCAGGCCCCAGGGGGAACCCCCTCACCCATATGCCGGCCCTGGAAGGGGAGACAGAGAAATGTGGGGGAAGGGACCAAGGGATAGCGCTCCTCCCCCAGAAGTATCCCCAGAAGACCCGAGGGGTGAGCGAAAGAACCCTCTCTACCTACGGCTGTCACTGTCACTCAAGGCTGATCCCTCTCCAACTGGCCCAAACTGGCTGGTGTGAAGCTGCCAGCCAGCCTGCCAACGTGACCCCAGGTAAGGGCAGGACAACCCCTCCCCCAGCCTTCTCACTCAGCCTATCCTCTCCTGCTGTCTGGGACATTAGGTAGGTGACACCTCCTGCCCCCCCCCTTGTGCTCACCCCTTCTCAGCTATAATTAGACCCTGAAGCCTTAAAATTATAAATAGTGATTCCTTGGCACCAGGAGGAGGAAGAAGGGACCAAGTCAGCTTCCCCCTCCTTCACAGACCCCTAAGTACTAGGGAGCAAGGTAGGCCCTGCACCCAGCCAGGCCAGTGGAGGCTGCTGCGAGAGCCAAGCCTGAGAGTGAGAAAGAACAGAGCAGGGGACCGGGGCCCAGGGGTCACTGTTCTGGTCTGGGCTGTGCTTCAGGGGCCCCTCCCACTGCTCAGGAAGATGCTGGGCAGGGAGGGGCTGGGGGGCTGTCTTAGCCAAAAACAAATCTGCATCAAAGCCAGATCAGAGGCTAAATTTAGCTCTGGCTGCAGCTGTCTCTGCGACCACTGTCCCCCTCCCAGCCTCTCTAGCCCCCTGTTCCCTCCCTGGCTAAGAACCAGGGCATGTACTTGACGGGGAAGGGCCGACCCACCCGCTAAGAGAGGCCAAGGATAGAAGGACTGGTGAGGTGAAATGGCTGAACGTGCCCCTGTTTCCCCCTCTTCCCTCATCGGGCTGCCTCTGAAATTGAAATATAAATAATTCAGTGACAAGCAATTGTAGCCCAAAGTCCAGGAAAAGATGGATATGGTGGAAGGGACAGTGAGACAAGTCTCATTCCAGCCCATCAGCCTCCCCAGCCCACTGACCCTGGAGTCCCACAGAGGAGGTTTGAGCCAACTTCCTGCCTTCCCCTGAAACTGAAGTGAGGGATGAAGGAGGTTCAGAATTCAGGGCAGGGAGGGTAGGAATGGTTTCCTTCATGAGCAGATCACAGTAATCATTGGCTACCCATTCCAGCAAGTCCCCTAAAGAATTCCTGGGCTTCCTGGCCCAGCCTTCTTCCTTGGTCCCAGTCATTTCATTCTTGAAGCCAGGACCCGAGTGTCCCCTCACCCCCAATCCAGCGTCACTAGTGGAGGTTGACGTCAGGTGGGGCCCCCAGAGAGCTGAAGGGAGGGAAGGGGTAGGAACACCTAATGATGACCCCCCTTCCCCAGGGGCAGAGCAGCCATCTAGCTAACGACCCTCTGGCGTCCACAGGCTGAGCCTCCTTTCCTCCCTCCCCCATAGGATGATTCTGATGTTCCCGGATGCTGGCACCCCCAGGGGAAGAGAAAGGGACACAGCTTGTCTCCATGCTCCCCTGCCTGCTCCCCTCCCCAGTTGCCTTGGGCAACTGGTATCTTCAGCCTGGAAACAACTCTGGTCTCTAAGAAGTGGGGAGAACAGTGGACCCTCTTCTTGCTTCATGACTGTGCCTGTGCTGGCTTTCATATGGGGCTTTCCTTACCTGGGATGTTGGCTCCTTTGGGGACAGAGGGGGACAGATGATCTCAGAGGGGGTAAGAGACCTCTGACCTGATGGAAGAAGGGACAAAAAAAGGAAGAGGCTGAGTTATACCTCCCTTACCACATCCCTTAGAAGTAAATGTAAAGCTAGGTGTGATGACAAACACTTACAGCCCCAGGAAGGCTGAGGCAGGAGAATCATCATTCCAGGCCAGACTGAGCAATTACCGTTTTCTTTTGGCAACTTATTTTTGTAGTTGTTTTGTATTTGAGCCAGGGTTTTGTTATGTATTTCAGGCTGACTTTGAACTCACCATGTAGCCTAACTGGCTTCAAGTTCATAGTGATCCTCCTACCTCAGCTTGTGCCACTAAGCATGGCCTAGCCTGGGCAACTCTGTAAGGCCCTTTCTCAAAAGAAAAAAAGGCTTGGGTGTGTAGGTCAGTGGGAGAGCACCCCTGGGTTCAATCCCCAAAAGAGGATGGGGTGTTAAACACACAAATGCAAGAGAAGCTGAATTCAGTGTAGGGAGATGCTGCCTTGGAAAGTGGGGGAGGGGAACATGTAGAGTGGTTACAAAGGAGCAGGGGTGGCTTCAGACTCAGAGATAGGAAGCCAGAAGTTGGGCCCTAGTCAGAAACTCCTGAAATTACAAGGCCAGACTTCGGGGAAGGAGCCACTAGGAGAAGTCTATGGGACATAAGGACCACTTCTGCCAAAATCTTCAGAATCCTACAGCCTTCTTAGCAAAAGCTTCCTAGCTAGGGACAATAGGCTCATTTGCATCTCATTTGCATGCTCTTCATTTCCAGGCAAAATGCTTTGATAGCAGGCACCTCAAGGCCCTTCCTTCTTCCCCAGAGCAGGCCCTGCCTCCTCACCCACCTCTCTCCACCCTGGCCCCCCCCATGCACAAGCAGGTGGGATAGGTCCAGCCTCTGAAAGCACTTGGCCTCTGCCTTGACTCCCTGTGATACACCTTTGAGGGGTTCTCATTGCTGTTTTGGGGAGCAGCATCTGGGTGGTTCCCAATCACCCCTAACCTGGGGAGGGGCTCACAGTGACCTGCAGGAATCCGGGCAAGACCTGGCCAATTCCCCTTTCTGGGAAGAGGAAACAGCCCTTCTCTTTCCTCCTGGCCCGGCAGTTACCTCTGGGGAGTGCCCGAGGTCACAGCTGCAACCTAGCAGAGCTGGGGAAGGGATGAGGAAGGGGAGACCAGGCTGGGGACAATAGCAGGAAAAGCCATCGGTCTAGTCGCCCACTCGGGTCCCCTTCCTCAAGGGACGTGGGGTGTGCAAGGAGCCTAGCGGCGCTGTGGCTAAGACCTTTCCTCATCCTTCGTCCTCGGCCAGGCTCCGAACCTTCCCTGCATCCACCGGGCCCCAGCGAGAGAACTCAGGTGTCTAGGGCTTCGCGGAAGGTGGGTCCGGGCCAGGACTGGTTGGGGGCTCCAAGGGGGGCAGGCGGCAGAGTCTGGGCCGGGACCGGGTCCCAGAGCCACGTTAGCGGGAGGAGGGGCTGGAGGGGCCGCAGGCGCAGCCCGAGCGGGCCGGAGCGGGCCGGGAGGCGGGGCGGTCTCGGGGTCGGGAAACAGGGCCAGGGCCGGGAACCAGGAGGGCGGGCCGGGCCAGGCGGAGCGGGGTCTTTGAGCCGGGACGCGGCCGCCTGCGCGGCTCTGCTCCTCGGAGACCGTACTAACAAAGCCCGGAGAGAGCGGGGTGAAAGGAGGTGGGCGCAGGGACCGAGATTTCTCCCCGACTCTGCACAATCCAACCCCAAGGGTGCTCAGGCTAAGGACGACGGTGCAGCCCTAAACCAAAGTGAGAACGACCCGTCCCCTTCTCCTACGGCAGGGGCATCGTATGGGTCCGGCCCCCTGGGTCTCGGAGCCTTAGTTTCCCCGTGGAGAAGGCCAGGGGCCAGCCGTTCCACGCCCTGCACGATGCATGCCGCACCCCACAATATTCCCTTCCCTGCTCCCCAATCCAACTGGATGCGACCCGAGAGGGACCAGTCAGTGGAGTCGTCGAGACCCTGTGCCCACTAGGGCGGCGACGGAGGTCAGCCATGGTCCCCGCCTCCCGTGCGCCCCAACTCGCGGAGCCCTACCCACCGCACCCCGGGATCCTCGCACCCTCCTGACCCCTATCCCCTCCCTGAGGGACTGTACTTGCTGGGCAAGCCGTGTCGGTGGGATCCAGAGCGCGGCGGGCGGCTGGAGCCCGATGTCGTGCAGAGTTCCTACACCTGGGTTGGGGCTCAGGCGAGACGCGTCCTAACTGGAGTCGTTGGATATGCGCTCCGGGGCGTTGTCTCTCGAGTGCTCTGGGTCCGGGTCGAAGCCCCCACTCGGCCGTGGCTCCGTGGAGGAAAACAATGCGACCGCCCGGAGCTCTGGGCTCGGCCCCAGCCGCCCCGCCCGCCTCCGGCCGGACCCGCCTCCGGCCCGCCCCTGCTCGCTACAACCAATTGAGTCTTTAGAGGGCTTCCAGACCCCGCCTCCTAGCTGCCTCTAGGCCTATAGTGCCGCTTTGGGCGGGGCGCCAGGAGCTGAGTCCACCCCAAGAGCCAGGCTGGAGGGGTGAGCTGGAGACTAGAGACCCGTGTGAGACGGAGAGACCCGTGGACAGTCGACGAAACCAGGACAGAGGAAAATGCACACAGAAGCAGAGACAAGCAGGAGGCCCAAAGGACAAATGTCACAAGAGAGGACGCAGGAGAAGCTGGGAAAAGAGAGACTGGAAACCTGGGACCGTTGGCTGGCATGGGCTGTCAGAACCAGCAAGATCCGCCTCCTCTTCCTTCAATGACTTTGGCGACTCTGTTCCCTAGGGAGCCTTCTGTACTTTGCTTTGAATCCACCCCAGCCTTGTGTTTCTCCTTTCTATGATTTGTACCTCTATCCCTTTACTTCTCCCATGCCTACTCTTGGTTCACCCTGACCCCAATAGGGGCTTGGCGCCTAGGAAACGACAATGTCCACTGGAGGTTTTCCTTGTCCCTGCCCACTACAACCATCAAAGCAAGATGGGCTTGGCCCACTGTGCCAGGGACAAGAAGCCAGGAAACTAGGGTGGCCAGCAGTCAAGCTGTTGGCTGATGAACGATGACAGGTGAGAGGGGCTGACACCAAAAAAGAACTGTAGAGACTAAGACTAACGAGTTCACAGACTCCACAGAAAGAGGGACCCACAGACATAAGACAGGAGTGAACAGCTGCCCCCACCCTGTATGCACCAGGAGCACAGGACTGGTGACTTAAGACCCTCCTGAAGGCCATGAACTTCCCTCCAAGCCACTAGACTGCTCCTTCTCCCTCCTGCCCCTTCTCAGAATGTCAGTGAGGAGGAAAGAGGCTACTGCAGACCACAGACTACATTGCTTGGCTTCTACCTTGGCATTGGATTCTTCCCTGTGTGGGGTTGGGACAAAAGACATTCTCAAAATTCCCAGGAAAGTAGGTGGCCTGGGAGATGCTGGGATTCCCGGAGAGTTACTGAGTGGGTACTTCCACCCACATCTTGGTGTCTGGACTAAAGGAAAGGAGGGAAAGGGGTTTAACATTTTGCACCAGCCTTAAGTGGACTGGATCAGAATGGGCAGCATTAGGAGCCAGGGAGATGGCTCAGTAGAATAAGCACTTGCTTGGCAAGTGCAAGGATCTGAGTTCAATCCCTGGTTCTGACAAAAAGAAAGAAAGAAAGAAAGAAAGAAAGAAAGAAAGAAAGAAAGAAAGAAAGAAAGAAAGAAAGGGCAGCATCACCAACTGGGCTAAACCCCTCAGCCACTGAGTAAGGCACATGCACGCACGCACACACACACACACACACACACACACATACACACACACACACTGGGATTAGGGTACATACAGACATACAGAGATTTAAGGCCAAGTGAATCAGTAAGATAAACAGAATCAGAAACAATAGATAGAAACCTATACAAAATTAACTGCTAAGGAGTCTTGGTCCAAGGCAATACAGTGGGCCACTGAATTAGCCAGGACTTGTTTTGAAGGCTCAAAATAAGTTTTGAGGGTCAGGGAGATAGCTCAGTAGAATAAGTACTTGCCTGGCAAGTGGAAGGTCCTGAGTTCAATATCCGGTACTGAAAAATTAAAAAAAAAAAAGACAATATTTAGAGGCATCAGAGCCAGTGTGGTGGCACACATCTGTAATCCCAGAATTTTGGCAAAGAGATTACAAATTTGAGCCTAGCCTGGGCAATTTAGCTATACTGGGTCTCAAAATAAAAATTAAGGTCAGGCACGGCGGCACATGACTGTAAATCCTAGCACTTGGAGGCTGAGGCATGAGTACTGTTGGGAATTCAAGACTAGCCTGAGCTACAAAGTGAGCTCAAGGCCAGCCTCAGCTGCATAGGAAGACCCTGTCTCAAAAAGACCAAAAAAAAAAAAAAAGTGTAGCTCAGTGATAGAGTGCTTGCCTAGCTTGCAACAAGCCCCTAGGTTTGATCTCCAGCACTACACAGGTTTGGAAAGAAAAGGATGAATCTGGAAGTTATTTCAAAAGACAAATCAAAACCAACTCTCTTTCTACCTCCTGGTGTTCTAAAGAATATCACACAATCCCACAGTCTTTGTAAATGCAGGATCGCCAAACTGGGAAAATCTCTCTCTCTCTTAATCCCCATCAGGAGCCACTTTCAATTGCCTTTTTCCACAAAGGTCCTTGCCTTACCCCTTCTTCACACATCTCAGGAGAATCTACATCCATCTTCAGATAAAATTAGAGCAATAAGGTAAGAATTCCAGCTTTTGCCTCCTGCAGATGAACTCCACTGCATTAACTCATTTCTCTCATTCTGGTAGACAATGCATGAAAATCTCCTGTCCACTGTACTGTGTGCTCCAGGGTGCATGTCTGTCCTATTTACCTCTGTGTTTTTTTCATTCAGCACAGCACAGTACCTGCACAGAGTAGATGTTAAATATTAACACATTAGTTGAATAAATCTATATTCTGAGCCAGGGATGGTGGCACATCCCTGTAATCCTAGCTTTTAGAAGGTTGAGGCAGGAGGATTGAGTGTTCAAAGTCAATTTGGGTTCCACAGCAAGTGCCAGCCAGCATGAAATATAGTGAGACCCTATTTAAAAAAAAGTTTAAAAGGGCTTAAAAAAAAAAAAAAAAAAAAAGGCTACAGTTGTAGCTCAGTATGTAGGTCCTGGCTTTGATCTTCAGTATTGAAAAAACTCTGGGTTAGGTGTGGTAGCCCACACTTATAACTCTAGCACTCAGTAGGTGAGGCAGGAGGATCACTGTGAATTTGAGTGCCACCTCCCCCAGCTTTTCCTTCATTTTTTTACCTTTTATTTTTTGCTGACATCTTCTCAACACATATGCACATTTAAAGAAAACAATTTCAGAGGCTGGGAAGATGGCTCAGTAGAATAAGCACTTCCCTGACAAGCACAAGGGCCTGAGTTCGATCCCTGGTTCCACCAAAAAAAAAAAAAAAAAAAAAAAAAAAAAAGAAAGAAATTCCAAACTTCTCCTAATGCTCATTTGTATGTAGTCATCCCCTGATTTTTTTTATCTATTTATTTATTTTATTTATGTGTGTGTGTGTGTGTGTGTGTGTGTGTGTGTGTGTGTGGCCAGCTCAGCCCACCAGGGGGCAGGGCTGGCTGGCATGTGGTGCTGGGGGATTGAACCGCGGTCCCTGTGCTTTGCTAAGCTTGTTCTAAGTAGGTGCTTTAGACCACTGAGCCATCTCACCAGCCCCCACCTAATTTCTTTTTTCCTTTCATGGCCAAGCTTCTGGTCACCTATGCTTCCTTAAGCTATTTTTACAATTCACATTTACTTCTGACTTTAATTTTTGCTCCTGTGAATCCACTGACCAGCGACCTCCAGTCACACTAAACAGCCCTCAGTCGGTCCTTTTGTCCTCTTCATGGCATCTGACCGTGTTAATCTCCTCTTCCTTGAAATGCTCTCCTCTTTTGGCTCACACAGTTCTCTTTCTTTTGACAAAGACTACAGGCTTAAGAAATTCTTGAATAAATGGCTTCACTTCTATTAATATGTCTTTCTCAGCCTTCTCTCACCACCCCTGGAGTGTGGGTGTTCCTTGGCTTCTCTCTGTCTCTGTCTCTCTGTCTCTCTGTCTCTCTCCCTTTTGAGACAGTTTTGAGCTCAATTTGTAGCCTAGACTGGTCTCAAACTTGCAACAATCTTCTTGCCTTAGCCTCCTGTGTGCTGAGATCACAGGCATGCACCTCCAGAGCTGGTTCCCAGGCTTTCTTATTCTTCTTCCTCTTCTTTTTTGGTGGAAACTGGGATTGAACTCAGGACCTTGTGCTTGCCAGGGAAGCACTTAACCTACTGAGCCATCTCCCTGGCCCCCTTAGGCTTTCTTCTTAATGTGCACATTCTCACTGGGCAAAATAATCCATCTGGGCATTGTGGTGGATGCTTAGAATCCCAGTGCTCTGGAGACTGAGGCAGGAAAATCAGAAGTTTGAGGCTGGCCTGGGCTATAATAGTTTGAGGACAGCCTGGGCTAGATAGGGAGAACTTGCCTCAAAAATAAATAAATTGGGGCTGGGGAGATAGCTCAGTAGAATAAGCGCTTGCCTGGCAAGCACAAGGGCCTGAATTCAGTCCCCGGTTCTGCCAAAAGTAAGTAAATAAATAAATAAATAAATAAATAAATAAATAAATAAATAAATAAAAAATAAGCAGAGATAATCCACACTAATAGTTACACTCTGTGCTACTCACCATCATTGTACACCCATGTAAACAATTGTTCACTGAATACTTCCATTTGGGTTTCTCTATTAGTCTAAAGACAGGAAGCTTGTCTTTTATCTTCTTATCCTTAGCACTTAGTCATAATGTCTGGCAAGCAGTAAGTAGAGGAAGAAATAAATTCATCAAAGATTAAAAGGAAAAAAGAAAGATTAAAAGCTGAGAACTGTCTCCAGCTAGGTCTGGCGGTCTTGCCTGGCTTCTGGATGTCATCCTGAGTGTCCTCCAGAACTGAGAGAGAACTGTGCGCCCCCAACCCCCAGCTAGGGACAGGGAAGAGCATGGGGTTAGAATGTAGGAGGGCCTGGGTTCATCTTTCAGCACCTAAAACCAACAAAAAACTAACCTCAGCTAAATCGAAATGTGGACCATGCAAAATAGTCAATATTTTCATTCTGTCACAACTTTATGTTTTTCTTTTCAGCTCTAGAGGCCTGTGACCTAGGGCCTTGTGCATGCAAGGCAAGTGCTTTACCATCTCTGTTTCGAATGGAGATTATTCAGAAGGTATTATTAATCTGTGGATTAGACAGAGGTAAGAAGATGATGTGAAGTAATTAAGACCTAGCTTCACCTCTTGAGCATGGCTTCGGATAAACTACTTCAATCTAAAACTGAGTGTGTCATCTGTGATGGACAGATTACCTCCGTACCTACTTCATGAGACCAACTAAGCTACGTAGTGAGATGGTTTAGAAACTCAAAAATGCTTCACCATGAGGAAAGGTGGTGCTTGCCTGTAACCCCAGCACTTGGGAGGCTGGAAGCAGAAATGAAGCAGGTTCAAGGCTAGCCTGAACTACACTGTGAGACCATCTCAAAAAGAACCAAAAAGCCAAAGCTCCACTTTCTGCTAACTTAGAGGCAGCACCCTGAACCTAATCACCCAGGAACAGCGAGGACCTAGAGTAGGATATCTGTGGTTAGTGCAGTTTGCTCCTCCTTTACTCTGAAAAACATGTTGCAATTTTCAGTTGTCTGCTTTCCTCACTTTTCACTGTGTTAATTTTCATTGTTACCAGTATTCTTAGGTCAAAAGCACCTCTTTCTCTTTTCATTTGCTGTCAATTATATGCTATGGGTTTATAGATCACTAGAAATGGGTATAGATTAAGGGAAAAGAAAACCTTCCTGATAAGTAAATGAACGTTATTACATGTGACTATCACTGTGCTACCATCTCCCCTTTTCCTTTATCTCTTTTTGGATGTGTTTTGAATTTGCACTTTCAGAAAATATTTACTGAGCACAGTAAAGCAGAATCTCTGTCCCTATCCAATCTATAGTCTGGGGGCGGGGCTGCAAGTTAGCTCAGTTGTTTCAGCACCTGCTCATGCAAATGCAGTCAGGGGCAGGATAACATGGTTAGGTTCGATCCCCAGCTCCATATGCCTTACCACAGCTCCCCTCAAGGCAAGCTGAGGGGCCGGGGAGATGGCTCAGTGGAATAAGTGCTTCCCTGGCAAGTGCAAGGGCCTGAGTTCAATCCCTGGTTCCGCCAAAAAAAACCAAACAAACAAACAGAAAGAAAGGCAAGCTGAGCCAGCCAAAAAAAAAGGGGGGGGGGGCAGGGAGATGGCTCAGTAGGATAAGTGCTTGACTGGCAAACGGAAGGATCTGAGTTCAATCCCTGGTTCTGAAAAAAAAAAAAAAATCCAATTTATGGTCAAAAGAGAAGGCAGTTACTGAAATCACTACAATGAAGTGCTCAGCACACAGGACAGGAGGTGGTTCTAGAAGGCCACTTAACAGTGACTAAAGGAGTGCAGGGCAGCTTCACAAAACAGGGTTTTCAAAGGAAATGCATGGAAGAGGCATGTGTGGGAAGTGAGTTCTAGGCACACAGACAAGAAGTGGGTAGGTCTACAGAACACGGGAACAAGCGGCAGGAGGTGGGGGGGAGAGACCACCACAGTGAGTACTACAAGAAGTGAGAGAATCAGGTGTGGTGGCGTTTAGCTGCAATCCTAGCACTCAGGAGGCTGAGGCAAGAGAATGCTTGGAGTTCCAGCTTAGCCTGGGCTACATAATCAGTTCAAGGCCAGCGTATACTATGTAATGAGACCCTGCCTCAAAATCAGACAAACATACAAACAAGCAAACATAAGAGAATGTCAATAAGGCTGGAGCAGAGCACCAGTGACAGAGGACAGGTGAATCAGGAAAGATAAATGGGTAGAGAGAACAGACTGCTGGGATCAGAAATCAATGCTGTATTTTCATCTTCTTGTAGTTTTTTTTTTTTTTTAATTATTTATTTATTTATTTATTTTTGTGTGTGTGGCCAGTTCAGCCCACGGCGGAGGGGTGGGGGGGCTAGCTGGCATGTGGTGCTGGGAATTGAACCACGGTCCCTGTGCTTTTGCTTGGCTTAGCTTGTTCTAAGTAGGTGCTTTAGACCACTGAGCCATCTCACCAGCCCTTCTTGTAGTTTTATTGTTTATTTATTTATTTATTTGGATGGAACCCCAGGCCACACTGTTACGGTTTGTGTCTAGTTGTCCCTTGAAGGCCTCACGCAGTCATGGGACAACTTCAGGAGTTTGTGGTTAATTTTTTTTTTTTTTTTGGCAGAACCAGGGATTGAACTCAGATCCTTGCATTTGCCAGGCAAGCACTTATCCTACTGAGCCATCTCCCCGGCCCCTGTGGTTGATTCTTGATCTGGTGCCGGGATTGTGGGTGTGAGTGCTACACCTGCCCTGCGGTGGGTAATCTGCATTACAATGTAAGGAGGGGAGAGATGCAAGCCAGCAGCCATAGCTTCTGCCCTTCCCTTTGCTCTTTGCTGTCTTCCACCGCAATGACTGGCTGCCCTCTGTCCTGTGCCACTCTGCCTTGGAGCCAATGAGTACAGACTAAAACCTCCACTAACTGTGAGCTAAATAAACTTTTCTTTCTTTAATGTTGGGTGTCAGGCATTTTGTCCCAGCAACAAGAGATGAGTAACCAAGACACAGACCATTTGTGATGTAATGTTTATTTTAAGACAGGGTCTTGCTAAATTGGCCGTTCTGAGCTTAAACTTGAAATCCTCTTGCTTCAACCTCCCAGAGTGCTAGGATTACCAGAATGCACCACCATAGATAGCTGCCTTTGTTCTTATTTTCCTAGTAAACTGTACATTTCTCTCTGTGTCTCTCTCTGTCTTTTGTAGTGCTGAGGATCAACCCCAGGGCCTTATTAATGCTACGCAGGTACTCTACCACTGCACTTTCCTCCCAACCCCTGTGCATTTCTTACAAAAAGGACTTTTCTTTTCCTAAGATATTGCTAGTGGCACCCAGTATTGTCCCCAGTGTATGATTAGTGTGTTCATAGAGCAATCACAAGTAGAAAGCAGCCATGTTAGGCTGTTCAAGTTATTAACTCATAAGCTTGTGAGTTAATTATAGAAAAAAATACATGCTTGAGAAGCACAGAAGATCCTCAGGCTGCCATTTGCTAGCTCTATAACTCAGGAATAAGTTATTTAACCTGTTTATGCCTCTACTTTTTCATCATCAAAAATGATAGAGGGATATTTAATTCATGAAGTATTATGAAGTTTATTTTATTATTTTATTATTTTATTTTTTTGGCGGAACTGGGGATTGAACTCAGGCCCTCACACTTGTCAGGCAAGCACTTATTCTACTGAGCTATCTCCCTGGCCCCTATCATGAAGTTTAAATGAGATATTTAAACTGAGTGTGGTGGTGTATGCCTGTAATCCCAGCACTGGTGAGGCTGAGGTAA
This sequence comes from Octodon degus, assembly GCF_000260255.1. Lineage (NCBI taxonomy): Eukaryota > Metazoa > Chordata > Mammalia > Rodentia > Octodontidae > Octodon > Octodon degus. The sequence goes on along the minus strand of NW_004524624.1, from coordinate 10,088,500 downwards.
GAGACTGCCCGGCAGGGCTGGGGAAATACTTCAGTAGAATAAGCACTTGCCTGGTAAGCACAAGGGTCTGAGTTACAAAAACAAACAAACAAAAAAAAAAAAAAAAAAAAAAAAAAAAAAAAAAAACACGAGAGAAATATTGTCTGGCCAGCCAGAGCTACACAACAAAACCTTGTCTCAAAAAGTAAATAAATAATTAACTAATTAATAAGAAAAGAAAATTTTAAAAAATTATATATCATTTATACAACACACCCCAAAGGCCAGCTCCCTTATCATCTCTCACTTCCTTTCCCAGAACCCTTAGCTCAGGCTTTTCCACATGCTTTTATACCTTACTCCATAGCTCTTCTCTCTCCTCTGCATTTGGAACGCCTCCCTCTCCACTGGCTTCATTCTTAGCCTACAAAGTCCTCATCTAAAAGCTAAAAACAATTCTTTGCTCAAGCCAGTTGTCGATTCCTTTAAGCTTTCCATTTCTCTTAATCCTTTTGTCACCAGTCTCTAATAAGAGTTGCCAACATTCCCAATTCAAGTTAATCCCAGTGCTAGAATCAGTTCTAGACCCCAGGAATGCAGATGAGAGAGGCAGGAATAGGAAGGAGACAAGACCAAGCACTGTTTCTAAGAACCACCAAGGGAGTCAGGCATGCTGAGCATCTCAGGTACTCCACTTCTCATGACCTAGTGACTTTCCAGTTTTTCCTCTTCTAGAACTATCTGCAGGATGCGGTATAGCACATGGCATACCTAAGGCCCTGAATCCTCAGCATCACAATAAAGAGCTGACCCTCATCCTCACCCTGTGCTGAGGCAAGCTGTACCATTAGCCAGTTACTTTATCAATACTTTCCCCAATTACAAATGTATTGAAGTATCTCACATGTTCTCACTGGGCTAATTATTTTACTTCCCCAATCAAACATTTTTAGTGTTTCCTCACTGCCTACAAGAAAGCCCTGCACTCCTTTCTTTTTTCTGGGTATTGAATTCAGGACCCTGTGCTTGCCAGACAGGTGCTTATTCTATTGAGCTATTTCTCTGGCCCCACTCTGAACTCTTTTATTTTTCTTTATTTTTGGAGGCTGGGTCTCACAAGGTAGTTCAGACTGGCCTTTAACTTACAGCAGTCCTCCTGCCTCAGCATCCAGTGCTGAGATTATAGGCATGTGCTATCATGCCTGGTACAAGGTCTGCACTCTTGAGTAACTTCTTTAATGTTAGTCACTATCTTAACTTTGGGGGAAAGAAAGCTCCTGTCTGAGAGAGGGACAAAAGGGGGACTGGAGAGGGTTGGCCCTATCTTAAGTTTTTCTTTCCTCACTTATCTTTCAAAGAAAGCAGACTGGAGGTGCAGACCTAGGCACTACTTTCCGAGTGTCTCATCCTAGGCTTATTCCTTGTACATGCTTATGCAGGTTCCATCATCTGGGAATCACTTCTTTCCAATCTCTTGCTTTTAAATAGTTTACAAAGTGCCAGTTATGGTGACACATGCCTGTAATCTCAGCAATGGTGGGACTGAAGCAGGAGGAGTGCTCTGCATTCCAGGCTAGCCTAAACTATATAGTGTGATCTTGCTTTTTTTTTTTTTAAGTTTAATCTTTTTTGTGCTTTTCTTTTTTGGTGTATATGTGGGTCCCTCTGTGATAGTTTGGCTATATCTGACAGGCTTGCCTTGAACTTGCAATCCTCATAAGTAGTTGGATCTATGACTGCAAGTCTACCCCTTCTGATCACTCAGTACTAATCTAAGCTTCTTTTCATCATTCTTTAAACTGTTGAAGTTAGTGAGAGGGCTGAGGGATATAGCTCAGAGGCAGACCACCTGACTAGCATGTCTGAGCCTGGAACCCACCAGGCTCAGATAGATTACAAGGCTCTTGAAGGCGAATAGTTTTGCCTCCCTCAAGAACCCTGACTTCTCATTGGTGGGTCCCTGAAGATTTGTGCCCTTAGTGCCTCGGCGCAGTGCTGACCCCTACCGGTCACAGGTGGTTCAGCAGCCCTAGCCTCCGCATTTCTATCCCCCAGTAGGAAGAGTTGGGATATCTACTAGTTACCCTCTAGGTTTGGGAAGATGCTTGTGATAGAGTTGCCCCACAGTGCCACCCTTTCAAGCTTGAGAACTCTCCCTATTAACCCCTTAATCCATCAATTTGGTCTTTACATCCTCCCCAGTGCCATAAATATATAAGAATAGGGTCTCAAGGAGTTATACAGCAAAAACTGAAGCAAACAGCTTGAGAGCCAGGATGTGCAACCCTTTCTCCCCACCCGGAAAAGTCAAGGGTGTTTCCAACAGAACCCTGTTCCTCTAGATCTTTGCCTTAGGTCTAAGTTTCTCTTGGGCCATGGGGTCCTATTGGTGCCCGCGAGGACCGGAGGTTGAGCTGACTAGGTAGGCGGAGCCTGCGGGGTGGGGCCAGGCCAAAGGGCCTCTCACTAGGAGCTTCTCCATTCTGTCAGCTCTCCGGGAACATCCACGCCAAGACTGACACCCGTCGTAGCAGGTGAGGGACCCTCTTTGATTAGGGTGGTTTTGGGGGTATGGTGGTGGAAGTGTTTCTAGCACCTTCAGATTTAACTTTGCACACTGTCAAGGTCTCATTTGTAGAATTCTTGGGTCCCCAGAAGAGCTTATTTTTCACTGGGACAAGGCAGCCTTTAAAAGACCTGGTTTGGAATGGGGTTTGGTGTAGGGCTGCGGGACAGGGGTGGGCACAGGTGTGTGATAGATCAAGGAAATCTTGAGGCATGAAGGGAAAGGGGTGAGGACCAGAGGGAGAACAGAAGGTCTTAGAGAAGACCCAGGAGACAGAGAAAGAGGAAAACAGCAGGCAGTGAGAGGTCGGAGGAGCAAAGTCAAGCTGCTAAGAGGGGCAGTGAGAGCTGGGTAACAGGAAGATTGAGGAGGAAGGAAGGCTCACATGGAGCAATCAAGTCTTCCGGGCCTCTTCCAACTGTGAGCCTGGTCCAGAAAGCCCCAGGGCAGGCCAGGAGCAGATGGGGGCTGCAGGTTTCTACTGGAATGCTTCAGTGTAGAGGAAAAACCTCCCAGTTACCCACTCCCCTGCCTCTTCAGACTTCCAGTTTCGTTCAGAGGAGAGGGTGAGGCTCTCCTCACTGCGGTCACAGCCACATCCTGCAGAGCAGGGGAGGGGGAAGTAAGAAGCAAAACAACTAGAACCACCACAGGAGAGGACCTTGGGGTGGGAACCTGGACCTCTGCAGCAGATGGGTCCCAGCAGGGTCCTGAGCACAGCCAGGAGCCCGCAGACCTGCAGGCCTGCTGCCCGGAGGGGCCATATCCCATGCTGGCTCAGTGCACTGTACCTAAAGCAGTGCTGACAGCAGTCCACAGAAAAAGGCTCTTGGGATTGCTTGGCCTGAACCTCGTTCTTATCATTTACTAGTGACTCTAGTCAAGGTGCTTCATTTTTCTTAACTTTAGTTTTCTCACTGCAAAGTGGGGCTATCTGTGTATGGAGCTGAGGAGAGGCAGTTACCAAAAAGCACCTGACACATAGTAATATCTCAGTAAATGTTAATTATTCTTATCAGGACTCCCAGAATCCCTATGCTTCACACTTCTTTAAAGACAATAGTTGACATGGGCTCTTGGAGTCGGGAAATCAGTTGTGTTTGACCTCAGGTAAATAATTTAACACAAGCCTCAGTTTATGGAGAGCAATACCTATACCTCCAGGGTGCAGGATGCAGAGTCAGGGTCACACAGTAGCTGTGGGGTGATCTGTCAGCTACACTCATGCTCTGGCAGCAGCCCCCAATTCCTGCCTGCACCCTGGGGCCACCTTCCCTGTGGCCACTCCTTCAGAAGGGTTAGCAGTGTTCTTCCAGGATGCTTTGGAGATCAAGAGTCCCCACACAGGGGCTGGGGAGATGGCTCGGTGGAATAAGCACTTCCCTGATAAGCGCAAGGGCCTGAGTTCAATCCCTGGTTCCGAAAAAAAAAAAAAAAAAAAACAAACAGCAACACACAGAGGACCAAGGGGGCTTAGGGGAGACAGGACAAGGTAACCAAACAACAGAAAAAGGAAAGCCCTTTCTCTTTCTAAGAAAGCCTGTGACCTCTCTTCTAGTGAGTGACCACACCTACGCCCAGGCACCATGGAGTCCTTCAGCTCAAAGAGCCTGGCACTGCAGGCAGAGAAGAAGCTACTGAGTAAGATGGCAGGTCGCTCTGTGGCTCATCTCTTCATCGATGAGACAAGCAGTGAGGTGCTAGATGAGCTTTACCGTGTGTCCAAGGACTACACACACAGCCGGCCCCAGGCCCAGCGGGTCATCAAGGACCTCGTCAAGGTGGCTGTGAAGGTGGCCGTGCTGCATCGCAATGGCTGCTTTGGCCCTGGGGAGCTGGCTCTGGCTACCCGTTTCCGCCAGAAGCTGCGGCAGGGTGCCATGACGGCACTTAGCTTTGGGGAGGTAGACTTCACCTTTGAGGCCGCTGTGCTGGCTGGCCTACTCACTGAGTGCCGAGATGTGCTGCTGGAGCTGGTGGGGCACCACCTCACCCCCAAGTCCCATGGCCGTATCCGCCACGTGTTCGATCACTTCTCTGACCCAGGTCTGCTCACAGCTCTCTATGGTCCTGACTTTACTCAGCACCTTGGGAAGATCTGTGATGGGCTCAGGAAGCTGCTGGATGAGGGGAAGCTCTGAAAGCCTGGGACCCGGGGCTTTCTACCGTGGCTGACTGGAAAACAACACAACGGGGGCTTTCTAACCCTGCTCTAGGCACTAATGCTTTTCAACCCTCAGGCTTCATTCTTTCCCAAGGGAGCCTCACCTGAGACCACTGCACCCAAACTGCTGGAGAAGAAGATGCAGCGGGGGGGCTTATTCCCACTTGAGCCCCAGCACAGGAAACAGCTGCCTTCAAAAGGCGAAGTGAAACTTGGATCTCTATTTCTCCCAAAAGGGACATCTGAAACAGGGAAGCCTTCTCCCCTACACACCAAAGGGGACAGAACCCACATAAACCCTCTGGGGACACTAAAGACAGAAGAGGGGATGGTGGCTCTTGGAGACATCTTAGCCCTGCAGCTCTAGGTAGAACATGGACAGATACCAGAGGCTCTGTCTCAGGGTGCAGGAAGGAGGGCAAGGGCAAGGGAGAGCCTCAGAGGGAAAATAAAACTACTGAAACATGCACAGGGCTCAGTGTTTAATCTCTCCAGCTTCTACAGCGTAGGGTCATCACAGAGGAAAGGAGGTATGGAGACACCACTTATCTCACCTCTCACCACTTCCACACAGGAGACTGAGGCATATTTCCAGTACATTGAGGTTCCCTTGCCTACTTCTCTGTTTGAGAAACAAAAAACAAACTGTGCTGCAGATCAGTGCTACAGACTGCAAATAAATACACAGTGAAGATCAAGGCATAGACAGGCTCTGGTGGGGAGGATATGCAACTAAGAGCCTCCCAAGCCAACCTCCTCCTTGAGCCCCACAGGACTCTCCTTCCACCCTCAGCCCCACTGCAGGCAGAGCACAGGACAGGTTAGAAGGATGAATTGGTGGAATGGAGAGGTCAAGTCCCTACTTTGTTGTTTTTCTCAGAGCAAGGGTTGTGAAAAAGTTACAGGGAACTTGTTAGTCAAGACTGAGCCCAAATCCTTGACCTTGCCATCCTGGGTGTGACACCAGATCGCTGATTCCCTGTCCTCAGTAGCGTGCTCAGAAAGGAGCTGGGAGAAGATGAGGAACCAGCAGCCACTGGCTCAGTGTTCCAGGTTACGGAAATCCCATTTTTCAGCTGAGAGTGGGAAGGAGTTAGATATAGCAAATAAATATTACTCAATATAGCACCAAATAAATTAGATAACATAGTTGGAGCTGGGAAGTTGAAGGGGAGTCTCTGCTTCCCTGCTCTAAGGGCAGAATACAGTGAAAAAGATAAGAAAGGCAGCAGGGATGTAAAAAAGCCATCTGAATCTAAAGGATAACTCCAGATTCAGCTGACAACTGGAAAGGGGTCTGATTCTCATCTCCTACTTTAAAAAAAAAAAAATGCACTCCAGTTTGTGACAGACAGGAGGCTGGAGGAGATAGTTGGGAGTTGAGGGAGGCAGGCTGGGAAAGCCATGTTCTTGAGCCTCACCTCAGGCTCCTCTCTCCTTCAAGTTGTTCCTTCCAAATTCTGCTTCTCTCAGTCAGTTCAGGGGACATCAGAGTTTGAAGATTTCATCCTCCTGGTCCCGTAGTGTCCGAGTCCGAGAGGTCCGCGTCAACGGTACAGGACCTAGGACTGCTCGTTGCTGGGTCTGTGGGGAGCTCATGTGGAGACACGCATCTTCCCTGGGTACCCTGTAGGTGAGGAAAGGGGAAAGAGCGACAGATCAATGGAAGAACCTGAGGATGGGCCAGGAGGTACAGGGACATTGTCTCCTCTCCCACTTCACAAGCTCTCTGCTCCAAGACAATCTCAGTATCATCCAGAAAAATCTTAGCCATAATGCTCCTGAATGGATTAAGAAAGCAGCAAGAACAATCAACTGTTTCACTCTGAAGAGAACATGGAATCCAGCTCAGCCCAATCTGGCAGCCCTGGGCTGTGTACTTCATCAGGGGCCTTATAGGCAAAGGTACCGCCTCGCCTCTGCAGGTACTATGCTCACTTACTTGTGTTTGTGGGGAGTTGGCCAGAAGTCTGTGGAGCAACTTAGGAGGACTCACTCAAGACTCACCCAATTTCTCCTTTGCTCAGCTTCTGTGCAGCGACCTTCTTTGACAGGCTGATCTGTGAGTCAAGCTTCTTAAGGAAATCTGAGGCAGAGAGGTCATGGGCAGGCCCAGGGTGGTCCTGTCCAGTAGTGGGAGGGACGCTGTCACCTTTGGCATACTCGGAGCCCATCTTTTGTTTGCTCCTCTCAGCTGAGGGTGACCATGCTTTGTCCCTACTTGGGTACACCTCTTCCTCTCCATTGTTCTCTTCTTCAGAGTCCAAACCATTGAATAGGTCTCTGGGCTCTGTCAGGATGGGGATGTAGAGGGTTTTCTTCAGGAAGATGGAGTCATTAGTATAAAGGCGATTTGCACGCTTAATCTGTTCCATCTTAAAAAAAAAGTCACCCAAATTAATGATAGTAACAATTATCAATCTTTAATAGAATCTCCTCTTTTAAAAGTAATTATGGGGCTGGTGAGATGGCTCAGTGGTCTAAAGCACCTACTTAGAACAAGCTTAGCAAAGCATCAGGGACCCTGGCGGGCTGGGCTGGCCACACACACACACACACACACACACACACAAATAAATAAATAAAATTAAAAAAAAAAACCTTTAAAAAAATAAAAGTAATTATACAAGCTGGGTATGGTGGCATATACCTGTAATCCCAGCACTCAGGAGGCTAAGTCAGGAAGATTGCCACCAATTTAAGGTCAGCCTGATCTACATAGTGAGACCCTGTCCCAAAAATAAAATAAACTTGTGGCGATCCTCCTGCCTCAATCTCCCAAGTGTGGGGATTATAGGCATGCCACCATGCCTGCCTTTTTTGTTATTGTTGTTGCCACTGATACTTCTAAGCAGGGGCTCTACCACTGGGCTACATACCAGCCCAGCACTGATATTTCTTCCTTGCAAAGCCAGGGCAGACGGTGATGCCAGTCACTCATTCAGTGATGAATAAATAGGTACGAAATAAATATCTAATGAAAGAAATAATTCACATAGTGTAATACACATTTCCCTAGGGAACAAAAAGGCCCAAGATTCTAGTTCTACTTCTGTCATTAACTTGCTAGGTAAATTTAAACAAGTAGCTTAACCTTTTTTTTTTTTTTTTTTTTTTTTGGCAGAACCAAGGATTGAACTCAGGCCCTTGTGCTTGCCAGAGAAGCACTTATTCCACTGAGCCATTTCCCCAGCCCTTGCTTAACCTTTCTGAGCTTCTATCTTTACCTTTAACAATGGCTCTCAGTGAGGTCTCAGATTCTTCAGGGGCCTACAAGATCAGACCCATTTTCCTAGTATTAAGATGTTATTTTCTGGGCCGGGGAGATGGCTTAGTAGAAAAAGTGCTTGCCTCGCAGGCGCAAGGTCCTAAGTTCAATTCCCGGTTCCACCAAAAAAAAAAGATGTTATTTTCCCTTTCATTTTCATTTCTCACGAGGTACAATGGGTCTGCATGATGTGTAATATTGCAACAGATTGAACCTAGAAGAAGCCAGAGCAGCTGAGCATAGTGGCACACACCCTTAATTCCAGCACTCCGGAGACTGAGGCAGGAGGACTGCCATGAGTTTGAAGCCAGCCTGGGCTACAAAGAGAGTGAAAGGCCAGCCTGAACTGCAACAAGACCCTGACTCAAAAAGATACATACACACACACACACACACACACACACACACACACACCCAGAACCTTCTCAACTGGGTTATTCCAAAAATTTAATAACTTTCTCTTTCATTTCTACTCACCTTCCTCTTGACATCCATCTAGAAAAATGCCTCAGATTAACCTACTAGCTTGCTTATTATAAACCTCCTATGACTTGTCATTGGCTAAGAAATAAATCTAAATCAGCCAGGGAGATAGCTCAGTGGAATAAGCGCTTCCCTGGCAAGCGTAAGGGCCTGAGTTCAATCCCCGGTTCCGGAGGGAAAAAAAAAAAGTCCAAATCAGCACTGAAGATATTTCTCAATCTAGTTCCCACAGGAGACGTCTAGCCTTCTCTCTTTTGTTGCTTATGCAGTTTGCTGTCCTGAACTTTTCATTTTACTTTGAAGACTCCACCATCTTTCACATTTCTGTGTTTATTCATCCTGAAATGCCTATTCCTACTCCCTTCCCTGCTTGGAAAATGTCTACTCATCAACTATCAGTACCTTTGTGTGACCCTCTTCAGGGCTCCTAATGCAGCCCATGATGACTGCTGTAATGACTTGCCCTGCTCCTGTACAGGCTGAGAGGGTAGCTCAGTGCTGAAGTCCTGGTTCAGTCCCCAGTGCTACAGAAACAAACAAACTAACTAACTAACTTGTCTTATGGGCTGGGTACAGCTCAGTGGTAGACTGTTTGCCTAGTGTAGCAAGGCTCTGGGTTTGATCACTAGCACTGCAAAAAACAAGACCAAGAGCAAACAAGCAAAAACTTTCCCCTATTACATGGTTAGTCCCTGCTTTGCCAAAAGGATGTGAGTCTTTTAAGGGCAGGGATGGTAACTTGCTGTCTCTGTGTCCCTACTGTGCGCCTTAGTATCCTACAAAGTGTACAGGAGTTTAGAAAAAGTATGTATTTATGATAATATATAAACTAGAATAACAAATATATAAACTAGATAACAATATAAACTAGATAACAAAATACAGCCTCTCAGGGCCAGGGAGATGGCTCAGTAGAATAAGCTTTTGCCTGGCAAGCACGAGGGCCTGAGTTCAATCCCCAGTTCTACCACAAAAAATAAATAAATAAATAAATAAATAAATTACAGCCTCTCAGATAGAGTTGATCAGTATTTTATTCTCAGAAGCCAGACTGTCAGTTTTATTATGATGCCATCTTGGCATTTTATTGTTTTGTTTTGTTTTTTGAGACAGGGCCTCAATCTGTAATTCAGACTCAAAATGATCTTCCTGTCTCAGCCTTCAGAATGCTGGGATTATAAGTATAAGCATGCGGAACCAACTCTAGCTTTCTTTTTTTGAGATCAGGTCTTGCTGTGTACTCCAGCTTGGCCTAGAATTCAACAATTCTCCTGCCTCAGCTTTCTGGAATTGCAACACTCATTGATCTGAATTTTTCTTTTTCTACCTGTAGACAGAGTCTTGCTATGTTCTGCTGGAAGGCCTCAAACTCATGGCAATCCTCCTGCCTGTCTCCTAAGCACTGGGATTACAAGCATGTACTACCATGCCCAGCTAAAATCTGAATGATTTCAAAAAGTTAAAATTGTCTTGCACTTTTGAACATGCCAAATATTTTGATGCTATCAATTTTATTTTGCCTAGATTATATCATAGATCCCCTCCAGCTCCAAGATGTTATGAATAATTTGAGTTTTGTGGTGCTTTTATTATTTGCCAGAGGGATCATAGTCTACTTTCTTTCTTGAGGATAAGCATCGTGTTTATCGTTTTTCTCTTTAATATTAAAAAAAAAGAAAGAATATGCAGCATGGTAGAGGAATTAAAAGTAAGGATTTGGGCTGGTGAGATGGCTCAGTGGTCTAAAGCACCTACTTAGAACAAGCTTAGCAAAGCATCAGGGACCACGGTTCAATCCCCCAGCACCACATG
>NW_004524624.1:10070530-10078128 GCF_000260255.1 Octodon degus | reverse complement strand
CTCTCTCTCTCTCTCTCTCTCTCTCTCTCTCTCTCTCTCTCTCAAATAAAAAAAAATAAAGCAGCCTGAGCAGCAAAAAAAAAAAAAATTAATAATAATAATAATAATAAATACTGGGAGTTGAATCCAGGGCCTTTACACTGAATAACATCCTCAGCCCTTTTACTTTTATTTTGAGATAGGCTCTCCCTATGCATTTAGGCTGGCCTTGAACTCACTATTTAGCTAGGCTGGCTTCAAGCTCACAGCAGTCCTCCTGCTTCTGCCTCCCAAGTGCTGGAATTACAGGCATACACCACGACACTCGCTTCCTCATCTTTATTTATTCATTTATTTATTTTTTCATTTACGTATTTGGTATAGGGTCCCACTATGCAGTTCAGATTCATAGTGATCCTCCTGTTTTGCAGCCTCCCTAGCACTGGGAGTACAGACATGCACCACCATGCCCAGACTCATTTGCCTGGTCCCTGCATTTGTCAAAGCAGGCGCTTAGTCTGCAGAGCTATTTTGTTGGACCCTTCATCTTTAAATAGGAGTAATTATACCTATCTCATATTCTTATGAAGATAACATGAGATAATTCATGTATAAAGCTTGATAATATATTGTGTTCCTTAATTGATAGGTAGGTAACAACTTAAACAATTAGCATTATTTTAAAAAAATTAGCAATATTTAATACATTTTCCTCATTTCATAAAGGTTAGGCACTGGGTTTCCAGACAGGGGCAGTGATTCAGTCCATAAACAGAACAGAACCACAATACAAAACTCTTCTTTTTTTCCCCTGCCATCCATCCCTTTATTTATGATTCTTTTGTGCTATCAATGCTGCTAGCACTCATCTGGTGTACCCTATTCATTCAGTCATTCCCTTTACTCTCCTAGAAATGATACTCACTTCTCCAAAACCACCTCTTCCCATTCTCACAATCAATAAATACGCCTCCTGCTTCACTGAGAAAATCAAAGGAACCAGAAAAAAACTTCTGGGACCCTACCCCATAGAGAAAGAGGAGAAGGAGGGTTTAGAAATCTGCATTGCAATGAGCCTTGAGGATGGCAAACTTCTTCTTAGACTCCAGAGCTTTCCCAGGGCTATAGGACAGTCTCAGACACCAGACATTTTGTGACACATGTTGTTAATCCTAGCCACTTAGGAGGCTGATGTAGGAGGATCATAAATTGGAAGCCAGCCTGGGCAATTTGTGAGAGCCTATTTCAAAAGGGTTGCTATGTAGCTCAGTGGTTGAGTATTGTCTTAGCATGCAGGAGGTCTTATGTTCAATCCCCAGCATGGGGGCAGCAGGAAGGGAACAGTCAGTTAAGGGTTCCCTACATTACCCAGTTGTTGTTTTTTCTCTCTCTTCTATGCTGAGGATTTAACTCAGGGGTTTGCTCAGGCTAGGTAGGTACTGTTTGAGAGAGTCTCCCCAAGTCCTTAAATTACTAAGGATGGCTCAAACTTGAGTCTACCAAGCCCAGCTCTCAGTTCTCACAACACAATTTATGAGCCCCTGCTGAGGCCAGAGGTTGCTCTGTACTTTCACACCCACTTCATAGTGTGATGAAGGCTATCCCTTCAACTCAAAATGTTCTTTCATTCTTTCTTTGGCTTTAAAAAAAAAAAAATTAAAATTGGGGATTAAAACCAGGACTTTTACATTGGACTATACTTACAGCCCTTTTCATTTATTTTTTGTTTTGAAAACAGGATCTTACAAAGTCACTAACTGCATGGCTCAAATGTGCAATCCTCCTGCCTCAGTCTTTCAGAGCATTGGAATTACATGAGTGTGCTACCATGCTAGCTGGAAATGTTTTCTTTCCTACATTCCCAATTTCCATGTATAAATAACTTCTTCGCATTTTCTTATGTATTTGGTACAGGGTCTCACTACATAGCTCAGACTCAGTGATCTTCCTGTCTCAGCCTCCCCAGCACTGGGATTACAGGCATGCACCACCATGCCTTGTTTGGTGTGAGGCTCAGCCCACCGAGGGGTGGGGCCGGTGCAGTATGTGATGCCAGGGATTGGAACCCTGGTCCCTGTGCCTGAGTTTAGTCTGCTGAGCTATCTTGCCGGCCCACTTCCTCATATTTTCATTCATTAAAAAAAAATCTTTCAATAAATTAAGAAGAGGTAAAATAAATAAGGCAAATTTTTTGAGAATGTAAAGGGGGTGGAGGTGGGGCTGGTGAGATGGCTCAGTGGTCTAAAGCACCTACTTAGAACAAGGTTAGCAAAGCACAGGGACCACGGTTCAATCCCCCAGCACCACATGCCAGCCAGCCCCGCCCCCTGGTGGGCTGAGCTGGCCACACACACACACAAATAAATAAATAAATAAATAAATAATTAAAAAAAAATAAAGGGGGTGGAGGAGGCAGGAACAAAGGAAGAGGGGGAAATAGGGGCAAAAATCAAGAAAAGGAAAAAAAATCAAAATGTTATATGCACGTACCAAAATGTATTTTATTGTTCTGTATCATTAATAGGCTCTCAAAAAGGGATGGTCTCTTCATCTTCTATTTGCTGATAACTATGCTGGAATCTAAATACACAAAATTGAAAAGAAATAGTTCTACTGGTCATTGTGTCAGATACCTGTAATCCCAGCACTCAGGAGGCTGTCAGAAATGTGTAATCCAAGCACTCAGGAGGCTGACACAGGAGCATCACCATGAGTTCGAGGTCAGCTTGAACTACATACCAAGACTCAGTCTCAAAAAAAAAAAAAAAAATGTACAACAAAAAAAAACAAAAAACAAAACCACTTTGAAAATTCTCTGGCAAGCGCAAGGGCCTGAGTTCAATCCCCGGTTCTGAAAAAAAAAAAAAAAAAAAATGTACATGGTGGGGTGATGGCTAACGATGTGTATAATTCGGTGGTAGAGTGCCCCTGGACTGGATCCTCAAGTACACTGCCCCCAAACAGAAAGGAAATGGTTTCTACTCCTGAGGAGCACAGAGGTCATCGGAAGGCAAACACCTGTACTGCATAGATTTATAAAGCGAACACAGAAGTTTCTAAGCTTTTCAAGGTCCATAGTGATAACAGCTTTTTTTTTTTTAATTTATTTATTTTTACATTTATTGTGTGTGTGTGTGTGTGTGTGTGGCCAGCTCAGCCCACCAGGGGGCGGGGCTGGCTGGCATGTGGTGCTGGGGGATTGAACCACGTTCCCTGTGCTTTGCTAAGCTTGTTATAAGTAGGTGCTTTAGACTACTGAGCCATCTCTCCAGCCCCCAATAACAGCTTTTAAACCTGCACTGACGTCTACTCCTTTTCCCTTTTAGGTAAAAATTAATCTTTTCTGATTTCCCCCCTTAATACAGACACAAACTCACCAAATTCTACTGTATCATTGCGTCCCTGTACATTCATTACTAGACTGAAAATTCAATGAACACAGCAATTGTACATTTAACTCTCCAAGAAGAGCTACCATAGTGCTTTAAATACAGCAAGCATAAAAGTGCTGGTTAAATCCAACAACTGCTGTAAATAGAGCTGGAAATTGGGGAAAATCTGAAGAACATTAATGTAATATATTTTTATTTTTTTATCCTGGTGTAGTGGTGCACACCTTAATCCCAGCACTGGGGAGGCTGAGGTAGGAAGCCAGTTTTGTGAGTTCAAGGCCACCTGGGCTACAAAGTGAGTTCAAGGCCAGCCTGAACTGCATGGCAAGACCCTGTCTCAAAAAAAAAAAAAAAAAAAAAAAAAAAAAAAGAAAAGAAAAAAAAATTAAATGTAAATAAAATACAATTTATCGGCTACAAAATGAGCTTAAGACCAACCTGAACTACATATGGAAACCCTGGCCCCCCCCCAAAAAAAAAGTTATTAAAAGTGAGCTAATACATTTTTAGATCTCTATTTTTACTCTCTAGATATGGTCTGAAATAATTGAAATAGAGAGGACCTGTTCAGCACCTTACAATTAGGAAACAAGAACAAGAGATAGACCCTTTAGGGACTTAGAACTAAAAAACAGCTCTTCACCATTTGCTGTAAATATTTAATCCCTCTCAATTAATTTTTTTTTCTCTGTGTTAATAGTAACTTTAGAGTCAGACAGATCTTTTTGAATTCCAACTCTGACACTCAGTTATTTGACCTTGGTCAAATTGGTTAACCATGTCTCAAGTTTCTTCATCTTCAAAAAACACAATAGTTGTATACTTGATAGGGGTGTTTGGCTCAAATAGGTTAATATGTTATACATAAAGCATGGTATCTGGCATAATAAATAGGAGCCGCTCTTCTCTATTGGTGTAGTGGAATAGGATCTGTCCCAACCAGACAGTGTAACACTGAGATGGGAAAACAAAACAGATAAAGGTATTACAGAACAATTATGAAAGCGTCAAAGGAGATCGCCTAAAATGAGCTCTACATTCTCTTTAGGACTCAATCTTCCCTAAAAGGTTATTTATACCACAATCCTGGAAGACTCACCGTCACTCCGTATTTGAGCGCTAGCCCAGCCAGCGTGTCTCCAGGCTTCAGTAGATGTTCCAGGCGTCTTTCCCTCACAGGGGAGCAGGCTGATTGCACCAGGCTTCCATAAGAACGAGCCCGGGTCCCTTGAAGCAGCCCTGATCCCCCAAAGGGCGGCTGTCTAGAGGGAGAAGCCATCTCCTCACACAGGGGGGCTTGCAATTGAGAAAGGCCGGGCTAAGAACGACAGTGACGGCCTGAACTCTGGGAATGGATATTCAGGAATTCCTCTCCCCCGTCTCTTTCTCCAGAGTCTCGCCGCTCCCCTCGCACTACGTCCACCTTCTTCCCTCCCGGCTTCTCCTTCCTTTCTCCCAGCGCCTTACACACACATCTGTCTCCCGAGTATTTGGTCCCTGTCGTGGACGCCCCTTAGTACCCCTCTGACTTTTGACCCCCTCACTACACTGACCTCTGACCTTTGAACCGCAGACACACTTTTCATCAGTTTAACCCAAGTCGGGTAGCTGGGCCTCAGGGCGCCCACATATCCTGGCTCCGCCTCGTTCCGGGGTTCATCCGCTAGGGTCAGGAACAAACTGGGCCCACCGCAGGTAGACTGTGGCAGACGAAACGCGCGAGGATTTCGAGTTTGTAGTACACTTTCCAGTCTGAGATTCTCAAGGGCTTGCTGCGCATCGGTCAGGTCACACCCTCAAACTCCGGCTCCACACCTAGGCTCTAGCCTCTCAGAAAGCCTCTAATCTGCCAAAATGCGAGGGCCAGGATCCAGTTGAGCGGCAATTTTTTGAAAAAGACTACATTTCCCAAAAGGCTACGCATCTGCGGGGGGGGTGTCGCAGGGCACCATGGGAAACGTAGTCCTGGTAGCACGCTGGAGGCGGGCTTTCCGGGTCGCGCAGTGCATGTATGGAAACGCGTTCCGGAAGTACGAAAACCAAACGGAAAGAGACAGGAAGAAGAAAACGAGAGGTACCACTCCTACGGTGGCCCGAAGGAGTTGCGAGGTCGCCCAGAGAGAATGTATCATTTCTGTGATTCAAAGTCGTGATGTCTTTCAAGAGGGAAGGAGACGATTGGAGTCAGCTCAATGTGCTCAAAGTAAGCCCGAGTAGAAAAGGTCTGGAACAGCTTCACTTGCCGGTTGAAGACTGAAGGAGCTTTGTTTTGTTGCTCTGGCAACTGTTGGGGAAGGGTAGTCAGAACCAGAACTGGGTAGTGATCACTTCTCCATATGACTGCTGTTCTTCGCATGATCCTTATTTCTTTTACCTTTATTCCGATTATTTCCTTTCCTCCCATCCGTCCTACGTTGCTGATTTATCTGGACTTCTTTCCCAACCCCCTGCAGAAACGAAGAGTTGGGGACTTGCTGGCCAGTTATATCCCAGAAGATGAGGCGCTGATGCTACGGGATGGACGGTGAGGCGAGGGATAAACTAAACCCGAAGGTTCTACAGTTAGACCCTCAACGAACTTTCGCTGTGAAGGGGAGCAGAGATATCTAAGTTTTTGTTTTGTTTTTTGGCGGGAAGTGAAGTCTAGAAGTGGAGACTGGGAAACCTGGAAGATGAACCTTGGAAAGGACTTTTAAGGCAGAGGTGGACCCACCCCCCGCCCCCCAGGCAAAATTCCCCTAACTCCTTGAGCTAATTATCTTCTCCCTTCTCAGCTTTGCTTGTGCCATCTGTCCTCATCGACCTGTGCTAGACACACTGGCCATGCTGACTGCCCACCGTGGAGGCAAGAAACATTTATCTAGTAAGTCTCAGGGAAGACAGGACAGAATATCAGCTCTGCAGACTATCCTTGCTGCTATGCTTTTAATTATCTTTCATTTTCTCCTCAGGCCTGCAGCTTTTCTATGGTAAGAAGCAGCCAGAAAAAGAAATGGGGCAAAATCCAAGACCACAGAATGAATCGAAGAGGGAAGAGACCAAATCTGAGGTAATCAGAGAAGGGGGAAGAATGTTTTCAAAGGAGGACCTCGCTGCACATAATGCATTTGAAGAACTCTTGCCTCTGGAGCCCTAACTTGGTCTCTCATTTGTACCAGGCTCCTCTGCTAACCCAGACTCGACTTATCACCCAGAGTGCACTGCACAGAGCTCCCCACTATAACAGTTGCTGCCGCAGGAAGCACAGGTGTGTGGGATGGATGGGAAACCTAGAGGGAAGAAGACAAGAGACAGAGGGCCCTACAATAACTTTTCCACAATAGTTTGGGCATGGTGGTGCACTCTAGGAGGCTAAGGCAAGAAGATCACAAGTTTGAACTCATCCTGGCCAACTTAGTGATTTAATGAGACCCTGTCTTAGAATGAAAAAGGGTTAGGGATGTATCTCAGTGTGAAGACCCTGGGTTCAACCTTCAGTACTGGAAACAATAATTGTTTTCCAAATTGAGTTGTAGGGGCTAGTGAAATAGTTCAGGGGTCTAAAGCACCTGCTTAGGCAAATACAGGGACCGTGGTTTGGTCCCCAGCACCACATGCCATGCCAGCTCCACCTCCAGAGCGAGCCGAGCTGGCGACAAAAAAAATCTAAGTAATACTAGTATTTTGGAGATGTTCATTGGTGTTTCAGGGAAAAACATGATTTTTGAAATTTAATTTTATTTACTTATTTATTTGTCGCAAAACTGGGAATTGAACTTAGGCCCTAGTGCTTGCCAGGCAAGTGCTTATTCTACTGAGCTATCTCCCCAGCCCCAATTTTTGAAATTTTGAATAAATTTTAGGAAATGGAACATTGGGCCAAGTGTGGTGACATCTGGAATCCTAGCATGAGAGAGGCTAAGATAGGGGAATGGTGAATTTGAGGCTAGCTTGGGCTACATGGTAAGACCCTGCCTCAAAACCAAGTACATAAGTAAATAAAATAAAGCAAGAAGACTGGAAACATTGGTATATTTTAAGGGCTGTACAGTTTTTTTTTTTTTTAATTTAATTTATTTATTTGGGTGTGTGTGTGTGTGTGTGTGTGTGTGTGTGGCCAGCTCAGTCTCACCAGCCCCTAGCTGTACAGTTTTTTGTTTTTTTCCTCTTGTACTAGTGATTGGACCCAGAGCCTTCGCACTGAGCTATTTCCCAAGCCCCCTCCATCCCTACCTTTTTATTTTTTAT
>NW_004524624.1:10050097-10070000 GCF_000260255.1 Octodon degus | reverse complement strand
GGTCTACAGGATGTTCAGGTTCTCACTACTAGATCAGACTCATAGTGATTTTCCTGTTTACAGCCTCCCAAGAGCTGGGATTACAGGCATGCACCACCATGCGCAGTCTCAACTGCCATCTCAGCGTGCCCTCATGGCGGGCTAGCATGGCAGGCCCAGGGATCGAAACCCTGGCCCCTGTGCCTGCTTGCAGGCACTTTAATCCGCTGAGCTATTTGGCCGTCCCTGTACAAAATCTTTTTTTTTGGTGGAACTGGGGATTGAACTCAGGCCGTTATGCTTGCCAGGCAAGTGCTTATTCTACTGAGCCATCTCCCCATCCCCTCCTGTACAAAATCTTAAGATAACAACTTTTTGCTTTTTCTTTGCTTTTTTAAAAAAATCTTCAAGCTTCTAGAAGTATGGATACAGATTTTTTTTTAATGTATTTAGTACAGGGTCTCACTACACAGGTCAGACTCGTCATCCTCTTGTTTTCAGCCTCCCAAGCACTGGGACAACAGGCACGCACCACCATGTCCAGTCTCAGTGCGCCTTGGGGCGGGCTGGCACAGCACACCGGGGATTGAATCCCAGTCCCTGTGTTTGCCTAAGCAGGAAGATAAAAACTTTAAAAAATTTACAGATTTTTCCCAAATTTATATTGCAGAATTTTTTTTTTATGCAGAACACTTATTATGCGGTGGTATGGAAGCATACTCCTGTAACTCCAGCAATGAGGAGGCTGAGTCAGGAGGATCACTTGGAGTTCAAGACCAGCCTGAGAAGGGCTAGCCAAATAGCTCAGCAGATTAAAGCGCCTGCTTAGGCAGACACAGGGTCCACTGGCCAGGAGTTCGATCCCCAGGTCTGCAGGGCCAGCCCTGCCCCTGGGGCACGCTGAGATGGCAATTGAGACTGGGCATGGTGGCCCACACCTGTAATCCCAGCATTTGGGAGGCTGAAAACGAGAATCACTATGAGTCCGATCTATGTCCTAAGACCCTGTAGACATTTACTAAAAAGAAAAAAAAGCTACATAATTCAAGGCCAGCTTGAATTGCATAGGGAGACTGTCTCAAAAAACAAAATTGGGGCTGGCCAGATAGTTCAGTGGATTAAAGTGCCTGCTTAGGCAGAGCACAAAGGACCCCAGGGTACGCTGAGACATTGAGACTGGATGTTGTGGCACGTGCCTGTAATCCCAGTACTGGGAGGCTGAAAACAGGAGAATCCGATCTGTGTAGTGAGACCCTGTACTAAATATAATAATAATAATAATAATAATAATAATAATAATACCTTGAGGAACACAGTTTAAGAAACACTGCTCTAGCATAAGGCCCTAAATTCAATCCCCAGTATCACACAAAAGAAAGAAAAACAGGCCTGCTCTAATGATTTGGAAGTCATAGAAGAGTTGGCTTTTTCCTTAATTGCTTCTACAGGCTTTGATTCTTCTCTACACAGACCAGAAGCCCCTGCTTCCTCTGTTTCCTGTTCCCCTTTGGCAACCCAAGAGATTGAACTCCACAGTGAAACGATCAATAGGGAACCAGAGCCTAGGCCTGGCCCACAGGCTAAGGAATCAGCAACTGCCTCAGATCCTGCACCCATGAGTCCCACAAGAAGACGAGCCCTGGACCATTACCTCACCCTTCGAAGGTGGGTATTCTAAACACCTTTATTTATTTTTTTAAATAAATTTAGGGGGCTGGTGAGATGGCTCAGTGGTCTAAAGCACCTACTTAGAACAAGCTAAGCTAAGCAAAGCACAGGGACCGCAGTTCAATCCCCCAGCACCACATGCCAGCCAGCCCCGCCCCCTGGTGGGCTGAGCTGGCTACACACACACAAAATAAATAAATATTTAAAAAAAAATCTGTGTATAAAAATCTATAACTTTAAAAAAATAAAAATAAATAAATAAATAAATTTAGAACAGGGTGTATAGGGTCTCACTACATAGATCTGACTTATAGTGATTCTCCTGTTTTCAACCTCCCAAGCACTGGGATTATAGGCGCATGCCACCACGCCCAGTCTCAATGTCTGTCTCAGTGCACCCTGGGGGTGGGGTCAGCATAGCATGCTGGGGGATCAAACCCTTGCTGCTGTACTCTGCTGAAGCAGACTTTAGTCCACTGAGCTATCTGGCTGGCCCTCTAAACACTCTCCTCTTTTTCCTAACATACCTATTTTTCTTTTAATTGTAATTATTTGAGATAGTGTCTCACTATATAAGCCAAGCTGACCTTGAGCTAGCTGTATAGCCTAGGCTGGTCTCAAACTTGTAATCTTCCTGCCTCAGCCTTCCTTAGTACTGGGATTATAACATGCACCATCACACCTGGCTCTAGTTGTTCTTTTTTATTGACACTAAAGTTGTAATGAACTTCTTTCCTAACCAATTTTGTTTTCTTCATTTCTAGCTCTGGATGGATCCCAGATGGGGAAGGTCGATGGATAAAAGATGAAAATGTTGAGTTTGACTCAGATGAGGAAGAACCACCTGGCCTCCCCCTGGACTGACTTCTTTAATTTGTTTCACAAATAAACTATAGGTTCTGAGGTGGCAGCCTGGGAAGGAGACAAGGGCACTTCTGTGTGACATCACGCCTTTCTTTGATGTACAGAAAAGACTGGGCATTAGTTTAGATTGTCACATGATGATCCAAAGTTCTGAGTAGCCCCACAAAATTGCTTCTCGATGCCATGCTTTTGAGAGAGAATGGCTCAAATGTGCACATGGAATTGGTGCTACCTGGGCGAATAAAGAGTGTAAGATAGAATACGATGATTTGGTAGTGTTTACTTCGGCAGAAAGCGAAATGCATGAATGCCATCGAGAAGCAGCGGGCTAAGCTAATGAAGGGACATACACCCCTTCACCTCACCTCTTGGGCAAGGAAAAGCCTAGGCCCTAAGCAGGGCAGCTGCCAATGGCTGGAGGCTGATCTTCATTCTCTTTTCCACTGCAGTGATTGTTTACTGAAAATCCTCTGTCAAACATGTAAAAATAAAGGATTATGTCCTTAAAAAAAAAAACAAAACCTAGTGGGTACTGGAAGCCCAACTTTGCTCAAGTCAGGTTTCTTGTCCAGTCTTAGGATTTCAGATCTGTTCTTTCTCAGCCTGGCCATTCCTGTCCTGCAATGTACACAGCTCCCCATACTTCTGCCCCTCCCCCACCTTCCACCAAGTCATGCCAAGCGTCAGCTGCATGCAGCCCGGTGCCCTATTAATAAGTCTGTCAGAAAGAGGTCTTTGCCCTTCATGTTGTCTGCCTCCTTTCCCAACTGCATTCAAAGTCCTTCCCTCTTTAGATCATATGAAGGCTCTGAATATGCTCTGGAGGGCTCTGGCCATATTTGGAAACAGAACAGAGGCCAAGAACCCTGTGGAAGAAGGAAGAATAAAGGCTTTGGCGGGTTTATGGGGGACACCAAAGGAGGCAACTCCCCCACCTCCTCTTAGTAACCTGAACCTCACCTCCCTGCCTGCTGATCCCTAGAGTATAAATAATCCCCTGATGAACTGGCACTAACCCCTAGGGGTTAGCGCCAAGATTCTCACCCAAAAGCCCAAGGAAGGAGGCAGGCAAAGTGGACAAAAGGGCCTTTATTTACAGCAAAGGGGAAGAGATGAGGATTTATGTGTGCAGGGCTCCTGACTAGTCAGTAAAGTGCAGTGTTATCTCTTCTTTTGCTGGCGACCTACAAAGGAGGAAAAGAATCTTTTGTTTGATTTCCTACTTTTGGCAAAGGCACCCTTCTTTACATTTCTTTAGCCACATTCATATGGTGTTAGCCTTTAGGCCACCTGACAGCCCTCTCCACATTAACAAAATAAGAAACCATACCAAAAATAAAAATATGTCTAGTTAGGTGCAATGGTGGATGACAATAATTCTAGCACTGTGGGAGGCTAGGGTAGGAGGATCACAAGTTCAAATCCAGGCTAGGCAATTTAGTAACCTAGACCCTGTGTCAAAATAAAAAGGAGTAGGGATGTAGTATAATATGAAGGCCTGGATACAGTCCTCAGCACTGAAAAGAAAACTGTATCTACCTGTTTTGTTTTGGTTTTTTGGCGGAACTGTGGAGAAAATTGTAACTAAACAAGCATTGTGGTGTACACCTGGCACATCTGTAATCCCATCACTCTTGGAAGCTGAGGCAGGAGGATTGTGAGTTCAAAGCCAGTTTGGGCTACATAGGAAACCCTTTCTCAAAACACAACATAACAACAACAACAGCTCATCAGGAGGCAGGATCAAAAGTTCAAGATCAGTTTGGGCAACTTAGGGAGACCCTATCTCAAAATTAGAAAAGCCCTAGTGCTAGAGTGCTTGGGCAGCACTCATGAGGCCCTGGGTTTGATTCTCAGTATTATATTAAAAAATGATGTATTCAGAGCCAGGTGTGATGGTGCATAACTGTAATCCTAGCACTCAGGAGGTTGAGGCAAGTGGAGTGTTTTGAGTTCAAGGCCAACCTAGGCTACATAATGACTTCAAAGCTAGACTGAACCACATAGCAGGACTCTCTCTCCACCAAAAAAAGATGTCTAGGGCCAAGGAGATAGCTCAGTAGAATAAGCACTTGCCTGGCAAGTGCAAGGGCCTGAGTTCAATCCCTGGTTCTGAAAAAAAAAAAAAAAAAGATGTCTAGGTTCCTTCCCATCTCTCTGATGGTATATATTTAGGACAGGCAGACTTTTTTTTTTTTTTTTTTTTTTAATGTATTTGGTACAGGGTCTCACTGCACAGCTCAGACTCTCCTGTTTTCAGCCTCCCCAGCACTGGGATTACAGGCATGTACTACCACACCCAGTCTCTGTGGCTGGCTCAGCATGCCTCTGGCCAGACCTAGGGAAACTTTTCTATGTATTTTCTGATCATTTGTGGGATTTGGGAGCCACCCAAACTGCCACTAAGCTTGCTTCATTTATTTTTTTTTAATTAATTTTTAAGCTTGCTTTAAAGAGAAGCTCCCAGTTTCTCCACTTCTTGTCCTATACCCTACCTCTTGCCAACACCATGCTTGTAGTTACTCACGTAGTTCATTGTTCCTGGTCACAGCCTGGGCTGCCCGAGCACGTGGCCCCTGCTGTGTAAAGTGGTAGCCGAAGCGAACAATAGAGGGACACTGCTCTAGCACGGTGGCCATTTCCATCTCCACTGCATCACCAGGCCACTGGCGCTGTCAGAGGAAAAAGTAGAGCTGTCAGCCGTATGGGGGATGTTCATCCTGGACCACAGACCGTGTGGGAAGACAAGGGGCTTGTTTTCTCCAAAATGGGCAAAGAGGCTTCCCTCACAGAGACAATGAAGAAGCAAAGTGAAACAGGATTAAAGGAGATAGCTGCCCTGGGAGTGGCTCAGGGAGGAAGCCTGATGGGTATCTGCTGAATGCTAGCACCAGGGGAAAGGAAAACTGACCTGGTTGTCTACACGCAGTTCAGTGAGTGTGGCATTTTCCCGGACTGCCTTCAACACAGCCATGAGCCCCGTGCTGCTAATGAAGTTGGACTCAATATTCAGGCTCTGGAGGCTACGGTTCTCACGCAACATGTCAGCCACAGCCTGGGTAGTAGGGACTTGGGTTAGGATTAGGGGACAGTTTATTTCACAGATGACTGAGGAGAGAAAGAATGAGAGGAAGGAAACAGCTCTTTGAGAAGAGTCTCTGAGGAGCTTTAAATGGGGCCACAGGGGGGACAGTGTGGGAAGCAGATAAAAGTAGGGAGACTGGGGCTGGGAGATGGCTCAGTAGAATAAGAGCTTGCCTGGCAAGCACAAGAGCCTGAGTTGAATCCTTGGTTCCGCAAAAAAAAAAAAGTATGTAGTGGAGGGCCAGCCAGATAGCTCAGTGGACTAAAGTGTCTGCTTAGGCAGAGTGCAGCGGCCAGGGTTTGATCCCTGGCCTACTGTGCTGGCTCCACCCCCAGGGCATACTGGGATGACAATTGTGACTGGACATCATGCCTGTACTCCCAGCGCTTGGAAGGCTGAAAACAGGAGAATCACTAAATCCAATCTAGTAGTGAGACCTTGTACACCCTGTAAATATATATATATATATATATATATATATATATATATATATATATATATATTATGCAATGGAGTTCAGGGTGCCAGGGTGGTGGCCCTTCAGGAAAAAGATCTCAGGATTTCAGAGCTGTGAGCTCTAGGACTGAGGGTAGGGGTCTCTATGAGGGCAGCTTCCTAAGAAAGCATGGTGGGAAGGGCACCCCCTAGCACAACCATTTATGACAGCTCTCCTGGGAGTGCTTGATAAGAAGGTGGAGGGAGAGGGCTGGGGATGTTAACTAGCCTTACATGGGCGATGGGGTCACCGCTCTTTGTGGCCACCAGACTGAAGCTCCGGACATAGGTATTTGTCTTCATTGCCTCACACAGCTCACTTAGTGTGGGTATTGGGATGTCCTGTCAGACAGGCACAGGAAATGGTGAGCTCAGCACTCTTGTCTGTCAGGAAAGTTATCCCCTTGTTACTCTTAGGAAGATGGGAGATAAATACCTGTATATTATTGAGGTTCACCTCCTCCAAGTCCTTGTCATTGCTTCGAACCCTCTTCAACATCTCGTCAATGTTTGTGGGATTTGGGGGCTCATCTGGCACTGGCTTATACTTGTCAGGCTGAACCACACCTAATGGGTGAGGGCAGGAAGGAACCCCAACATGTCCCCTACCATCTCTCCCTTGGTTCTATATCACTCATATACCACATCCTTTCCAAATTCATCTCTTTCACCCCTGCTACTTTTGCTCAGGTTCTGAGACTGCCTGCCCAGAGCCCTGGGGCCCTGTGCCCCCACACTTACTGCTGATGCCTTCCGTATTGCAGATTTCCCCGCTGCAGATGGCATCATAGTACTGCTTGTTGCTCATCAGTGTGTACATTCCCAGAATTGCTGTAGCACATGAGCAGAGGGGGTAGGGAATGAGAAGGGGTCTCCTAAGCCCATATCCCACCTCACTCTGCTGCAGCTGATCCCTTCCACTATTCCAAAGAGCTTTTCCACTTTCCCTCTGCCCCAGGTGCCCCTGCTTTAGTCTACCTGATGGTGGTTTTTATACCATTGAGATGGAGGTTAGGAATGATCCCTAGAGGCGCCACTAGAGGGTGTGGGTGTGGCAAAGACCCCTTCTTCTTGATTTCAGTCAGAATACCTGTACTTTGATTTGCTTTTACAATCTTTTTGTAAAAAAAAAAAATTTTATAAAGACAGGGTCTTGATATATAGTACAGGCCTTGAAGTCACTTTATAACCCTGGCTGGCTTCCAACTTGTGGCAATTCTCCTGCCTCAGCCTTTGAAGTGCTGAGATTATAGATGTGCACCTCTATGCCTAGCTTGAAAAAATGCTTTTTTTTTTTTTGCAGAAACGGGGATTGAACTCAGGCCCTTGCGCTTGCCAGGGAAGCGCTTATTCCACTGAGCCATCTCCCCAGCCCCCAAGAAATGCTCTTGACATGTTAACTTATGAAATATGAATGACAGCAGGCAGGGTTCGATCCCAGCATGCCATACTGGCCCCTGCCCCCAGGGTGTGCTGAGACTGGATGTGGCGGTGTCTGTAATCCCAGTGCTTGGGAGGGCTGAAAACAGGAGAATTACTACGAGTCCCATCTATGTAGTGAGACCCTGTAGACCCTGTACTAAATATACAAAATACATAAAGATGAATGAATACACAAGAAAACAAATTTGGTAGAAATTACTGGTGCAAAAAACAAAAACAGAAACTACTGTCAGAGGCCTTCTCAGACATCCACGTGCTGGGTGAGGACTTTCCTCAGTTGCCCCCCTCACCAAGGCAAGGATGCCAACCTCTGCTCCTCCCACCCTCCTCAGCTTCCCAGCTGCCTACCTGCAATATCACACATTTCGGCATCTGTGGCATGGGCCAGTGCCTCTTCCAGCTCAGGCTCCAGGGTGATCTGTTCCTGTGCTGGGATTTCTCTCTTGGGTTGAATATAGGGTTTCCCTGATGGGAAGATGAAGGATGGTTCAGGTAGAGGTCATTTCTCCCAAGATCTTGGTTTCCAGCTTCCTGTCCTCTCCAAGAGGTATAATGCTGGGTCACTAGGGGACACCAGAAAGCCTGA
The DNA here is from genome assembly GCF_000260255.1 of Octodon degus. Classification (NCBI taxonomy): domain Eukaryota; kingdom Metazoa; phylum Chordata; class Mammalia; order Rodentia; family Octodontidae; genus Octodon; species Octodon degus. The sequence continues at coordinate 10,061,880 of NW_004524624.1, read as the reverse complement.
ATTCTTTGATGCCAGCTCAAGACTCTCAGTCTCCTGACCTTTCACAAGAACCAGAGAGTGTGAGCTGGCATGCAAGTGTCAGAGTGCCCGTGACCCTTGGCAGGTAGGAGTGGGAAGGAAATTGGAGGGGAGGCTTGTGAGAGACGCCACTTAGTTTCTAGGAGGCATGGGTGGCAGGGTCCCCATACCCTTCTTCTCTCCTGTGAAGGGCACCAAGTCATCACGTTCTTTGACTTCTAGTGCCTGTTGCTCCAGGTACTGCAAAAGGGCCTCTCTGTCCAGCGGCCCTGTTGGGCTCTTCTTTGTCTGGTCACGTTGTCTCAGTCCAGCTGGCAGGAGCATGTTCTTGGGGATGAGTTTTGGGGAGCAGGTCAGGTACGCCTCTGGGGACTTCTAGGGCTCCCTAAAACATTTTCAGGTACCTTTTCCCTGGCTCTCTTGGGATTCCAAGCCCTGTAGGTAGTCCTGGTCTCAGCCACTCAGTGCCCAACAGCTTTCCCTGACCCTGGGGACTTGCCTCCAATTCCCTGTGCTGGGGTCCTTACCTCTGGGTCCATCTCCTGTAGCTCGCAGTCCAGCTGCTCCAGCTCCTCAGGGCTCAAGGTCTTTAGGATCTCATCTTCATCTACATCTCTGTATTTCTCCAGTTCCTTCTGATACGATGACATGATGACCCCTGTCCCCTCCCCACTGTGTGACACTCAGAGTCTGGGAGGACATGGGAAAAGTAGTTGGACATAGAAAGATGGACATGGACATAGTAGGGACACCGAGAATCAGTCATGCATAGAACATGGACCTAGATAGATACCCTGGAGGTTAGAGATCTAGTTGAGAATGGGAAAATGGGAGGTCAGGTTGTTTTATAGAGTTAGAATGGAGTTTCCCCTCTTCTCACTTCCCTAGCTGCAAGTCACTCGGATGGGGATCCCAGGATCCAGAGCACGCTTGTCTTCTCACTATATGATGAAGAAATCTGGGCAACACCCCTCCCCTATAACCTCGCCTGTCAGTGCCTCTTGCCCTAGCACAGGTGCCGGAAGTTCTGCCAACACAGCTGGCTCCACGCCCAGTTCCTATTGAAAGGTGGGAAAGGGCAGGACAGAACTTTAGGAAAATTCCTTTTTCTCTGTTCACCTGGCTTTCTAAACTGGTTAAATCAAGCAAGGACAATTGGTGGCAGTGGGCAGAGGGAGTCTCTTACCCCACCCTTATTTTCTCTTTAATTGTGGAAGAATCAAAATTGTACTGTTTGCTAAAATTCTAGATCCTAAGAAAGGGCTCAGAGACTGGGGAACTTCCAGGCTGGGGGAAGGGCAATATGGCTTCAGGAAAAGAGACTGAGTCCTCACAATCTGTCATCAGGAAGGTGACACCAGACCAATGGGTGGAAAATGTCTTCTAAATGGAATAGTTTCTCTAAAATCAGCAGGAAAATTAAACTTACACATCTTTTACAATATGAAAAAATACACAAAAGCTACATATACATGCCATGCTTAATATAAAAGATCTAGAAAGTCTGTAGGATTTACACTGACAACATAAACAGTTAAAGGACAGGACAGTAGCAGAAACATACACTAACAGGCAGATACACTCCGTCATTCCCCGTAAGAGCCACTCTTCTCTCATCTCCTCCAGGCTCTCCTCTGTAAGCCCCCAGCCTTCCCTACCTGCCAGTCCTGATGGTCACCTCCCTTCTGTCAGTCAGTCTGTCTGTTCCACTGGGGCACTGTCCTGCAGCAGGAGCCCAGTGCACAGGGAGAGGGTGGGGGAACAGTGAGCTCAGCATTTTATTATTTTAGCTCTGGCCAGGTGGGGGGTGGTGGGAGATCACATATACACAGCCCCCATACCTGCCCAGCCCTGAGAGCCTCTAGTGGCCACTGACAGCCATGGCACCTCTTCTCTTCAAGCCTGCTCCCTAGAGTTGAGTTCTACAACGAGCTAAGTTTCTATTTGGTGCCTACTATAGTTAAAACAAGGAATATAAGGTGATAGATCAACACAGGATTTTTTTTTTTTTCTTCAGAACTGGGGATTGAACTCAGGCTCTTGCACTTGCCAGGCAAGCACTTATTCTACTGAGCTATCTCCCTGGTTCCCACGAATTTTCTTTTGGTAGCTAAATGTAATGTGTTTATAATTTAGAGTAATGATACTTCACAATTAAGAAACGACAAGCCAGGGATGCATGCATCTCTGGTCCCCATAAACTGGGAAGATGAGAATAGAGAATTGCTTGAGCTGAGGAGTCTAAGACCAATCATGGCAATAGAGCAAGACCCCAAATCAAAAAAAGCAAAAGGGAGGTCATAATAACTGCTATCAGACAAATAAGAAGACCCAAAGATACTAAGATATTCACAAACACTTCTTGTTCTCAACCCCATATTAGACACGAGACAAAAAGGACCATCCCATTTTTATTAGATTAAAAAATATAAACCAATAGGAACCAGGAGAAAAGATGGGAAAAGAAATACAGGAAGGAGAAAAGATCAGAAACAACAAAGTGAGAGAAGCAGGGAAAGAAGGAAGATCAAGAACCCCAAGTCAGGGCAGAAAGGGGTTTCTAAGGACTAGACATCATTTCACTTTATGACAATTTTCTGGCGCAAGGCTCGGGGCCCTGAGCTAGGGAGGGGCTCTGGAGGTGGGGGCCCAGGGCCTAGGGATGAGGCAGTGGGTGGCAATCCATGGGCAGTGATGTACTTCTTGTAGGCTTCACGGATGATCTTGAAGGCCCGTGCAGTGGCGTAGGGTATGTCGGTGACAGGGTCCCGGTATAGGGCTGGACGATGGGTTACTGGGCAGACTTCTCGAATAGGGACCTTTGGGGGCCGCCCTTGGGGGAACCACTCCTCAAATGTTGCATCATCACTAAATGTGATGAAGGTCCGGGAGCAATGAGCAGGAGGGATGACAGGTCCAGTCACAGCATGGGAAGTCAATGTGGAAGCCGTAGGAGATGGATCAAGTCTAGGACAAGACAGAAAACAACAGAAAGCTGAGGAGAGGACAACATGCTATATAAAGAAATCAGGGAGATAGAAAAAGGTGGCATGGTGGAGTAACATCCTAAAAGAACCTACTAAATAGTGGTAGACAGAAAGGGAAGATAGTGAGAGTAGAAAAAGAGAGGGAAAAGGGAAGCTAAGAGAAAGGAGGAGCTAAGGGGAGGATAGAGTCAGAAAGGCATATAATAGCCAGGAAGAGCAAAGTGAGTAGAGTGGGCCCAGGACGACCCGGCTGTCCACTCACCCTTCTACATCCACATTTTCCTCCTTTGGGGGCTCCCCAACAAGTGGCACTGTCACGGAGTGGTAGGTAATTATGGGCCCAGGGCACTTTCGCTTCTTATGAACCTGTTTCTTTTTGTCAGCTTCAAGCCGCTCATATGTCTCTTTGGAGTCAAAGGGAGAAAGAAACTGATGGTCAGAGTTTTTTCCTTTTCCCATATTCCAGTTTTGCCCTATGACTTGTTAATCATCTTTCTGGGCACTGAGTTCCCTCCAATGTCTCAAGCCAACTGTGGTAGTATCGCCTCCAGCCTCACCAGGCTCCTGCCGCCCTCTCCTGATATGCTCTGCTCTTCTTTTCAAGGTCACTTAGATCCTCACTCATGCAGAATTGGAGGACCTCACATTGGAAGAGACCCTGTGATGAGGGGCCTGTTCATTTCCTGGATACCAGACTGCAGCAACCTTAGCAAAGACCACGCCTTTCACCCTCACAGAGTTCTTCCCTAGTCTGAGCTGAAATATAATTCCTGATGACACTGTGTGTGAACATGTGCACAAGCACATCTGCGTGCGTGCACACACACCTGTGTGCATATGCACTACTAGTGACTGCACCCAGGGCCTTCATGCTGAATTGTAACTCTGGACCATTTTTTAAAAAAATTTTTAGTAATTTTAATGAGAAAGAAATAGCAATGAAACAGTTTCAAAACAGGTTAGTGGGAATTACGATAATTAATATATTGTAACTCTGGACCTTTAAAAAAATTTTTTTTTCCAGAATTTAAGATAGGGTCTGTTATGGTTTGTGTATAGGTGTCCATCCCGTTCCCCCCCCCCCCCCAAGCCTCCTGCAGTCTGGGGGAGGCTTCTGGAGTTTGTGATTGATTACTGTGGGTGTGGATGCTGCACCTCCCCAGGGAGAGGCAATTTGCATTACAATGTAAAGAGGGAAGAGAAGCTAGCTGCTACTCCTCCTTTTTCATTTTTTAATTTTTTTTTTATTTGTGTGTGTGTGTGTGTGTGTGGCCAGCTCAGCCCACCTGGGGGGCGGGGCTGGCTGGCATGTGGTGCTGGGGGATTGAACCGTGGTCCCTGTGCTTTGCTAAGCTTGTTCTAAGCACGTGCTTTAGACCACTGAGCCATCTCACCAGCCCCTCCTTTTTCGTTCTTGCTCTTTGCCTCCACCATGAAAGGTTGTTCTCTGCCTTGCACTGCTCTGCCTTGGAGCCAGCTGAATATGGACTGAAACATCCTGTAACTGTGAGCTAAATAAACGTTTCCTTCCTTCGTTTTGGGTGTTGGGTATTTGTCCCAGCAACAAGAGAAGAGTAACTAAGACAGGGTCTCAGTATGAGTCCAAGGTGGGATTGAACTTTTTTTAAAATCTTTTATTTAGGGCCGGTGAGAGATAGCTCAGCAGACTAAATGCCTGCTTAGCCAAGTGCAGAGACCTGGGTTCGATCTCCAGCACCACATGCTGTGCCCACCTGTACCAAATATTAAAAAAAAAAAACCTTTATTTACTTTGTACAGGGGTCTCGCTACACAGCTCAGACTCATAGCGATTCTCCTGTCTCAGCCTCACCAGTGTTGGGATTACAGGTGTGCACCACCCAGCCCAGTTTTGGTGGCTAGCACAGTGTTCACGGAAGGTTCTGGGGCTGGCACAGAATGTGGTACAGGGGATTGAACTTGGGCCCTTGCACTTGCCAGGCAAGTGCTTAGACAGTTAAGCTATCTTCCCAGCCTGGGACTGAACTTTTTAACATACAAAGAACACAAATCTAATCTGGCTTCCATATCACAATCCTTCAAATAGCTGAATTGAGCATTTGTGTCTCCACAGACCTCTCCAGGTCTCAAAGATCACAGCACTCATTATCTAAACTCAACTAGGGGGCCTGCTGGTTAGCTCAATTGTTTAAGCCTGCTTATGCAAATGCAGTCAGGCCCAGGATTCCATCCCCAGCTCCACATGCCTTACCAGACCTGCACTTAAGGCAACCTGAGCCAGCAAAAAAAAAAAGTCCTTCTCAACTCTTAAAGCCAGGCAAATACATCAGATTAAAGCGTCTGCAAGCAGGTGCAGGGGCCAGGAGTTCAATCCCTGGGCCTGCCTTGCTGGCCCCGCCCCTGGGGTTTACTGAGACAGGGAGTGGTGGTGCACACTGGTAATCCCAGCTCTTGGGAGGTTGTAAACAGGTGGATCACTACGGGTCTGATCTAGTAGTGAGACCCTAGATACCTGTAGACCCTTCCCTAAAATACAAAAATAAATAAATCAATTAATTAATCTCTTTTTTTGTTTGTTTGCAGAACCAGGGATTGAACTCAGACCCTTGTGCTTTCCAGGGAAGCACTCATTCTACTGAGCCATCTCCCTGGCTCCAATAAATCAATTAATTAATTAAAAAAAAATAAATAGGGGCCAGGGAGATGGCTCAGTAGAATAAGCGTTTGCCTGGCAAGCGCAAGGGCCTGAGTTCAATCCCCAGTTCTGCCAAAAAATAAAAAATAAAAATAATAAAAATAAAATAAACTATTCCTTTTCCCACATGGCTTTAATTAATTCCCTCAATTTTCCACCCCGGTGGCTGGTGAACTTTTCTATTTCTCTACTTAGTTTATGGCAGAGGCTGCAAGCCGCAGGAACTCTCAAGTCTTTGATCTGTACAGTGTTTTTGTTTTCCAGTACTGGGGAAAGAACCCAGGGCCTTCACACTGAGCAACATCCCCAAGGCCTTTTCTTGAGTCTCACTAAGTTGCTGAATCACCTAGGCCCAACTCCAGCTTGTTAAACTCCTGATTCAGTTGCCCAGAGTGCTGGGATTACAAGTGTGCACCACCAACACCTGTCTTTGGCTCCTTTCTTTTTAATCTCTTTATTTTGTGATGATGGGGATTAAAGTTAGGATCTTCACAATGAGTTACAACCCCAGTCTTTTTTCTATTTTTTGTGACAGGGCCTCTCTCTTTAAATTGCTAAGTTGCCCAGGCTGGGCTCCAAGTTATGATCTTGCTTCAACTTTCCAGGGTGCTAGGATTGCAGGCATGTGCTACCATATTACTCTGCTGCCTGTCTGGACCCTGTGACACTGCTCATGACAATGATTAGGGCCATATATGTCTCCTACTTAAGGGCAGTGACTGTGACTCATAGTAGGTGTCAGGCAGTATCCCACACATCAGAGGCACTCTAAATATCTGTTAATAAATAAATCAAAATATTCCTGATCCCTTTCCTATAAATGAAGTTCAAGTGTCTGTCTTTTTTTTTTTTTTAAATATTTATTTATTTTTATTTATTACATTTATTTATAGTGTGTGTGTGTGGCCAGCTCAGCCCACCAGGGGGCGGGGCTGGCTGGCATGTGGTGCTGGGGATCGAACCGTGGTCCGGTCCCTGTGCTTTGCCAAGCTTGTTTCAAGTAGGTGCTTTAGACCACTGAGCCATCTCTCCAGCCCCCAAGTGTCTGTCTTTTTAAAATTTTTTTTCAACTTTCTTTCGGGGGGAAAAACCCAGTTTCATAACAAAATAAGAGATTAACAACAGTTAATCCACTGTGTATCATTACCTTCAAAGTAGTTATTCTTTTTGTTCTTTTTTGTGGACTGGGATTGAACCCAGGCCCTCACACATGCTAAGCAAACATCCTATTACTGAATTATATCCCTGGCCTTTTAAAAAAACTTACTGTCAGGACTGGGGAGATAGACCAGTGGTCTAAGTGCCTGCCTAGCAAGCACAAGAACATGCTGTGCTGGCCCTGGAACTCTGGGGGCACCATGCTGGCCCTGAAATCAGATGTAGTGGTGCACACCTGTAATCCCAGCACTGGGGAGGCTGAGACAGGAGGATCCTTACAAGTCTGAACTATATAGCCAGACCCTGTATCAAATAAATAAAAACATATTTTATTGATTGATTGTGGTACTGAGCATTGAATCCAGGGTGTTCCTCACTGAGCTACAGCTGCATCCCCAGCACCTTTATTTTTTTCCAAGACAAGGTCTTGCTAAGTCACTGAGTTGTCCTGGCTGGGCTGTAACTTGTGATCCTCATGCCTCCATTTCCCAGAGTGCAGGGATTACAGGTGCACGTTACCAGGGCCAGCCTCTAATCTAGTTTTGTTTTTTGTTTTTTTTGCTTTTTGAGAGAGGGTCTCACTGTGAAGCTCAGGCTGGCCTCTAACTCACTTTATAGCCCTAGCTGGCCTCAAACTCACAGTAATTCTCCTGCCTCAGCCTCTTGAGTGCTGAGATTATAGGTACGTACCACTATGCCTGGCTCTGGCTTCTAGTCTTTAAAACATTTTTTTGGAAATAGGTTCTTGTTAAGTTGCTCAGGCTTGTGTTGAAGTCGAACTTGTAATCCTCCTGCCTCAGCTTCCCAGAGGGATCTGCCATCACACCTAGCTTCTCATTCCTCTATGTGGGTACTTTGAACATAATCCTCTAAAGGTCCTCTGGAAACCCTTAGGTGAGTGAACTTCTTTTAAAATCTTACTGATAATGTTGCTTTCTTTCCCTTGAGCCAAACTTCTTGTACTTCTCCACTCAAATTCTTCCTTACTCTGTGAAATTGCAGCTCTGGGAGCCAGCTCACCTTCACCCTCAAACTACTCACTCAGCGTTCCTTATTCCCTTGCCTCGCTGTGCTCATTCTCTCACACACAGCGCAGGTTACGGCTGTGTCCTAATGAGCCCCGTCCAGGCTTTCACGGCTCTGCTTCTGCCATTCATTGTGTATGCACCTTCTTGAGACCTGTGTCAGCAGTTAGAACACTTCTCTCCCTACTCGTCATAGCTACTCCCCTACTCTCTGACTTTGGTAGGGCCTTCTATCCCAATTCCTATCACCTCAGTTATCCTGGTGACTTCAAAGTCTGTGGTCTCTTATTTATTTATTTTTCCATGGTCTTGATATTACCCATGGCTTGTGATAGTTCTCAGTTGCTCTGGAGGACAACTACTGTTTCAAAATCCTGAAATACACTGAAAATTATATATGCCAACTAAGTATGGTGGTACACATTTATAGTATCAGCTATTTAGGAGGCTGAGGCAAGAGAATCTCCTGAGCTCATGAGTTCAAGACCAGCCTGATGGACATAGAAAAACCCCATTTCAAATATATGACAAAATAAAATTGTAACTTTAGGGTCAATATAATAAATTTTCTCCCCAACACTGGGAAGGACCATACCACTAAGCTACAATCCCCTTATGTCCTCTTCAAAACAGGATCTCACTATGTATTTCAGGCTGGCTTTCATATCACTATGTAGCCCAGGCTGGCTTCAAACTTGTGGTCTTTTCTGCCTCAGTCTCCACAGTGCTAAAGATTGTAGGCATGTGTCCCCAGGCCTAGCTCCCAGCCTTTTTTTAAATTCTGAGACAATGTTTTGCTAAATTGCCCTGGCTGGCTTTGATCTTTCAAATCTCCTCAGCCTCCCAAGTGCTAGGATTTTTTAGACAGGGTCTTGTTTGGTAGTGCATGCTGACCTTGAACCCATATGTAGCCCTGGCTGACCTTGAACTCCCAATAATCATCTTCCTTCAGTCCTCGCAATGCTAGGATTACAGGTGTGCACCATTAAAATCACAAAAATGTATTGTGAAGATTTTGAGGTTGAACTAAATTTTTTTCCCTAACTAAATCTTTTCTCAATCTATATGCTTTTTTGAAGTGAAGGTGTCTTAAGTTCATAACTATTATTAAAGTAGGATACCAGATATTTAGAGTAAGTGATCATCTACCATACAGAGAAAACACTGTTCTTATGCATTACCAACTATATAGGTGTTTGGTTCAGAAAGAGAGGCCGCTGAGGGTATAGCTTGGTAGTATAGTACTTGCCTAGCACAGTGAGCCTAATAAGACTATGAAAGAAATTCAGGGGGCCAGGGAGATGGCTCAGTGGAATAAACACTTCCCTGGCAAGTGCAAGGATCTGAGTTTAATCCCTGGTTCCACAAAAAAAAAAAAAAAAAGGAAGAGAAATATAATAAACACTATTGGTGGTTCTCTCTGCTGTTTTTTTGTTTTTTTGTTGCGGAACCAGGGATTGAACTCAGATCCTTGCACTTGCCAGGGAAGTGCTTATTCTACTGAGCCATCTCCCTGGCCGTCTCTGCTATTTTACTCAATGAAAATATGTACCAGAGAGCATGTGAGAGGAGGTGTGAACCTGCTGCTCCCTCCAGTTCTCACATGGCTCTTATGACCTACAACTCTCAGGCTCTACAAAACTATGCATTTTTTTGTGTGGGTTTTATTTTTTGTGGTACTGGGGATTGAACTCAGGCCCTTGAGCTTGCCAGGCAAGCACTTATTCTACTAAGCTATCTCCTTGGTCCCTTTGTTTTGTTTTTGAGACAACCTGGTCTTGAATTCACTATGTAGCTGAGGCTGACCTCAAACTCATGGCAGTCTTCCAGCTCTCAGCCTTCCAAATGCTGAGATTACAGATATGCACCACCACACCCAGCTTAGTTTTGTTTTACAGTACCCAAGACTGAACATTGGACCTTTGCAGTGAGCCACAGCCCGTCCCTTTTTATTTTTCAGACAGGGTCTCATTTGTCCCTTTTTATTTTTCAGACAGGGTCTCATTAAGCAGTTCAGGTTGTCCTTGAACTCACTGTGTAGTCAAGATGGTCTTGAAGTTGTGGTAAACTTCCTGTCTTTGAGGGCCTGCCCCTTAGCTCAGTTCTTTAAGTGGCTGCTTCAACAAAGCAGTCAGGCTCAGGTTGCTGTCATTCGATCCCCACAACACTCCAGCCAAACCTGCCCTAAAGAAATTCGGAGCAAAACAACAACAACAACAAAAAAAACCCAACAACAACAAAAAAAAATAAACTTCCTGTCTTGGCCTCCTAAATGCTAGGATTATCGGTATATACCTCCATGCTTTGCCTTAGCCTTTTTTTTTTCTTAGCCTTTTATTTATTTTTAATTTATATATTTGGTACAGGGCTTTTTTTTTCTTTTGTATTTTAGGGAAGAGTCTACAGGGTATTCAGGGGACTCATAGTGATCTGCTTGTTTACAGCCTCCCAAGAGCTGGGTTTACAGGTGTGCGCCAGCACGCCCAGTCTCAATTGCTGGCTCAGGGTGCCCCGCGGGCAGAGCCAGCATGGCAGGCCCAGGGAATGACCCTGGTCCCTGTGCCTGCGTGCAGGTGCTTTAATCTGCTGAGCTATTTGGCCAGCCCTGGTACAGGGTTTCACTATGAAGCTCGGGACTTGTAGTGATCCTCCTGTTTTCAGCCTCCCCGGAAGTGAAATTACAGGTGTGGGCCACTATGCCTGGACTCGGTTGCCAGCTCACTGCACCTGGGGACAGGGCCAGCATGACATGTGATACCAGGGATCAAACTCCTGTCCTGGGACTGGGGAGATAGCTCTGTAGAATAAGTACCTGCCTGGCAAGTGCAAGGTCCTAAATTCAATCCCCGGTACCGCAAAAAAACAAACAAACAAACAAACAAAAAAACCAACCATAAAATCAAACTCCTGTCCTGTGCTTGCCTAAGCAGGTGCTTAGTCCACTAAGCTATCTTGCCGTTCCTTCCTTAGCTTTTTGTTGTTGGTGTTTTTTTTTTGTGGAACCGGGGATTGAACTCAGACCTTTGCACTTGCCAAGGAAGCACTTATTCTACTGAGCCATCTCCCCCGCCCCCTTCCTTAGCTTTTTAAAAATTCTTTACTCGGGGCTGGTGAGATGGCTCAGTGGTCTAAAGCACCTCCTTAGAACAAGCTAAGCTAAGCAAAAGCAGAGACTGTGGTTCAATCCCCAGCACCACATGCCAGCCAGCCCCGCCCCCTGGTGGGCTGAACTGGCCACACACACACACACACACACACACACAAATAAAATTTAAAAAAAAGACTGGAAGTGAACTTGTGATCCTCCTGTGTCTGCTTTTAGAGTACTGGGATTATAGGTAGGACTACCACACCCGGCTTCTATATTATTACTATTTTTAATTTCATGAATTTAGTATAGGGTCTCACTAGGCAGCTGCAATTCATAATGATCCTCCTGTTTTCAGCCTCCCCAGTGCTGGGATCACAGGTGTGCACCACCAGGCTTTGCTCTGTCACTGGCTAAGGGTGCCCGAGGGCAGGCCCAGCACAGCATGCAGTACCAGGGATTGCACCCTGGTTCCTGCACATGCCTAAGTAGGTGCTTAGTCCTGTATTATTCTTAATTTATACAAAAGTACTTCAACATAACATTCTCCGGAGCATTCACAACTCTGGAGCAGTCACTTGCTTCTAATGAAAATCAACCACTGTCCTTCTTTCTTTCAATTCTTTTGTCCCAAATTTCTCAAGTGTCTCAGCATCTCTACCCACATTTTCCAAAACTGCACACTGACCTAGTGAACGCAGATTGAGCTCTTCTGTGATCTTGGCCTCCCTGAGCAGTTCTTCTTGGGTCAAGGGGCGCTCACAGTGGGGCCCTTTCCGCCGCCGGGACTGGCCCTGTCTCTCTTGTACCCGAAGGAATGTTTGTCGTGTATG
>NW_004524624.1:10046907-10048957 GCF_000260255.1 Octodon degus | reverse complement strand
GAATTAAGGAAATATAAGAAAACTACGACTCTTTCTGCACCTTATAGGCTTTGGTAACTATGCGCCGCTTTCTTCTGGGCTCTTCTGTCTCTCCATCACTGGAGGGCTCATCCCCCTCATCGATGTCGAAGTCTGAGTCTACTTCATCCTCTGTGTCTGACTGGTCTCCTTGATACTCATCATCTCCAGATTCCTGAGGTCACAGAGACAGTGGAATGAATGGACAATAGAATTATCAGGGGCGGGGAGATGGCTCTGTGGAATAAACACTTCTCTGGCAAGTGCAAGGGCCTGAGTTCAATCCCCGGTTATGACAAAAAAAAAAAAAAAAAAAAATTCCTGCCTCAGCTTCCTAGGGTACTGTGATTATAAGTGTGTGCCACCATACCTAGATAAAAAAGACAACATATAAAGTACTAGGTGGCAATGAAAGTACAGAAGAGGGCCAGGGAGATGGCTCAGTACAATAAGCACTTGACTGGCAAATGCAAGGATCTGAGTTCAATCCCCGGTTCTGCCAAAAAAAAAGAAAGTACAGAAGAGCTGGGCACAGTGGAGTACCCACTGATAATCACTGTTGAGGTTAACCTCAAAGTTACTACAAGAAATAAATATGAGGGGCTGGGGAGATGGCTCAGTAGAATAAATGCTTGCCTGGCTAGTCCAGGGTCCTGAGTTTAATCCCCAGTACTGCAAAAAAAAAAACAAAAAACAAAAAACAAAAAAAAGAAAAGAAAAATGAGTCATTCTTTAGATGTGGTGGGAAAGAAAAATATTTGATTACTTTAGATCATGGGAAGCCACTGAAGATTTCGGGCCAAGCACAAAGAGTGTTTCAGAAAGTTCTGTGCGAACCATAGCCTAAATGTGAGTTAATACAGGTTAGGGTTAGAATGGCTGCAAGAGTCAAAACAAAGCAGGAGGGTCCAGGGAGATGGCTCAGTGGAATAAGTGCTTCCCTGGCAAGCGCAAGGGCCTGAGTTCAATCCCTGGTTCCATAAAAAAATAAATAAAAAATAAAACAAAGCAGGAAAAAAAAATCACTAAAGGCAGAGGGAGTTAGCTTGGTGGGCAGCACTTCAAACATGTGGCTCCCAGTTCCATCAGTAATATACAAGCTAATGGACTAATCTTGGTACACATGCGCCAAAGTAAGCAAGCAGCACAGATGGCTGACACTCCAATCCAGCCAGAGCTCAATCCTGCACTGATGATCATCATTTCCTCCCACCTGATGTCTGTGAAAGACAGCCTGGGAACACATTAATCCCCTCAGCCTAGTCTGGTATTAAGCATATCACCAGAGGGTGGGAGATCAACTCCTCATGAATTTCGTGTCCAATCAAAATGCTTCTGCCACAGTATGGATTTATTACCATCCTGGTGGTTTTTAATGAGCATCATTAATAGACATGACTAATTTAGAGATTGTTTTTCTAGCTACACGTGGGGGGGGGGTCAGGGGACATCAAAGTTCAGTTTCCAGAAAGCTCACCAGATAAATTTAATATTAACTGCTGTTACCATTTTAGCATAGGCTCCTGGCACAATTACTTCTGGTCTGTCTATTTTTACTGTTCTTACTTTTTGTTTATATTGTAAGCCTTCTTAAATCCTTTCTGGAAGCATGAAGAGTACATATTAAATAACAACTCGTAAAATGACAGAAATAGGAAAATGGGCTTGGAAGAGAGATGAGAAAGTTCTATTTTAAACTAGTTGGTAGCTGGGCATGGTGATACACACCTATAATTCCAATACTCTAGGAGGCTAAGGTAGAAGAATCAGAAGTTCCACTCTAGGTATTTAGCAAGACTCTGAGAGCCAGCCAAATAGCTCAGTGGATTAAAACGCCTGCAAGCAGGAGCAGGGGTCAGGTTCGATCCCTGGGCCTGGTTTAATCCCCAGGCCTGCCCTGCTGGCCCCGCCCCTGGGTCACCCTGAGAGGCAACTGAGACTGGGTGTGGTGGTGCCTATAATCCCAGCTCTTGAGAGGCTATAAACAGGTGGATCACTACAAGTCTGATCTAGTAGTGAGATCCTGATGAAC
>NW_004524624.1:10035229-10046751 GCF_000260255.1 Octodon degus | reverse complement strand
AGTTGAATCCCCGGTTCCGCAAAAAAATTAAAAAATAAAAAATAAATTAGAAAAAAAATAAAAAGGACTGGGAGGGGTGTAGCTCAATATGAAGACTCTGGATTCAATTCCTAGAACTGTGAACAAAATACATACACATGTAACAAAAATACTAGTTAGTTGAGGGGTAAGCAAAGACTCTCAGTCATCAAGTCCTGTGCATTCTATTAATTTCTCTTAAATTCTACATCCCTGTAAATTGCTTTCTTTTCTGGCAGTGCTAGAGATCAAACTCAGCATCAGGCAAGCTAGCCAATTGCTTCTCATCTCTGTCCCTGTTTCTCTATAGCTGCTATCTCAAGCTTTTTTTTTTTTCTTCTTCTTTTTTAATGTATTTGGTACAGAGTCTCACTATGCAGCTCTGACTCTGTAGTGATCTTCCTGTGTTCAGCCTCCCCAGTGCTGGGATTACAGGTGTGCTCCACCACCCCGGTCACGATGGCCAGTTCAGTGTGCCCAGGGTCGGGACCAGCTGGTGCAGCTTATGGTGTCAAACTATTTTTATTACAGAATAATCATTTTAAAGCACAAATCTGATTGTAGAAATCTGGGTTTTTTTGAAACATACTGGGGGTTGAGCCCAGGGTCTAGCCCATGCTAGGCAAGTGTTCTACCCTTATCTATACCTTCCGCCCTTGAAAATGGAACTTCTGCTGACCCTTTATTAGTCCCCTGACAACAGAACTCCTTAACCTGGTTCATAAGACTGTACATCATCTAACATAGGGCTATTTCCTTCCGCTTCACCAATCTTTATTTTTCTGCAGGATGGGAGTAAACTTGCAGGTCTCACAATGAGAGCTCAGTACCTTAAACACTCTATATCACCCTTCTCCTTTGACTAAACATTTTTCCCCATGACTCTCCACCCAGCAAAAGCCTACTCTCCATGCCACACTCAGTTTAAACATCACTCCTCAGAGATGCCTCTCCCCACCAACATGCCTGATTTCTGTGTTGCCACATCACCCTATGCTTATCTCGTTTTAGTCCTTATCACACAATATTTTGATTATGAACCCAGCCAGTTTCTTCACTGGGGTCTACAATGTGTAGGGAGAAGGCTATGCTTGTTTGTCTGGTTGGGTTTTGTTTTGAGACAGGGTTTCATTAAGTAGCTCAGGCCAGCCTTGAACTTTTAGTGATTAACCTGCCTCAGCCTCCCAAGAGTGCTGAGATTATAGCTGTATACCACTGTAGGAGACTGCCATGTTGCTCTCTCCTGAGAAATGAGGCCCTTACCCTGACCTGTTGCTGGCTTCTCCCTATTTACTGAGATATGCATAACTGGCTATATTTACAGTAAAGGTGCCAGACTTGTAAACATCAAAACTATCTGTACACTGGTAAATGGAGGTCTCTCTGCCTGGTACCACTACAAAGTTTCTTTCCTCTATGCATTCTGTCACCACCCAATCCACCTCCCTGACTGACACCATGAGCTTTTGGAGATGAGGCCTTTTGCTTCACAGGTAATGTTGGGCCATGGGAGAGCTCCTCAACTGCAGAATATTTTCTCTTTGTCTCCCCTACACACACACTAGCGATGGAACTCAGGACCTTGTGCTTGCCAGGCAGGTACTTATGCTGCTGAGATAGCTCCCCAGCTTGCTTTTGCATCCCTGTGCCATATCCCCAGATAGGTTAGACTGATACCCTCATCAGGGGTTTTTATAACTCTGAACTTTTAGGCTGTGACCCTCATCAGGGATTCAGGTACACTACCACACCAGGCATGGTTCAGCAGTGCTGGGGACAAAACCCCCAGTGTTTCAATCATGCTAGGCAAGTGCTCTGGCACTGAGCTGTTGCCTATGTGGCACACTCCTGATGCTAAACATTTATTTATTTATTTATTTATTTATGTACGTACAGAGTCTACAGGGTCTCACTATGTAGACTGGGCTCGCGGTGATCTGCCTGTGTTCAGCCTCTCAAGAGCTGGGATTACAGGCATGCACCACCATGCCCAGTTTCAATATCAGTCTCAGCTTCTGGGGGGCAGGGAGATGCTGGCACAGCAAGCTGGAATCCCACTGTATCTGCCTAAGCAAGTGCTTTAATCTGCTGAGCAATTATTATGCCGGCTCCTAAACATGTATTTAATGAGTAAACAATAAATCAAAAATTTAGCAAGAGTTAGGCACAGTGGATTACTGTGAGTTCAAGGTGAACCTGGCCTACACACTGAGCCTGTGATTACTGCCTATAATCCCAGCACTAGGGAAGCTGAGGCAGAAGGTTGGCGAGGTGTCTGAGCCCAGCCTGGGCTACACAGTGAGTTAAAGGCCAGCCTGAACTACGTAGTGAGACCCTGGCTCAAACCAAGCCATCTATAATCCCAGTACTCAGGGGGATTTGTAGCCTTGGCTACAAAATAAATTCAAGGCCAGCCTGAACTGCATAGTTAGACCTTGTCTCAAAAAGATACTTGAGGGGCCGGGGAGATGGCTCAGTGGAATAAGCGCTTCCCTGGCAAGTGCAAGGGCCTGAGTTCAATCCCCGGTTCAGCAAAAAAAAGAAAAAAAAAGAAAAAAAAAAGACACTTGAGGGCTGGTGAGATGGCTCAGTGGTCTAAAGTACCTACTTAGAACAAGCTTAGCAAAGCACAGGGACCGCGGTTCAATCCCCCAGCACCACATGCCAGCCAGCCCAGCCCCAGGTGGACTGAGCTGGTCACACACACACACAAATAAATAAAGTTCTTAAAAAAAAAAAAAAAAAAAGGAGCCAGGGAGATTCCCTGGTTCAATCTCTGGTTCCGCCACAAAAAAGTCAAAAAGACACTTGAGGCCGGTGAGATAGCTCAGTCGAATATGTGCATGGCAAGCACAAGGGCCTGAGTTCAATCCCCGGTTCCCCCCTCCTTAAAAAAAAGAGACACAATCACTCCCTTCCCATTTAGCACGTACCAACCCTGTTGACACTAGGTTAGACATGCAACACAAAATGCTGACTATAGGGCTTAAAGTCTAACGGGAGAGTAAAAATAAGCAAACCAACGTGAAGTATATTTTTGCAATTGAAATACTTGGATATGCTCTAAGAAAACATTTACATTAAAGTACGTGCACATGTAGTGGTGCATGCCCGTAATTCTAGCATTCAGGTAGCTAGAACAGAAGGATCACTCCTCAATTCGGGGCCAGCCTGGTATACAGCGTGAATTGAAAATCAGCCTTAACCAAATACCAAGACCCTGTCTCAAAAAGCTAAGAAAACAAAACAAAAACCGGCTTAAAAGCCCGTAAAAAGGAGTAAGCGGAAGACTCTTAGAATAGCAGGTCCTTTCAATGTTTCTAGTCAATAACTCAGTATATATATCTATATACATTGAGTCACCTGACTACAAGGTGCTTTGTGTATCCTAGACGTGAATGGGGCTGCGAGATGTTTTCTACCGTAATCGGGTGCGTCGGGGAGATTTTCCGACCCTGACCCAAACACACACACACACGCACGCACGCACGCACGCACGCGCACGCACATTCGCCCCCGCCAAGGGCGCTCGCTTCTAGCTCCCCACAGCGTCCCCCCACTCGCCCACCTGGCCCCAAAGCCAGCACCCGGAGCGCCCCTGCACTCTCCGCCCCCTTCTTTGTCCCGGCTTTCTCCCTAGCCGGCTGCTTTTTGCCTCCTCCCCTCCTTCTTCCTGAGCCCCACTCTTGCCTCTGTGAAACCCCCATAAGTCGTCTGGTAGAACTCATCTTCCTCTTCTGCCTCCAGAAGCCCAGAAAGTCGGTTTCCAGCTGTCTTCCGGGGGGCCCGGCCCCCAGCCAAACTCATACCACCTACGAGGACTGCGCCGCAACCGGCCGCCCCCTCACCCAGTTTGATTCTAGGAATTCGGCGCTCGACATCACGACCTGCGAGCGGCCACTGACGGCGGAAGTCCGGCGTTTGCAGGCAGAAGCAGCCGAGCATCGAGGAGCTCCTAGTCCGGCCTTTAAATTTTACTTTTCAGCACAGTCGTCAGATCTGACTTGCTCAATGAGTTCTCCTCGGTGACACCAGGACCTTCACTATCCTAAGTCTAGAATTTAGCAGTCAACATATGTTTTAAAAAGAGGTCAGTCTCCCTGTGCGCCAATCCATTTTTGTTATTAAGATACTGAGGATCGAATCCAAGGGCTCTGTACCTTTGAGCCACCTGCTCCCGCCGCCCTCAGGGTCGCACGAAGCTGCTCAGGCCGGCTTCCTCTTCGCAGTCCTCCTGCCACAGCCTCTAGAGAGGCCCCTGTGCCCGACTGCAGTCCGTTTTTCTTTTTTCTTTTGGTGGAACCGGGGATTGAACTCAGACCCTTGTGCTTGCCAGGGAAGCGCTTACTCCACTGAGCCATTTCCCCGGCCCCTCCTTTTTCATTTTTTTAAAACCGGGAATAGAATTCAAGACCTTGCGCTTGGCAGGCAGGTGCTGCACGGCTAAGCTACATCCCCAGCCTCCGCAGTCCCTTTTAAAGTTGTACCAGTGGGAACCTTTCTAAAAACACAGACTTTGTCATCCTTACCTTCAAAAATGTTTAATGATGCCGGGCGTGGTGGTGCATGCCTATGATCCCACCACTGGAAGGCTGAAACAGTAGGATTTCTGCGAGTTTGAAAACAGCCTAGGCTACAAAGAGAGCTCTAGGCCAGCTTGAACCGCATAGGGAGACCCCGTCTCGAAAAGACAACACTAACCAAAAAAACTTTCATTGTTCCCCATCATCTACGGGATACTCAGGAAGCACAGCGTTTTGGTTAAGAACACAACCTAGAGCTCCTCAGTGTGCTGGCACCTGAGCTCTGTGATCTTGGGCTAGTACTTCTCTGGAATGCTTATTTTTTTATTTTTTATGTATTTAGTACAGGGTCTACAGTGTCTCACTACACAGATCGGACTGGTAGTGCTCCTCCTGTTTTCAGCCTCCCAAGCGCTGGGATTACAGGTGCGCACCACCATGCCCAGTATCAGTCGCCATTTCGGCGCACCCCAGGGGCGGGGCCGGCACAACATGTGGTGCTGGGGATCAAGCTTGGTCCCTGCGCTTTGCTTAAGCAGGCGCTTTAGTCCACTGAGCTATCTGGCTGGCCTTGGACTACTACTTCTCTAAATTCTAGTTTTTTTCCATTATTAAATAGAAGCAATCAGGGCTGGGGAGATGGCTCAGTAGAATAAGTGCTTCCCTGGCAAGTGCAAAGGCCTGAGTTCAATCTCCAGTTCCGGAAAAAAAATTAAAAAAAGCAATGATAATATTTATCTTTTAAAGATTGTTGATAATATTAAGAAATATCCTTGTGTACTGCTTAGCACAGTGTTTAGGTAGCACGTAGTAAGCATTTAGTGCATAACTATTAACATGACATTCAAGATCCTTCATAATTTAGCCGCTCCCTGCCTTTCCAGCCTCACCTCATGATACATCATCCTATTTCAGCATCATTCTCGTCGCCCAATTCTCTGTCATGCCTTTAGGTTTTTCCTTCTTCTTAGAACTTTACTTTCTGTCTGGCAAAATTCTAATTTTGTAGGAAGTGTTCCTAAACACTATTATTCTCTTTTCGGCGGTTTAAATAACCATGGGACTCAGACATCCTAGATTCTCTGGAGTAGTTCCAATTTCAAATAGCCTATTTTTTTTTGAGATTCTGTTGTTTTTTGTTTTTGTTTTTGTTTCGGAACCAAGGATTGAACTCAGGACCTTGTGCTTGCCACGGAAGCGCTTATTCTACTGAGCCATCTCCCCGGCCTTTGAGATTCTGTTCCCATAAATTCTTTTCTCTCTCTCTCTCTCTCTCTCTCTCTCTCTCTCTTTTGTGGTATCAGGGATCAAACTCAGGACCTTGCACTTGTGCACTTGCCAGGCAGGTGCTTATGCTGCTGAGCTATATCCCTAGCTCCTGTTTCCATAAATTCTTTTTTTTTTTAATATTTATTTATGTGTGTGTGTGTGTGTGTGTGTGTGTGTGTCCAGCTCAGCCCACCAGGGGGCGGGGCTGGCTGGCATGTGGTGCTGGGGATTGAACCGCGGTCCCTGTGCTTTTCTAAGCTTGTTCTAAGTACGTGCTTTAGACCACTGAGCCATCTCACCAGCCCCCTCCATAAATTCTTAAGACATAGTTGTTGGGTTGGGGAGTTAGCTTGGTGGTCTAAACATCTGCCTGGCAAGTCCAAGGTCTCAAGTTCCATCCCCAGTACTGTATGCCATGCTGGCCTCGAATCCCTGGGTGTATCATGCTGGCCCTGAAACTGGGAATGGTGGCACACATCTGTAATCCCAGCGCTGGGGAGGCCTTCCTTCCTGAAGTATGTATTGGTAAACTCCCTCTTGTATTTCCTTGGGAGCACTAAGCCAACATATCCTGCTCTGCCAATGCTTCCACACCCTGCCACGTCACACTACTTCTGCTATGCCAAGAATGTTACTAGGGAAGAGTGGCTCTATGACTCAGAGGGCACCTCAGGGATTGAGTAGGAGTGGCAGCACGAAAAAGATTAAGGGGTAAAAGATGGAAAATACTTGCTTCTTAAACATCCCTAATACCACTTTTTGAATTTTGCCCTCATCCATTCAAGTATTTAGAAGACATTTAGTTAACAGGAATTGGCACCTACTCTTCCCCAGGTATTATTCTTTTTTTTTTTTTAATGGAACCAGGGATTGAACTCAGGCCCTTGCACTTGCCAGGGAAGCGTTTATTCCACTGAGCCATCTCCCTGGTCCCCTCCCCAGGTATTATTCTATTTTTTTCCCCCAGGCATTATTCTAGATGCTTAAGATCTAAAAATGGAGGAGACACAATCTTTTCCCTGAAGAGTTTAGTCTTATGAGGCAAGCAGGCAAACAGACTAAAGACACAAGGTGGAAGGTGTAATAGTAGTCACTATTCTGGTATATAAGGTAGAAGCAAAGACCTTCCTGCAAAGCTACAAAACAGAGATTTCTTCTTTCAGGAAGGGTAAAATCAAATTTTCAGATAAGCTCATGGGGAGAAGATTCCTTATTTGACTGCTTTGGTCATCCTGGGATTTCTTAGACTAGTTTCAATTTTGAAATCAGAAACATCTTTCTCTCAACACTAGCTGATTTTTAAAGTTACTCAACTGGGGATATAGCTCAGTGGTACAGTGTCTACCTGGCAAGTTCAAGGTGCTGAATTTGATTCCTGGTACAAATAAACACATAAAATTCATTTAAAGTAACTCAGGAGGGCCAGGGATATAGCTTAGCGGCATAAGTGTCTGCCTGGCAAGCGTAAGGTCCCAAGTTCCATCCTTGGTACCAAAAAAAAAAAAAAAAAAAGTAAAAAGAAAAAAATTCAGGAAATGGTAGCAACTGCATGCTTTTTCTGGAAACAAGGATAATTTATTCAACAAATATTTACTTATTGAATACCTATGAGCCAAATCCTCGACCTATACTGTCTAGTTC
The DNA here is from genome assembly GCF_000260255.1 of Octodon degus. Lineage (NCBI taxonomy): Eukaryota > Metazoa > Chordata > Mammalia > Rodentia > Octodontidae > Octodon > Octodon degus. The sequence goes on along the minus strand of NW_004524624.1, from coordinate 10,039,300 downwards.
CTGTACTGTTTGGTTGAATGGGGGTTATAGGGGCAGGGAACCAGGAAACGCTTAACACTACACTGTTTCATTGTTCTGGAATAACAAATGGTAATCCAAATGGGTGGAAGTTTGCCTACCTTCCTACCCAAAGGAGGCCAAATAATCCAGCAGGGGGCAGCAAGGAAACAGTTTGAGAGAGAGGCAGAAAGCTGAATAAAAGGGGGATGTTCTATAAACTCTCATGTTTTTGGTTTCCTTTGGAGGGCCTGGAAGACAGCTGGAAAGAGAGAAATCAAGCCACATTAGGGGTTACAAAGCCGAGAATTTCCCCAATTTTTCATTCACAAATGATTGTTCAACACCTACTCTGTACAGTGAGAAACTGAAGATATGAATGAAGCAAACGTCCTTGCTCTCCAGAAGCTTAATTTGTTCAAGATAGATCTTCATGGGCTGGGGAGATGGCTCAATAGAGTAAGTGCTTCCCTAGCAAGCGCAAGGGCCTGAGTTCAATCCCCAGTTCCACAAAAGAAAAAAAGAAAAAAGAAATAAATAAAAGGAATTTCTCCTGTGCATCTTCATGCCCTTTAAAGCACAGATAATTGATAGCTGGAGGTAAAAAAGTTTGTATTGTGTAAGGTTGTAAGGTTGTAATAAATGGTTTGAGTGCCTTTCGTAGTCCTTTTTCTCTTTTTCTTGTGGTGCTGAGAATAGACTCCAGAGGAGCTCATCATTGAGCTACAACCTCAGCTCTTTTGTTATTTTGAAAGTGTCTCACTAAGCTGTCCAGACTGGCTTCAATCATGTGATATTCCTCTCAGCCACTCAAGTTATATTATTATTATTATTATTTTATTATTTGCAGAACTGGGGATTGAATTTAGGCCCTTGCACTTGCCAGGGAAGCGCTTATTCTACTGAGCTATCTCCCTGCCTCCTCAAGTTATATCCTTATTATTTGTGCGTGCGTGTGTGCGTGTGTGTGGCTGGCCCAGCCCATCCTGGTAGCTGGACTGGCGCAGCCTGTGGTGCCCGCGACTGAACCCGCGGTCCCTGAGCACTTGCCTAAACAGGTGCTTTAGGCCGCTGAGCTATCTCACTGGGCCTCAGTAGTAGGTTTTACAGTGCTGCACCACTATGGTCTTTTGACAGGTCTTCATTGATTCACTTACCAAACATTTACCGATGCAGGGTGTGGTGGTAAAAATTCTAACGCCTGAAATTCTAACGTTCTGGAAGGCTGCGACAGAGAACTGCGAGTTCGAGCCAAGCCTGGGTAATTTAGGGAGACTCCCTGTGTCAAAAAATAAAAAAGGACTGGTGTTGTAGCTCAGTGAGAAGATCTGGGGTTTAATCACCAGTAATTAAAACAAAAACTCAAATCAAATATTTACTGGACTATGCCTACATATGTCTAGTATTGTGTTTGACACACTGAACCATCTCACCAGCCCCAAACAAACATCTATTTTTAATGTCATTCGCTGGAAGGTAAAACCGGAAAGAGGATGGGAAGAATTCTTGGCAGCATGTGATTTTTTATAGTATTCGCCTATGTAACGTCTCTTACTTGACACCAGAGCATTTTGTCCGGAAGTTTTTCCTGGTCTGAATTTGAGACCAGCCCCGGTACTCTTAACACGAACTCGGACTACGCAAAACTTAGTTTTTCCTAAGAGCAGAAACTAGGCTGACCTACCGAGCCACCGTAGAGGTAGTCCGAGGCCGCGGCTCACGGGTCTGCCGCGGGTGGATTCGCCGGCGCGTCAGACCCGCACCACGTGACCACCCGTTGCCTCCTGATTGGCTTCGTTGATCTTCCCTTCCCACTAGAGAGGATGGAACGCCGAGAAGGTCGGACGCATGCGCACTGTTGGATTTTCCTTGGCTACCCAGAGCCGAGCAGTAGGGTTGAGCGATAAACAGGCTGTGGCTAAGGACAGGGAGGAGGGGAAAAGGAGGAGAAGCCAGAGCAGGGGGAATGGGGGACAGCTTCTCCCGGACTGTTCGTGTCCCGGTTTTCTTTTAGGTGTGGTTTGGTCCGGACGCGGAGTCCCGGCCGCCCACTTGATCCTAGTCCCTTGTACAAGCGGAAAGTATCTCCGGTGGAAAGCGGTCAGAGTTGCGAAGGGGGTGCGAGACGGGAGTTATATATATATCCCCCCATGCCAGGCGAGTGGTGCAGCCCTGAGCTGGTCCGGCAGCCAGCCCGAAACGTCTGAGAGAGGCCCCGGAGGGGCGGAAAGGTGGCCCGCAGAACGTGGGCTCTGTCAAAAGACGTGGGGAAGATTCGATTCCGAGAAGAGGAAGAGCCCGACTGAAAGGGAGAGAGGCCGCTGAGGGGGAGGGGGCTGCCAAGATGGCGTCGGCCTCCTCTGGGCCGTCGGCGGTCGGATTTTCATCTTTGGATTCCGGGGTCCCGGGGTCGACCTCAGGTAAGCTAGGCAGGGCTAGGGTAGCGGGCTGGTGATGACTGACCGATAGGCGGAAGAAGGAGACCTGGGTGGGCACCTGTAGCCGGGAATGTGCGAGGGGTTCCGGCAGGGAGGACAGAGGGCTGTGCTTTCATATGGGTATTTCGGAGCGGGGAAGGGAGTGAGCAGAGGATGGGTTTGATTGAGAAAAGGATAGCTGTTGAAAGTGTTGTCTTCGAGGAAACCGGACTGAGGATTGTGAGGAGGAAGGGTTAGAGTAAAAGGAGGCTAGATAAGTAGAAACCACGAAGTGTGAAGCAGGTAGGATCAAGTTGACCGTGGAGTGATTTGGATGAAGATAGCTGAGAGATGATGGAAGTAAAAAGCACTGAAAAGTTCTGTGGCGCCTTTAATTGCTGAAGAGTCCGGGAACCGTAAATGTAGTTAGGAGTCGGGTTATTGGGGTGGTCTTTTCTCCGCAGAGGCTCCCCCGATGCGTCATTCCTTCTCATTCTCCCCCCCCCCCATCGCGAGGGGGCGCCGGAGCACTCACGCACTTTGTCAAAGTAACTCCTGGTGACACTCATCCTCTGGACTACCTAACTTGGCGAAAGAATGTAGATTTTTGTTTTTTGATTTTGTGGAGCTAGGTATTGAACCCAGATCTTCAGTCATGCTAGCCAAGCGCCTTATGGCGTTGAGCTACTTTCTCAGCCCGTAGGAGTGGAAGGTTGTGAAAAGAGCGTCAGGAATGTGCGAAATAAGGATCAAAAGATTTTTAAACGGAGAAGAAGCGGTGTAGTCTTGTGTTGGAGTAGAGCCTGAGGAAAATGATGTTTGGAGTTAGGCTTTAGAGGAAAGATAGGTGGCTGGTTGCTGTGAGAGCTGTAGGGCAGTATTGCCTAATAGGAAATAAACTGGAGGAATGCTTAGGAGGTGTCAGGGTATTGGAACTTGGAGAATGGAGACAGAATATAAGAGGCTCCAGGATGGTTAGAAACTAGTGAAGATTAAGGGAGGGCTTAGAAGGCTCACAAGAAAAGTAACAGATTGTGTGTGGGAGGGGAAATGTGTATATGGGGGGAGTGAATCAGAAACTGTTCTACAGCATCTGTCAGAAATGTCTGGTGTTCTGTGCCGGGTGTGGTGGTGCACGCCTGTAATCTCGGCACTTTGTAGGCTGAGGCAGGAGTATTGTGTTGAGTTGGAGGCCAGCTTGGCTACAGAGGAGTTCAAGGCCAACCTGAACAATACAGCGAGAGCCTGTCTCAAAAGCAAAACAGAAAAACAAAACAAAAAGACATGTCTGGTGTTCCACAGTGACTGTTGCCTCTACATCCAACAGGAGAGGCTACCTGATGCTGGATGCTTTGATTTTTTTTTTTTTTTTTTTTGGTCTTTGAGACAGAGTCTCACTATGAAATTCAGGCTGGCCTTGAGCTTACTAGTCAAGAACTCACCGTGATCCTTTTGCTTCAGCCTCTTGAGTGCTGGGATCATTGGCATGTGCCACCATTCCTGGCACTTTACTGGAAATTTTGACGTTTCTTTACATCTGGGGTTGCATTCTTTTTTTTTTAATTTTTAATTTTTATTTTTTTAATTTATTTATTTATTTTTTTTTCAGAACCAGGGATTGAACTCAGGCCTTTGCGCTTGCCAGGGAAGCACTTAT
>NW_004524624.1:10032151-10035129 GCF_000260255.1 Octodon degus | reverse complement strand
TTTTAATTTTTAATTTTTATTTTTTTAATTTATTTATTTATTTTTTTTCAGAACCAGGGATTGAACTCAGGCCTTTGCGCTTGCCAGGGAAGCACTTATTCTATTGAGCCATCTCCCTGGCCCTTGCATTCTTGACTTTTATTTTTTAAACTGGGTAGGTATCACTGGAACTCTTGTAACTTTTTTAAAGTTTTGAGATAGGGTCTCACTAAATTGCTTTGGGAGATAGAGCAAACTTGTGATCATTCTGTCTCAGCCTCCCAAAGTGATGGAATTGCAGATGTAGGACACCTGCAAGTATGCCAAAGATTGAGCTTGAAAGCCTTTGCACTGAGCAAAGGCTCAGACTTTTTTTTGTTTGTTTTGTCTCCAGACCTTTTTTGTTTGTTTTGAGACAGGGTCTTGCTATACAGTTCAGGCTGGCCTTGAACTCACTATGGAGTGCAGGCTGACTTTTCTTTTTTTTTATGAGCAGAATATATTGAGAGAAAGAAAGCTCCTGTCCATGAGAGGGACAGGAGGGGTGCCCGAGCAGGTAGTTCCCCGGGAAGCTATCTCTTCCAGGGACTTTTATAGTGTAAAACCATGTGAGGCTAAGGTAGAGAGAATGGGAACTCGCTTAGGTGGGCAGGAGGTGGGACAAAACTATGGTCAACCAATGGGATTACATATGGGACAGGGTCTTTTCCTATTGGGGGTTGGAATGTGGGGTAGGGTCTCTTTCTGTTGGGGGTTGGGCTAGTGACTCACTTGGGTCTAGGTGATTGATACCTATTTAGAAACGCTGACTTTCTTAAGGTAGACCTCCTGCTTCAGTCTCTGGAGTGCTGGAATTACAGGCATGTGCCACCATGCCTGGCTCCCAGTCTTTTAATTTATTATGAAACAGGGTCTTGCCAGGTTGCCTAGGCTGGGCTCCAATGTGCTTACTTTTTTATTTCTTTTTTTTTGAAACAGGGCCTTGCTATGTAGTTCAGGCTGGGCCTGAACTCACTACATGGCCGTGTGGATCCTGCTGCCTTAGCCTCTTGAGTACTGAGATCACAGGTGTACGGCCCCCAGGCCCACGTGACTTTCTTTTCTACTGCTGAAGTCCTCCAGAGTGCTGGGATTAAGGGAAATAAATATACCATTCCCACTCCCAGCTGTGTCCTTGCCATTTTGAATTGGTGAGAGAAGTCTACCCTAAACATTCTAACATAGATGAGGGAACAGATGGTCACAGACACCTTCATAAACGGGAGTTTTAGTTATGTGCATCAATTATTTTCTGGAAAGGTGGTTTTCCTTTCCTATTAAAGGATTAGAGTTCTAGAATAACTCATTTTGCCTTTTAAGCATGAAAGAATGTTAAAAGTGATGTTTTTTTTTTGTGTGTGTGTGTGTAAAGTGATGTTTTTATGTGTGTGTGTATGTTTTTAATACTTCTTAACTTGAAACAAATCTCACCTTACTCCCCAACCCAGAAAGAACTGATTGTATGTGGCCTTTAAGCAAGCTTCTCAGAAACAGTGTGTTTATATCACAAAATGTGATTCAGCCTCTAGCTGAATCACTTTTGGGGGTGGGTACTGGGGATTGAACGCAGGACCTTGTGCTTGCCAGGCAGACACTTACACCGCTGAACTATCTTCGCAGTCCCCTGAATCACATTTTGACAAGGAAATATCATTTATTGATGCATCTTCAGGATTCTGCTTCCATTTCTACTCCTAGATTAGATAATTAGATTAGATAAACATCTTTTAGATGTTACTATTTTGATATTTTTATAGGATTTTTTTTTTTTTTTTGGATCCTAGCACTAGCAGTTAATAATACAGGTTGTATAAATTTTTTGTTTTCATCTGAATGTCAAATAATAGGCTTCAGTGGAATTTATAGCTCCTTGACTTTATTAAGTTCACATGTGAAGTTAAAGTTTAAAAAAGTCTGAAGTTCTTTTTTTTTTTTTTTTTTTCCAGGACCAGGGATTGAACTGAGGCTTTTGCACTTGCCAGGGAAGTGCTTATTCTACTGAGCCATCTCCATGGGCAAAAAAGTCTGAAGTTCTAATAATATCTTTTTTTTTTTTTTTTGAGGCACTGAGGATTGAATCCAGGACCTCTGTACTGAATCATATCTCTTGGCCTTATTTTTTTCTTTCTTTTTTCAATTAAAAACTTTTGCTTTTTTCTTTTGGAGATAGTGACTTTATGCAGTTGCTAAATTGCCCAGGCTGGCCTTGGAACTTACCATCTTCTTGCCTTAGTCTCTCAGAAGGCTAAGATTATAGGAATGGGCCACCACCCTGGTTTATTTAATTTCTTATACCCAGCTCTGCTTTGGCACAAAGTGAAACAATTGGATTAAGAAAAATTCTGTTCATCTGGGCAGGGTGGCCTGACTGAGGTAGGAGCATTGCTAGGAGTTCAGGGCCAGCCTGGACTATATAGACCCTGTCTCAAAACACACCCCTGAAAAAAAAAAAAAAAAAAAAAACCTGTTAAAAAATATGCCTGAAAGCATTTTTGGCATCGTGTACAGATAGGTAGTGTTGACTATTTTTGTGTATCTGCATGTTCACTTAGGTTTGGACTTAATTCAATTTAATAGAATTTTTCCTTCCAAAGATATGTTTTGAGGAAGATAAAAGATTTATTATGATGCAGAAAAGACTATGAAATGTGTTTTGTGATTGGAGGAGAGTGCTTATCTGTCTGGATGTGTTCAGGGATTAGGTTGGCAGGGACACATAGGTTTATGATTTCCTGAAAGTGTAAAAGGTGACAAGTCTGACCTTGTAGAAATTTAGGGTGTGTGTTTCAACAACCCAAAACCAGTTTATTATTCTTATATATCCACTTGAAAAACTTCAGTTTGGGTTAAGTTCTGAAATCCTAAAGTTGGTTCTCCAGCTGTGTTCAAATGGATACGTCAAGGTTCAGTAATAGATTGACCAAAAGTTTTTTTCCTGTTTTTGTGGTAGTGGAGATTAA
>NW_004524624.1:10030090-10031691 GCF_000260255.1 Octodon degus | reverse complement strand
TTTTTTTTTTTGCGGAACCGGGGATTGAATTCAGACCCTTGCACTTGCCAGGGAAGCGCTTATTCCACTGAGCCATCTCCCCAGCCCCCAGCTGTAAATTACTTGTAGGCTGGTCTGTTTTCCCTTTACTTTTTCTATGCTGGTGAAAATTAAAGCAATTTAGAACACTTTACTGGAGTTCAGAATTGAAATTTGGGGAAATGCAAAGATAGAACACAATATTATATAGTCAGAATATCATTAGATTTTTTTTTTTTTTTGGCTCAGGCTGCCTGAAGGTCAGGTCTGATAAGGCAGGTGGAGCTGGGGATCGAACCATGGTATCCTGCTCCTGACTGCCATTAGATATTTTGATTGATAATTTTTAAGTAGGGAGAGATTTTTTTGTTTACTTTAAGGGTTTTTGACCCCTGCTCACCTTCATGTTTTTGTTTTTATTTTATTATTATTTTTAAAATCGAATTATTTTTTTAAAATTTTATTTTATTTATTTGTGTGTGTATGTGTGTGTGTGGCCAGCTCAGCCCACCAGGGGTCGGGGCTAGCTGGCATGTGGTGCTCAGGGATTGAACCGCGGTCCCTGTGCTTTGCTAAGCTTGTTCTAGGTAGGTGCTTTAGGCCACTGAGCCATCTCACCAGCCCCTATTTTATTATTTTTTAAAATTTTATTTACTTATTTGTGTGTGTGTGTGTGGGAGGCCAGCTCAGCCCACCAGGGGGTGGGGCTGGCTGGCATGTGGTGCTGGGGGATTGAACTGCGGTCCCTGTGCTTTGCTAAGCTTGTTCTAGGTAGGTGCTTTAGACCACTGAGCCATTTCACCAGCCCCCATGTTTTTATTTTATTAGTACATTTGCACTACATGATGATTACGTTCGTTGTGAGGAGCTGGTATGTATGTACATATACATAACACATCTTAAATATTTTTATGTATCATTCCCTTTTTTCTCCTTGGTACATTGTGCTAGAAAATTTGTTTGCTGTTTATTTGCTTTGAAATAAGGTCTCACTGTGTAGTCCAGGCTGGCTTGAACTCACTTGTTCTAGAACTCAGCAATCCTCTTGCTTCAGCCTCCATACAGACATGTGCCACCAACACGCTTGGCTTGTTTTGAGACAGGTTGCTGCCTGAAAGCAGCCCTTCTGTCTCAGCCTGACTGTAGCTAGTTATAGGTATGTACAACCATGTGTAGCTTTTCAGTCTATTTATTTATTTAGTGTATTTGGTATAGAGTCTTCCTAAGCAGTGATCCTCCTGTTTTCAGCCTCCCCAGTGCTGGAGTTACAGGCTTGTACCACCACGCCCGGTTTCAGTGGCTGGCTTAGTGCCCTGGGGGTTGGGCCAGCGCCAGCGTGCCTGTTGTGCCTTCCTTATGTAATTCACGCTGATCCCCAATTTGCTTCAATCCTGCCTCAGCCTCTTGAATGCTAGGATTATAGGCATGTGTCACCATGTGACTCAGTGTTTTTAGTTAAGGATTTCTGCCAGTGTTAGATATAATTAGCTAGTCTTACAGGTACCTAGTATTCTGAGGTTAATTAATAAGGTATACTTAGAGAATAGCTTTGATTATCAAAATAAACCAGAAGGATATATATA
>NW_004524624.1:10025891-10028391 GCF_000260255.1 Octodon degus | reverse complement strand
AGAGGCTGGCCTCTAGCATCCTCCAATATGGCAAAAAGAAGATCTGGTTGGACCTCAGTGAGACCAATGAAATCGCCAATGTCTGTTCCTGTCAGCAGATCTGGAAATTGATCAGAGATGGGCTAATCATCTATAAGCCTGTGTCCATCCATTCTCGGGCGCGATGCTGGAAGAACACCTTAGCTCGCTGGAAGGGCAGGCACATGGGCATTGGTAAGCGGAAGGGTATGGCCAACACCTGGATGTGCAGAATTCAGATCCTGTGTAGGCTTCTCTGGAGATACCTGGAATCTAAGAAAACCGACTGGCACATGTACCACAGCCTGTACCTGAAGGTGAAGAAGAATGTGTTCAAGAATAAGTGGATCCTCATGGAGCACATCCACAAGCTGAAGACAGACAAGGCTCACAAAAAGCTCCTAGCTGACCAGGCCAAGATTCCCAGATCGAAGACCAAGGAAGCATGCAAGTGCTGTGGGGAGCACCTACAAGCCAAGAAGGAAGAGATCATCAAGACCATGTCCAAGGAGGAGGAGATGAAGAAGTAGTGCCCTGTGTGTACAGAGAGGGGACAGGTCTCAAATAAAAGAGCTCTTGTCCATTTAAAAAAAAAAAAAAAAAAAAAAGTCTATGTGGCCTTGAGCTCTCTATGTAGCCCAAGCTGGCCTTAAACTCAGAGATCTCCGGCCTCCCATGCTGAGATTACAGGCATGTACCACAGTGCCCAGCGACCACCTAGACTCCTGTTAAGAGTAGTTGGTGGTAACTCTTCACACAGTGGAGTCAGTTTCATTCCAATTTTAGTATATGTGCTGTCGAAGCGAGCACATGGAGTCAGTTTCAAATTCATATTTAAAAGACTTATTTAAAAGAACATATTTAAAAGACTTGAGCCAGGCTTGCTGGTTCACTCCCATAATCAGCAGTCTGGGAGGTTAAGGCAGGAAGATTGCAAGGTTGATTCCAGCCTGGGCAATTCAGCAATTTAATGAAACCCTGTATTAAAAAATAAAAAGTGGGGCTGGGGAGATGGCTCAGTGGAATAAGTGCTTGCCTGGCAATCCCTGGTTCCGCAAACAAACAAACAAAGTGCTAGGGTTGTAACTTAGTACAGAGGCCCTGAGTTCAATCCCCAGGAATGTACACTTACACACACAGGCATAGAGAGGAAGGGATGCCTGGTGGCAGAGAAGTCACTGGCTATATTTCTGATTTCTTTGGTGGAAGAGATTGCCTTCAAGTGCATTGTTGGGCAGTTAAGGCTCATTACGAGATCACTAAGGTTATGTCTTTTCTATGCGCAGAGCAATTAGAATATATCTGCAGAGCAATTAGAATTTGAATTTGTTACTATAGTAAGCAACATTCATTGTTCGTTCAAGATTTGGATATGAGTTGGGAGGTGGTTGCTAGGCATGGTGGCACATGCTTGTAATCTGAGCAGTTGGGAAGCTGAGGATCTCCAGTTTAAGGCTGATCTGGGTTACAAAATGAGTTTTAAGTCCAGCCTGGACTACATAGGGTTACCATGTCTCAAAAAAACAAAAAGGAGAAAAAAAGAATTGGGAGGTAGTATCTGTTAGAAATCTCAAATGCCTCTTGGCCATGGTAGCTTATTGAGAAGAACTGGGGTCTTTTGTCTTTTGGGGTTGGGGGCAGAGTCTCACTATGTAGCCCAGGCTGGCTTTTTTTTTTTTTTTTTTTTTTTCTCCTTTTTTTTGCAGACCCGGGGATTGAACTCAGGCCCATGTGCTTGCCAGACCTTTGCGCTCCCCAGCCTCCCCAGCCTCGCCAGGCTGGCTTCGAACTTGAAGTGATCTTGTTGCGTCAGCCTTTGGAGTGGTGGGATTACAGGCATGTGCCACCATATTCAGCAAAACCAAGGAATGACTTGGGTTCTTTCCGTAATTCCTAATTTTTTCAAAATTTCAAGCAAAGTGTTGCTACCAAAGCCTGAGAACCATATGGACCTCAAAACAGTTTTGTAGAAAGAAATAGTTATTTTGTGGTGCTGGGGATTAAACCCAGGGATCTGGAGTGCTAGACAAGCATTTTACCACTGGTCTACATTACCAGCCCCAGAGTTATTTTAATTTAACCTGGTTGAAGAGAAATTGTTACCATTGGCAAAGATGCTGTGTGAGAGGTGTATGTTAATGAAGGTGAATATTTGTCTAAGTGATGCCAGGAATTAGTAGATCAAACTGTTGTTGAATGTCTATTCTAGCCTGCTGATGGCAAACTTTTTAGAGCTATCAAGCATACAAGCAGCCAGCTCGAGGTTTGCCACTACTGTCCTGAGCTTAACCTTTACTTTCCTTTTCTCAGAACATCCGAAGGAAAAATTGGCACTTTTGGGGAAACAAAATTTAGCTCTTCTTTTTTTTTTGGCAGAACCGGGGATTGAACTCAGATCCTTGCGCTTGCCAGTCAAGCACTTATCCTACTGAGCCATCTCCCCGGCCACTAGCTCTTCTAAAAGCTGTGATTTTGTTTTATT
>NW_004524624.1:10022870-10025092 GCF_000260255.1 Octodon degus | reverse complement strand
GGCCAGCTCAGCCCACCAGGGGGCGGGGCTGGCTGGCATATGGTGCTGGGGGATTGAACTGCGGTCCCTGTGCTTTGCTAAGCTTGCTCCAAGCAGGTGTTTTAGACCACTGAGCCGTCTCACCAGCCCCTGGGCTGACATTTTAGACACATTCATGAGTTTTTATTTGGAGAACATATTGTTCCTCCCACCTAAAGGGTATAGTTAGAATGCTTTCAGTTTTCCAAGTTAACTAGGACCAGAGAGATCATTTCAGATATTTAAAACTGACAGTTAGCTTGATTCCCTATCCCCCAGCCCCACCTTTTTTTTTTTTTTTTTGGTGCCAGGAATTAACCTCCCCCCCCATTTTTTTTTTTTTTTTTTGAGAGTGTCTCGCTGTATAGTTCAAATTGACCAGGAACTCACTATGTATATGTGCTGCCAAAGTGAGCACAGGAACTCACTATGTAACTCAGGCTGAACCCATGGCAATTTTGCCTCAGCTTGTCTAGTGTACTGGATTAAAGCCCTGTGCCACCACATGCAACTACTTGCCCCATTTACTTCTCGTTTATTTATTGTATTTTATTTTTTTGGCAGAACCGGGGATTGAACTCAGGCCCTTGCACTTGCCAGACAAGTGCTTATTCTACTGAGCCATCTCCCCAGCCCCTCGTTTATTTTCTAAAATCCCCCCATCCCACACTTTGAGATAGGGTCTTGGTATGTAGTCCAGGCTGGCCTCAAGTTCATGATCTCCTGTCTCAGCCTCCTGAGTGCTGGTGTTGTGGGAGTGTACCACCATGCCAGGCTTGTTTTTTTTTTGCTAAGTGGGGGTCCCCCCCCCATACTGGCGTTGAACCTGGGGCCTTTGCACTGAGCTATATCCCAATCCTTGTTGATTTTGAGACAGAGTCTCACTAAATTGCCCAGGTGTGGCTGGAACTTATGGTTCTCTTGCCTCAGTTTCTCTGAGTGCTGAAAGTACTGGTGTAGGCTACTACTCTTAGCTGTTAAAAATTTTTTTTTAAAAGCATTTATTAATTTATCTATTTGGTACAGGATCTCACTCACTATGCCGTATGACTCATAGTGATCCTCCTGTCTCAGCCTCCCCAGCGCTGTAATTACAGGTGTGAGCTACCATGCCCGGTTTTGGTGACTGGCATGGCATGTGGTACTGGGGATTGAACCTGGGCCTTTGCATTTGCCAGTCAGGTTCTTAGACTGCCAAGCTGTTTAATTTAAAAAAAAATTTTTTTTAATAAATCCATTCTTTTATTATTTGTGTGTGGGGGGCAGCTCAGTCTACCAGGGGGCAGGGGGCTGGCTGGCATGTGGTGCTGGGGGATTGAACCGTGGTCCCTGTGCTTTAGCTAAGCTTGTTCTAAGTAGGTGCTTTAGACCACTGAGCCATCTCACCATCCCCAATTTTTTTTAATTTTTAAAAAAATCTCTGGCTCTCAACTTAATAACCAAGAGTCCCCAAAAGTTAGCATTTTGCTTCCAAAAAGTCCCCAGATCTCTTTGTGCTTGATGTCAGAATTATTGACACATTTATGTAGCAGTGTTGGTAGGTCACTGAGTTTGATCTCTAGGAGTGCCTCTGTACCTGTTCAGGCAAGACTACAATTATCTGAGGAATGCATATCCGGTTAGCCTCTGGTGTCCCCAAATTATATGTGTATTTCAAGCATTAATGTTAGTCACTGGCGGCCTCTTAGTTTCTCATTTGGTGGATGATGTCATCTCATTTCTTGACGGAAATGCTTTTGCACTGAAAGTATAGGGAGAGGTACTGCTATTAAGTATTTTGTTAAACGTGCTTGAGGAGAAGTAAGTACAACTCATTTTAGAGCTATTTACTATCTGAAAATACCTTTAAATTGGCTTTTTAAAAAATTATTTATGTATTTATTGACTTATTTTGGGGGTTCCAGGGATCAAACTTTGCACTTGCCAGGCAGATGCTTAATGCTGCCGAGCTGTCTTCCTGGCCCTTTTAAATTTTTTTTAAAAAATTGTTTAAGTCTCATTTTTCTTTCCAAAGTTTTCCTTTTTCAGATTTGTTAAGATTATATTGGGGGCTGGTGAGATGGCTCAGTGGTCTAAAGCACCTACTTAGAACAAGCTAAGCTAAGCAAAACACAGGGACCACGGTTCAATCCCCAGCACCACATGCCAGCCAGCCCCCGCCCCCTGGTGGGCTGAGCTGGCCACACACACACACACACACACAC
>NW_004524624.1:10019633-10022690 GCF_000260255.1 Octodon degus | reverse complement strand
TTATTTGTTGAAACTGTACTTTCGATTTGATTTGAAACTGTCTCATTGCTATATGTTTATCAATAAAACTTTGAAAAGAAAAGAAAAAAAAGATTATATTGAAGTTTTCTCCTTTTTTTCTAATTCTTCTCAATAGAGAATTTTACTCTCATGGCTCAGTAGTAGCAAACAAATGTATGGATAATTAGTGTTTAGCCAAATGACTAGAAACCAACCCTACCAGTATCTTTTTCAGTACACACATAAGATGAAGTGGGGCAAGGACAGAATAAAATGCTTCCCTAAGACTTGGTACAGAGTTGTTTAGGAAAAAAAAATATTGTGACATGGTTTGGTGACTCAACTTTGTATTTTATTTCTTTAGTTTTGAGGCGTTGATCTCAATATGTAGTTCTGGCTGGCCTTAAACTCACTGGGTGGTCTGGGCTGGCCTTGAACTCATGACAAGCCTCCTGCCCCATGAGTGCATGGGCCACTATACCCTGGTTTCAGTTTTGTATTTTAGTGAAAATTGACTGGATTGCCGTTCTCCTACCCCCAAACTGGCCTTTGTCTGCTTGGTTTAGGTGTTCTAAAATTCAAATGAGTTCAAATGAGTTTTGAATTTTTTTTTTTTTTTTCAGAACCAGGGATTGAACTCAGGCCCTTGTGCTTGCCAGACAAGTGCTTATTCTACTGAGCTATCGCCCCAGCCCCATGAAATTATTTTAGTAACAATGATGATTCCTCAGCATATTTTCATAAGTCAGAGGGTAAGCTTTTTATATTTTTCGAGTGTTGCCTTCTATAAGATAGGCTGGAATTGAATATCCCTGTTTTTTATTTCAGTGATACGCTAGGGGATATGATTACCTTAGAACATTTTTTGTGATAGTGGGAATTGAAGCCAGGAACTCAGGACGTTGTACATGCTAAAAGTGGTGTATTGGGGCTGGTGAGATGGCTCAGTGGTCTAAAACACCTACTTAGAACAAGCTTAGCAAAGCACAGGGACCACGGTTCAATCCCCCAGCACCACATGCCGGCCAGCCCCGCCCCCTGGTGGGCTGAGCTGGCCACACACACACAAATAAATAAAAAAAAAAATTAAAAAAAGAAAGTGGTGTATTTTTCAGTTATATCCCACACCTACCCTCCCCTGCTTTTTTTTTTTTTTTTTTTTTTTAATGTACTGGGGATCAAACCTCAGGACTTTGTGTTTGCAAAGCAGGTGCTTATGCCACTGAACTATCTCTCCAGTTTTTTGAGACAAGGTCACCTTTAGTGCCTGGGCTGTATTTGGAACTTGAGTTTCTCTTCAGCTTCACAAATAGCTGGGACAGAGAGAACCTGTGAAATATGCTAATATAGATGGGCTTGTTTCAGGTTGTATAGGCATTGCAAAGCAGTAGTGTGATTGAGAAAGGGATATAGGAGCGATGCTTATTATTATTAATTATTATTATTATTATTATTATTTTGCGGAACCAGGGATTGAACTCAGGCCCTTGTGCTTGCCAGGGAAGCGCTTATTCCACTGAGCCATCTCCCCGGCCCCTAGATGCTTATTTTTTTAGTTTGTGATTATTAGCATTGTAGGCATTTTCTATTCACATTTTTCTTTCCACCTTGTCTCTGCAGCTGTGTAACATGATCAGAAGAAGATGAGCTTGAATTCAATGTGTGTAGGGGGAGTGGTGACTTCTGTGGGGGGACTTTCGTGTGTCTTTTCTTTTTTTCCTTTTTTTTTTTTTTTTGTGGCTGACTCAGCCCACCCTGGGGGTGGGGCTAGTGTAGCACGTGGTGCTGGGGATTGAACCCAGATCTCTGCGCACTTGCCTTAGCAGGCTCTTTAGACTACTGAGCTATCTTGCCTGTTTTTTCTCTTGCTGAGACAAAATATCTGACTTTCAAAGTTCAGAAAGTAAAGGTTTATTTAGCTCACAGTTTGTGGAGGATTTTATAATCAACTGGCTCTAAGGTAGGGTGGCATGGCGCAGGGCCACTTCCAGGTGGCAGAAGATAACAAAAGCAGGGGTGGGGAACAGCAAGCCTCTTATTCTCCCTTATATTTTAAGCAGGCTACTTGCCCACAGCGTCTCCCTGCTCTTCTCTTGCACAGGCTCAGGATGTTTATAAAGTGAAGACCCTGGCCTCCTGCTGAGTTACTTAGTTAACCTTCTGGGGTTCTCAATTTGACAAAACTAATAACATTCAAGACCAGTAAGAGCATGTCCTCTACACCCTATGATGTAGAACTGCTGCATTACTTAGTGAAGCATCTAGACTTCCCAAATCTACAAAATGTATCAATTACAGGTGTTTCAGAAATTATAGCTTAGGGCCAGGGAGATGGCTCAGTGGAATAAGCACTTCCCTGGCAAGCACAAGGGCCTGAGTTCAATCCCTGGTTCCGGAAAAAAAAAAAAAAAAAAGAAATTAGAGCTTAGAAAACAAATAATAGGACTGAAACTATCTTTTTGTTTGTTTCTTAGACAAAGTCTCACTGTATAGTCAGTCCAGGCTGGCCTTGAACTTACTATGTGGTCCAGGTTGGCCTCCAACTCAGCAGTGCTCCTGCCTCAGCCTCATGAGTGCTGGGATCATAGGCCTAGGATGCCCTGCTCTGATACTGTTTTGCATATCTCTTTGTCAAATTATGTAATATAAACATTAAAGTATTAGAAAATTTCTGTAGTTGAGGAAAATTGCAAAGTCAACCTCATTATACCAGTTGGAGATGGTCTTTTTTTTTGGGGGGGGCTCTGGCACAGCAAGTGGGGCCACTGAGCTGTTTTGCCAGCCCGATGGTCATATTTTGGTACATAATGTTTTGGCTTTTTCTGTCTGTAGTATAAATATTCTACATGAATTCATAGATTAAATATTAGGGGCCAGAGGTTTAATCCCCAGTCCTGCCGTGCCCGCACCTCCCCTGGTGCATGCTGAGAGGGCGATTGAGGCTGGGCATGGTGGCGCGCGTGCCTATAATCCCAGTTTGGGAGGCTGTAAACAGGCAGATTACTGTGAGTCTGATCTAGTGGAGACCCTGAGCACTCTGTAGACCCTTCCTTAAAA
>NW_004524624.1:10016234-10019532 GCF_000260255.1 Octodon degus | reverse complement strand
ATCAAATGAGGTCCCTGTATGCTTTCCTAAGCAGGTGCTTTAGACCACTGAGTAATCTTGACAGTGCTTTTTTTTTCTTTTAACGGGGATTTAAACTCAGGACATTGTGCTTGCCAGGCAGGCACTCTGCTGCTGAGCTGTATCCTCAGCCATAGATTAAATGTTTTATCAGGGGCTGGGGTTGTAGCGCAGTGGTACACTAGGCCAGGAAAATAGAAAGGTAATAAATATTTTTTAAGCCTTTTCTCAATAAATTTTTGTAATAGCCATAAAAGCACATTAAAAATAGTTACATAGTATTTAATTTAAATTTCACTGATTAACATCACTAATCCCTTCTTAGGTTCTTGGCATTTACAATGTTTATAGGTACTGTACACAGTACTGCAGTAAACATTCTTGCATATACATCTTTGGATAGAAGAATGCATGTAAACATTAAACCAGAAAAAAAAAATTGCCCTTTCTTTGAGATAGATTCTCAAGTGCCCAGTATGAAGGTGACCCCTGTACTCGGGAGGCTGAGGCAGGAGGATTGCTGCAGTTCAAAGCCAGCCTGGGATACATAGCGAGTTTAAGGCCAGTTTGGATATAGTGAGACCCTATCTCAAAAAACAAAAAAACAAAAAACCACATAAATAAGGGGGGGAATAGGGATATATAGTTCAGTGGCATAATGCCTGCCTGGCAAGTGCAAGGTCCTGAGTTTGATACCTGTACAAAAAAAGAAAAACCTGCAAAACCAGCCATGGTTGCTCATGCTTGTAATCCTATGGCTCTATGGGGTAAAGCAGGATGACAGCAAGTTTGAGGAGGACAGGGTAGACTATTTGGTGAATTTAAGGCCGGTTTGGATTACATAGTGAGGCCCTGTGTCCAGAAGCAGAAGAAAAAATTATTTGGAGTACAAGTTTCATGTCCATCCCTGGAATTTTTGTGTCAAAAGGTGTTATTTCTCTCTTTTTGAAAATATACCTTGAATCTGAAGAAATAATTTCACAGTTCAGTGTGGTGCTGGTGATAGATATTGTTTATAATTTTAAATTTCAGTTTTGTTTTTGTCTTTTTTTTTTTTTGTACTGGGAGGAAATAAAATAAGGACCTTGCACTTGCCAGGCAGGTGCTGTGCTTCTAAGCTATATTGTTGGCCCTTGTTCTTGTTTTAATATACTTACTCTCCTGTAAGCAGATGGAATCCTAGAAGTAAATGATAATTTTCTGTTTTCCTTCATTAGGTTTCAACTTTCTCTGCTGTGGGGTGAACCGTAAGAGAGGTAGATCTGATGTGTATCTGCTGAAGAAGCTTGAGCTCCTTGCTGTGACTTACAGCCAGCTACTCTTGCCTATTAATAACCACGTACTTTTGCTAGTGGTAGCATGTGGGCTTTTGAGAAGGAGGTTGATTTCTTGCAAGCATCTCTTTTTGTTGTTGCAGTGTTTAAAACATTATATTAAAGTAAAAATTTTTGATTTAAGATAAATAGAAATACATAGTAAATATTTGTTTTGCAAGCATTATTTATGGTAGTTATGATATCCAAATAGAGTACTATTTTAGCCTAGAACTTTTTCTACCAGGTCTGGTGGCACATGCATATATTCTCAGCTTTCTGGGAGCCTGAGATATAGGAGAATCACAAGTTTTACCATAGGTAATTTAGTGAGGTACTGTCTCAGATAAAAAGGGCTGGGATTATAGCTCAGTGGTGAAGTTTCAATCCCTAGTCCTATAACAAAAACGACACAAAACTAACTTCCTACATTTTCATTTCAGTATAGTCTGAAATAAAAAATGTCTGTTTCCCTTTGTGCTGTACACCATTTGCCTGACTTTTTCAGTCCTGTAGGTGGGTTTCATATTCATAATTATAAGAATAATTGATAGTATTTATATAGTGCTTTATATGTCAGATCTGTAGCTTATTATTTAATTCTGCTGCCCCCATCTCTGAACCTAGGGTTCTTAGGCAAGCACTATTAATGCCTGAGCTACACAGCTTCCCCTGTTTCTTCAGTTGAGGGGGTGAGACAGGGCCTCACCACGTAGTCCAGGTTGACTGTGAACTTGCTTATGTACTCCAGGCTGACCGTAAACTCTACGATCCTCCTACCTCCGCCTCCCAGGAGCTGAGATTTCAGGTGTGCACTACCACACTTGGCTATTTTTGCATTTTATAAAGTAAACAAAGCCTAGAGATGTTTTAACCTGTTTGTCAATGACTTCCTAGTTAGTAATTATTAGACTCAAGCCTAGCAAGCCTACGTGTTCAGATTACACAGCCTGAGTTACTACTCGTTATGCTATTTGTTGTTCCCCTTGATAATCTGTTTTTTGCAGAGATAGGTCAGAGCTTGCACATTGTAAGCAAGCATTGTCCTACTTAGATACATTCTCAGCCCATCCTGTTCTTATCTACAACTAGACTGTGAACTAACTTGACTTTACACTGTTTTTTAGATTTTTTTATTTTTGCAGTGCTGAGTGTTCAGTGCAGGGCCTTGAGCACACTAGACATGCACTCTGCTTCTGAGCTATTTCCCTGACTGCTAACTTCTAAACAAAAATAAATGCTTGTTGCTGAATGGGTTCTGTCTAAACCAGACATCTGTGGTAAAGGAAAGAGTAGTACAGAAGCTAACTTCTCTCCCTGACCTTAGCTTTCCTAAAAAAGCAACAAAAGTGTGGGCTCTGTTGTACAAAGTATATATAGAATTATGATTTTTCCAGAACAGTTGTAGAAAGTTAATGTGCATTTTTGCCAAAAATTGATAAATCCTATTGTCAATTCCAGTGTGCCTGAAACAAACTTGTTTTGTTAAAAGTGCTCTTTTTTTCTATTGTTTATTGCAAAAGCATTAATGACAAGCCTTCTATTGTACTTTTTTTTTTTTTGACGGAACCAGGGATTGAACTCAGACCTTTGCGCTTGCCAGGAAGCGCTTATTCTATTGAGCCATCTCCCTGTCCCCTACTCTACTTTTAATCAGACCAAGTCATATACCAAAAAGGAAACTGTAATCTGAGATGAATGGAGCTTTTTGTGTCTGTTAGAATGAGTGATGATTTTTGTTTATTTGTTGTTTTTTTTGAGATAGGAATCACAGGCTGTCTTTGTGTTGCCCAGGTTAACTTTGACTTCCTAGGCTCACATGACCCTCTTGCCTTAGCCTTGCCAGTAGATGGGACTGTAGCCTCTTGTCATTGCACTTGGCACATTACATTTAATGTTTTTGTTGCTGTTTTATTTATTTATTTTCGGAACCGGGGATTGAACTCAGGCCCTTGTGCTTGTTGGGG
>NW_004524624.1:10014209-10015969 GCF_000260255.1 Octodon degus | reverse complement strand
CAAGTTCTCACTATGTAACCCAGGCTGGTCATATTTTCAGTGATTCTCCTGCTTCAGCCTCCCAAGTGCTGGGCTTATAGGCATGTACCACCATCTCTGGCCTAATCTTTACCTTAGCCTTCTAAAATAGTTCACCTTTTAAGTGAAATACAAAGACTTATTTGCCTGTACTATAGACCTAGGTCTTCTGTTTTAACTTTTTGAAAAGTTTTGAGATAGTATCTTGTTATCTATTCTAAGCCAGCTTTGAGCTCATAAATCCTCCTGCCTCAGCCTCCTGCGTACAGGGATTAAAAGCATCTGCCTCTTTGCCAGATTATTTTCTGATGATAGACACTTGAAATTCTTTAGTAAGTTATCAGCAGTTTCAGTCATGAATCTGTTGTCCTGGCTTATTGTTCCTTAAAAGCTTTAGCTTAGAATTTCCTTCACCCAGCTAAAGTCAACCTGCCTGACAGTGACATGAAATATCTGACAGCTATCTTGCCTTTTTTTTGAGAAGATAAATGAAAACTATCTACAACATATTGAAGGAAAGATATAGTCCATTCTGATGACTCTTTTTAATTTGTTAAAATATGGTTAATGTTTATTTCCTTTTATTTATCTATTTATTTATTTATTTTTGCAGAACTGGGGTTTGAACTCAGGCCCTTGCACTTGCCACACAAGTGCTTATTCTACTGAGCTATCTCCCTGGCCCCTTGATTTTTATTTTAATTATTTTGAGGACACAGTCTTGTGTTGTAGCCCAGGCTGGCCTGTCATTTGTGGCAGTCCTTCTGAATTAGCCTCTTGAGTGCTGGAATTACAGGTGTGCACCACTGCACCCAGCCGCAACTTCTAATAAATGAATTTAAAAGTAGATGCCTATTTATAGCAGAAATCAGGAGAATGTAGGGACAAAATCAGTTTCTGCCTGCTTTGAGTGCTGTTTTGCTTTTTCAACATTGTTTTCTCATGCTTAGCTTCCTCATAGTCACAAGTCAGCTGCTTTTTTTTGCAGTACTGCGGATTGAACTCAGGCCCTTGCATTTGCCAGGGAAGTGCTTGTTTTACTGAGCCATCTCCTTGGCCCATCAACTCTCTTTTGAGTTACCACAGATAGTCTCCAAAAGTTCTTTTGTGTGAGTGTGTGTATGTGTGTGTGTGTGTGTGTGTTACCAGGAATTGAATTTAGGACTTCATGCTTGCCAGGCAGGTACTACACTACTGAGTGAAACCGCCAGCCCCATAAAAGTTCTTATTCTTTCAACCCCTAAAACATTGTTGAGGGGCTGGGGATATAGCTCAGCAGCACAGTGCCTGCCTGGCAAGTGCAGGGTTCTGAGTTTGATTCCCGGTACCCCACCCCCCGAAATTGTCAAGTTTCAAGGACTCCAATGAGTCTTGGGTATCTGATAAGACCCTTTGTTTTTTTTTTTTTTTTTTTTTTTTTTTTTTTTTTTTGTGGAACCAGGGATTGAACTCAGGCTCTTGTGCTTGCCAGGCAAGCGCTTATTCTACTGAGCCATCTCCCCGGCCCCCCCTTCGTTTTTTTAACCATGGTGTTAATGAGACCCTTTAATGGCTAAATATTAAAGTTATCTTTCCCATAGAAAATGTAAAAAAAGATGTGTAACAAGAATGTATTAGGGAAATAAATAAATATTTAAAAAAGGGGGGGCTGGTGAGATGGCTCAGTGGTCTAAAGCACCTACTTAGAACAAGCTAAGCTAAGCAAAGCACAGGGACCGCGGTTCAATCCCTCAGTACCACAT
>NW_004524624.1:10010846-10013664 GCF_000260255.1 Octodon degus | reverse complement strand
CACACACACACACACACACACACACACACACAAAATAAAATAATAAAAAAAAATAAAAAAATAAAGCGCCTGCTTTTAAAAATAAAAACTTAAAAAGAAAAACTATGATCCAAAAGGATCTAGAATCACTGAGTAAGTGGCTGGAACTTCTGGTCATGTTTAGTTTCTTTTTTTTTTTTTTTTTAATTTGTGTATTTTGTACAGGGTCACACTATGCAACTTGGACTCGTAGTGATTGTCCTGTTCTCAGCCTCCCCAGCCCTGGGATTACAGGCATGTGCCACCATGCTTAGAAGCTGGGCTAGCATATGGTGCTGGGGATCAAACCCCAGTCCCTGTGCTTGCCTAAGCAGGCACTTTGTCCACTGAGCTATTTCACTGGCACTTCATGTTTAGTTTGACTCAAACCTTGATTCTTTCTTTTTTTTTTTTTTAACATTTATTTATTTTGTGTGTGTGTGTGTGTGTGTGTGTGTCCGTCCAGCTCAGCCCACCAGGGGGCGGGGCTGGCTGGCATGTGGTGCTGGGGGATTGAACTGCGGTCCCTGTGCTTTGCCAAGCTTGTTCCAAGTGGGTGCTTTAGACCACTGAGCCATCTCGCCAGCCCCTTGATTCTTTTTTTTAAGACAGGTTTTCATTATATAATTCAGTCTGATCTTGAACTTGTTATCTTCCTGCTTTAGTCCCGGTGCTGAGATTATAGACATGTGCCATCACATCTGGCTTCATATCTAGATTCTTCGCTGTGTTTGATGGCGAGTCTGAGTGGTGTGTACATAATGAATTTTTTTTTTTCCTCTAAAGGAGCAGCAACTGGAATCAAGAGACCTATGGCATCTGAGGTGAGTTTCGTAATAGTACTACATCCTTTATTCCAGGAATAGCAGGATATTTGTGAAATTTTCAGTTTCTCTATGCTTAGGTCTAGGGGTTTTCGTTTTGAAAAAACAACTCATACCTGGCTTGTAGGCTTATGGAGGACTTCATGTGCCCTCTGTAGCACACATGCCATCGTTTTGCCATGGGCCAGATTATTCCCACCTTTCAATTCAGTTTGAGAAAATAGTATTGGGATGGGGTGGATGCTTAGTTATTTCTGAAAGGAAACTGGTAAAGAAAGGAAAGCTCTAGCCTGGGCAATGCAGTGAAATGTGTCTCAGTAAATAAACGTGATACTTGCGCATTAGCATGGGGTAGGCCTTCCGAAGATTTTTTTGTGTTGTTTTGCTTTCAGTACCAGGGATCAAACTTGGGACCTTGTGCTTGCCAGACAGGTGCTTATGCCACTGAACTATATCCCTGGCCTTTCTGAACATTTTATAAAATGTTCTCAATTCAGAAAGGGTGTATTGGGTTCTTTTATTTCACTATTGGGCATTAAACTCAGGACTTCTGCACTAAGCTACATCTGCAGCCCATGTTTTATTTTGAGGCAGGATCTCTTAAGTTGCCCAGGTTAGCCTCAGATTTGCAGTCCTCCTGCCTCATCCCTGCAGAGTGCTACCATTGTGACTTGTGATTTTTCATAACTACAGTATAACTGTTGTATTACTTACTGATCTGGATTCTTCTCTTCTAGATGCCTTGTGCCACTAGTATGACCATCAAGAAAATTGGCCACCGAAGTGTTGACTCTTCAGGAGAGACAACATACAAAAAGGTGAGTCTGCATTGAACTCTCTCATCTTTGAGAACACAGTAAGGGTAATATAGTCCCCTTGATACTATTCTCCACACGATATCCCATTTCTTGATATCTAAGACTTTGGACATTAGCCATCATACAACTTTTTTTTTTTTTTTTTTTTTTTTTAGAGATGCTGGGGATTAAACTCAGGACCCTGTGCTTGCCAGGCAGGTGCTTATTCTATTGAGCTATCTCCCTGGCTCCATCATACAACTTAGAGTTTAGAATTTACTTCACAGTGGCCAAACTTTTTTATCTGTATATATGTTTAAATGGGAGTGTTCTTTGTTTGTTGTTGCTTATTTGTTGTTTTTGAAATAAGTTCTCTTTGCACAGTGCAGGCCCTAAACTTAGTATATGACCAGCCTGGCTATAAACTCGTAAATCCTTCTCCCTTAGTCTCTAAAAGGAAACTGGTTAAAAAAGGAAAGCTAGGATTGGTGGTGGGTGCATATAGTCTGAGTGTTAGGATTACAGACATGTGCTGCTGCAGTTGGCTGACGTTTGTTTCTTTTTTTCCTTACTGGTGCTTGGGAGCAAACCTGGATTTTTTGAGCTACATCCCCATTCCTGAATGAGATTGTTCTTGTGAACAGATCTAGTGATGCTGTCTCTGAGGTAGTGTAATTGGGTTTCACTATTAGATAGATGTGAAAGACCCTAGAGGCCATTCCTTCTTGTTTTTGTTGTTGGTTTTTTTTTTTTTTTTTTTTTTTGCGGAACCGGGGATTGAACTCAGGTCCTTGTGCTTGCCAGGCAAACGCTTATTCTATTGAGCCATCTCCCTGGCCCCAGCCATTCCCTCTTTGCCAGAGGCAAGCAAGTTTCTTGAAGACTTTCAGTTTTTGCTTTTCTCCTGGGTGTTTGTGAAGTGAAGGCCATGTCCCAACCTGGTAATACACAGATAGGCAGCACATTGAGTTCTTTCCTTAATTTTTAGTTTTGTTGTGGCCTATCATTGTTGTTTTTTTTTTTTAATTTTATTTATTTATGTGTGTGTGTGTGTGTGTGTGGCCAGCCCAGCCCACCAGGGGGCGGGCTGGCTGGCATGTGGTGCTGGGGGATTGAACCGTGATCCCTGTGCTTTGCTGAGCTTGTTCTAAGTAGGTGCTTTAGACCACTGAGCCATCT
>NW_004524624.1:10006924-10010746 GCF_000260255.1 Octodon degus | reverse complement strand
CTTCAGGGCACTTTTGGCCAGCGGGAGAGGTGTGAGGTTCGAACTCCAGCAACCTGAGGCTGACAGCTTTGTGGAAGCAGCCACTTAAAGGCCTGAGCTACGGCCAGGCCCCCTATCATTGTTGTTATCATCTTTAGACACCCTTCTCCAGTCTTTCAGTTCCGGACTTATTTGGAGAGGCTTAGGCTTCCCAAAGGATAATGTTTAAAAATTATCTTGAATTCTTAATTCTGGCCTATTTATCTGTTTTTTGCCTTTATTTTGTTGTGCGAAGTAGCAAAAGTGAACTGACTCATATTCTCAGTCAGATACTTGCCTGTCTTTGGAATGGGATTTAAGTTCCATTCAACTGACACTTACTGGGCTCTTCTTTTTAATGACTTTTTGGAGAGGGTGTTTCACTGTGTAGTTCAGACAGGGTGGCCAGCCTTAAATTTGCTCTGTAGCCTAGACTGCCTTCAAATTTGCAATTCTCATGCCTCTGCCTCGTGAGTGCTAGAATTACAGGCATGAGCCACTATGCTTGGCTCTGTTGATCTCTTTTATGGGCTGAATTTTGGGATTAAAAAAATGGGTTTCTAGGCAAAACCTTAAAACATTAGCTATAATTTAGTGCCCACTGAGTACTAAGTGGAATATGAGTAATGTCTGGTGTGTGCAGGGATGAAGGAAATAATTTAGAGGAAAGTTAGCCAATAAAATTTATTGTAATGATTGAGAAAAGTACTATATGTCTGTTATCTAGTGTTTAGCCATATTTCAGCTATAGCTGTTAAGATTGAGAAAGTGAAGTTATATTTCATTTTAATTAAATTTGAAAATACATGTGCTGGGATTATAGGTACTACCACTCCTGCTTATGTATTTATGTATTTATTTTTTGGTGAAACCGGGGATTGAACTCATGCCCTTGCGCTTGCCAGGCGAGCGCTTATTCTACTGAGCCATCTCCCCGGCCCCTTAGTTATTTAATACAGGGTCTCACCATGCAGTTTGGACTCATAGTGATCCTCCTATCTCAGCTGCCCTTGTGTTGGGATTACAGGTGTACACCATCCCACCCAGTTCAATAATTCAAAAAAAATTTTTTTTTAATGTATTTGGTACAGGGTCTCATGCAGTCTGGACATGTAGTGATCCTCCTGTGTTCAGTCTCCCGTGTACTGGGATTACAGTTGTGCACCACCATGCACGGTCTCAATGGCGGGCTCAGTGTGCCTAGGGATGAGGCCAGTGTGACACATGGTGCCAGGGATCAAACCCTAGTCCTTGTGCTTGCCTAAGCAGGCAAGATAGCATGAGCTATCTTGCTGGCCCAATAGTTCTAATACAACTACTTATTTATTATTATTATTATTTTTTGATACCTGGTGTCAAACTAAGGATCTTGCACTTGCTGGGCAGGCACTTATGCCACCAAGCTATCTCCTTGACCCCCATTAATTCTTTTTTTTTTTTTTTGGCAGAACCAGGGATTGAACTCGGGCCCTTTTGCTTGCCAGGGAAGCACTTAACTTACTGAGTCATCTCCCTAGCCCCTGACCCCCATTAATTCTAATTCTTAAATACTTTTCTCAGAAATAATTTGAGTTGAGCCCAGTGTGATGACATATGCTATAATCTCAGCGCTGCAGAAGGTTTAGGCAGTAGGATTGCAAGTTTGAATCCCAGTTGTCCAACTTGGTGATGTAAGTCCTGTCTCAAAATAAAAAGTAAGATAAAATAAGTTCACTTTAAAGCCCACTGCTTCAATTTTTTATTTCTTTTGTCATTTTTTTATTTAAAATTCTTGTGGGTTTTTTTTTTTTTTTGTCATTTTGAAATACTGTTTTGCTATTAGTTCGAGCTGGCCTAGAACTCATTTTGTGGTTCAGTCTGGCTTTGTTCTTTTTTTATTTTAGGGAAGGGTCTACAGGGTGTTCAGGGTAGTGATCTGCTGGTTTACAGCCTCTCAAGAGTTGGGATTACAGGAATGCACCACCACGCCCAGTCTCAGTTGCAGTCTCAGTGCGTCCTGGGGGCAGGCCCCATCCTGTGCCTGCTTGCAAGTACTTTAATCCACTGAGCTATTTTGGTGGGCCCTTCAGTCTGGCTTTGAATTCACTGCAATCCTCCTACATCAGTTTCATAAGTGCTAGAATTATAAGTGCACCACTCTGCCCAGCCTGTTTGGATTTTTAGTAGCACCAAAAAAGAAAATTGCAATTGTAAAAAAATAATAATTTGTGTTGCTGGGGTTGGTAGTATATCCTGTAATCCTAGCACTTGGGCGGGATTACAAATTTGAGGTCATTCTGGACTACACAGTTAAGACCCTATTTCTTTTTTTTTTTTTTTAATGCATTTAGTACAGGGTCTACAGGGTCTCGCTACACAGATCAGACTCATAGTGATCCTCCTGTTTTCAGCCTCCCAAGTGCTGGGATTATAGGCATGTTCTACCAGACCCAGTCTCATTTGCCATCTCAGTGCATGGGGCACGGCATCCCAGGAATCAAAACCCAGCCGCTGCACTCTGCCTAAGCAGGCACTTTAGTCCGCTGAGCTATCTGGCCAGCCCTCAAGACCCTATTTCAAGAAAAAAAAATTTGTCTTTTATACTTTCTTCTTCAGTTAAGAGCTTTTTGCGTTTTTATTCTTCATACCTTCTTTAGAGGAGTGAATAAAACTTCTGTAACCAAATAGTTAAATGAGAATATTGGTTTAGTTATGTTTTATATCAGATGAATTAAATATTTGGAAGGTACTCTGCTAGCAGGAACCTTACAAGTGAGACCTAACATTGTTCTCTGAAACACAGTGCATCTTCCAAATACAAGTGGGGGCTCTTGTGTAGTCAGACCAATAGGCAAGAATGCTTTGTCTAACCAAGATAGCTCAGTCCCATCTTATTACTTTGTATCTTCATTGTCCTACACAATTTTTTCCAGGCCTAATTGCAGTGTGAAACATGAGAATTGTCTCAATTTAGTGTGAGCTGCTGGAAGGGCATTGGTTTCCAAGTGTTTGTTCTGACTCCTCTCATGCCTTTCATTGTTGTTGTCAGACTTAGAAACTTTCTCTCGTTATTCTTTTCCTTAGACAACATCATCAGCTTTGAAAGGTGCCATCCAGTTAGGCATTACTCATACCGTGGGGAGTCTGAGTACCAAACCAGAGCGGGATGTCCTCATGCAAGACTTCTACGTAGTGGAGAGTATCTTCTTTCCCAGGTATGGAGGTTAAATTAATGTTTAGGAGAATATCCTTAAAAATATCGTTTTCGGCAGTCTCGGGAGCGGCGAGGAGAGCGGGTCGCGTCAGTCATGTCCTCAGGGTGGTGGCTGCGCCCTGGGGTCGGTCCCTAGGCTGTCCGAGGTACAACAAAGTTTGTGCATTTTGAAGATGTATGAAAGTCGTGGACAGTATTTTTCAAGAACTTATAGAAGATAACTGAAGAATATTGCATGTAATAAGATAGCTGCAAATGAATGTACAAGTCCTTCAGCAGTTATTAAAAATACTTCATTGCCTCAGGTATGGCATGGCAATGTAGAAGGAACAATGAAGACAGTGGTCAAGAAAACATGAACAGAAGCAAATGATGAAAATATTTGATGTTGAAAAATTCGCAAGTTATGTAGAAAAATAGACGACTAATTATAACTGAATAATAAATTGTTTTATTTAAAATATAGCCTACTGAAAACATGTGTTCTTAATTTTTAGTCAGACCTATTTTCAACCTACCTTAATGACACTTGTCAAACATTAGCTCATTTATGGGTAGTGATTCTTACTGAAGTGGACAGTTGGAGTCATTTCTAGTATCTTTTTAGGTTT
>NW_004524624.1:9998291-10005114 GCF_000260255.1 Octodon degus | reverse complement strand
AAAAAAAAAATATCGTTTTCATAATCAACATTAGAGCAATTTCAGGGTTCATGGTCTGACCAAATTCAGGATGTGTGCAGTCCTTAACCTCTTCATAATTGGAGTGATGCATACTAGAGACTTGGCTGTCCTCCAGATGCTGCCATGAGCCTCTGGCCTATGGAGTAACCCATTAAAAAAAATAATTTAATGCCCAACAAGATAGTTCAGCAGACTAAGCACGTGCTTAGGCAAGTGTAGGGACTGGGGTTTGATCCCTGGTGCTACATGCCATGCCAGCTCGGCCCCTGGGTGCACTGAAGCCATGTGGTGTTGCACACCTGTAATCCCAGCTCTGGGGAGGCTGAAAACAGCAGGATCACTATTAGTCCAAGCTGCATAGTGAGACCCTGTGTACCAAATACATTTAAAAATGATAATTTAATACATTGGCCAGTCTCCTGTGTCTTTGTCCCAGCGAGTGTTAGACTCATCTGTCCCCCCTGGCCCTCTTAAGAGGATGTGCTCTTAAGGCAAGGCCTCCCTCTGCCTTTGCAGGGTGGATTCCTGTGACACTGAGAAGTTAAGGATCTTCTGTTTAACCCCACAGTGAAGGGAGTAACTTGACGCCTGCTCATCACTATAATGATTTCCGGTTCAAGACCTATGCGCCTGTTGCCTTCCGCTATTTTCGGGAGCTGTTTGGCATCCGGCCTGATGATTACTTGGTAAGGTGCTAAGCTTAGAGCTCTAACTGCAGTGTGAGGGGGATATTTCTAGAGAAAGGTTTCTTCTCATAATTTTTGTTTATTTGTTTGGTCTTTTTTTGAGACAAGGTTTCGCTATGCAGTTCAGGCTGGGCTTGAACTCACTTTGTAGCGCAGACTGGGCTCAAACTCACAGCCTCTTGCCTCAATGTTCTGAATGTTGGGATTAAGGCATGCTTCAGCATGTCTGGCTTCTCTTTATAATCTTGTTGTAGTTTTCTTTAGAATAGATGTGCATCTGTAGTTGATTTGTGTACTGGGTGGGCCCTCATATGTCTGAATCTTACTGTTTCCTCTTGGCCTCAGTACTCCCTCTGTAGTGAACCACTGATTGAACTCTGCAACTCTGGAGCTAGTGGTTCCCTCTTCTATGTGTCCAGTGATGACGAGTTCATCATCAAGACGGTGCAGCATAAAGAAGCAGAGTTTCTGCAGAAGCTGCTTCCTGGCTATTACATGGTAAGAGGATAGGACACTTGCCACTGGGGCTTCCAACTCTGGACCAGTCTGGGGAGGCTGTCTTTAGCGGGCAAAACAGTGTCAGTCAGTGCTGTGTTTTGAGTGTGTGTGTTTGTATTTGTATTTGTGGGTGTGTACACACTTTTTTTTTTTTTTTTCCCTGTTCATGTCTTTGTGGTTAAAGGGATTTTTTCTGCCTTTTGGGGGGTGGTTGGTTACTGGGAATTGAACTTGTCTTTTTTTTTTTCTTTTTTTTTGCGGAACCGGGGATTGAACTCAGATCCTTGCATTTGCCGGTCAAGCGCTTATCCTACTGAGCCATCTCCCCGGCCCCCTTTTTTTTTTTTTTAAAACTTGTCTTTGTTTTGAGCTATATCAACCCTTGTTATTTTGGTTTTGGTTTTATGAGACAAGGACTCGATATATAGTTCAGGCTGGCCTTGAACCCACTGTATAGCCCAAGTGGTCTGTAACTTGCAGCAGTCCTATGCCTCAGCCTTCTGAGTGCTGGAATTATAGGTGTGCAGCGTCACACCTGGCACAGAAATTTTTCTCCTTGTTGCCAAAATATCTCGTTGCTATTACTATTATTATTTTTTACAGTACCGGGGATTGAACTCAGGACCCTGTGCTTGTTGCTATTATTAATTGCTTGATGTATTTATTTTGGGTACCAGGGATCAAACTCAGGACCTTGTACTTGCCAGGCAGGCACTTATGCTGCTGAGCTCTTTGGCCCTTATTAATTTCATTTTTTTTTTTTTTATGTGTGTGTGTGTGTGTGTGTGTGTGTGGCCAGCTCAGCCCACCAGGGGGCGGGGCTGGCTGGCATGTGGTGCTGGGGGATTGAACCGCGGTCCCTGTGCTTTGCTAAGCTTGTTCTAAGTAGGTGCTTTAGACCACTGAGCCATCTCACCAGCCCCTTAATTTCATTTTTTTAAATCTTGTTTTTATTAATATGTTTGTAGCACATTTTGATTAAATTCTTTGTAGGAGTTGGCACATGTACATAACACAATTTAATTCTTTATATACTTCTCTTTTCCCTCCCTCCTGTATCTCTTGCTTGTCTTTTGCAAAAAAAAATCTGTCTTCCCAGTTTTCTAATTATCCATCTTCTATTTTGCTCTTTATACTTTGGGTTTCCGTCTGATGCCTAAACTTGTCTGGTTTATTTCATTCTTGTCTCAAGGTGGGCACTTTCATTTTCCTGTAGATGACTCAAGTGTATTGTCTTTTATGACAGAGTGTTACTGTATTGTGTATAAGTACCACATTTTCTCTGGGTGTGTTAGCACATACCTTGTAATCCAAATATTCAGGAGGCTGAGGCAGGAGGTTCAAAATCATAGTGAGTTCAGGATCATCCTGAACTATGTAGTGAGTCCTCGTTTCAAAAAAAACCCCACATTTTCTTTCTTTTTCTTTTTTTTTTTTTTTTTGCAGAACTGGGGATTGAACTCAGATCCTTGAGTTTGCCAATCAAATGCTTATCCTACTGAGCCATCTCCCCGGCCCCCGCATTTTCTTTATTCATACATCTGTTGGTGGACACATAGGCAGACTTAACTGTTATATAAACCTGGGTACGCATGTATCACTATAACATGATTTTTTTTTTTTTTTTTTTGCGGGACTGGGGATTGAACTCAGGCCCTTGTGCTTGCCAGGGAAGCGCTTATTCTACTGAGCCATCTCCCCAGCCCCAACATGATATATATATATATATATATATATTTTATTATTGATTGGTATTGGTTTATTTAGGATGTTTGTATCTTTTTTTGTTTTTTTTTTAATTTATTTATTTTATTTATTTGTGTGTGTATGTGTGGCCAGCTCAGCCCACCTAGGAAAGGGCTGGCTGGCATGTGGTGCTGGGGGATTGAACCACGGTCCCTGTGCTTTGCTAAGCTTGTTCTATGTAGGTGTTTTAGACCACTGAGCCATCTCACCAGCCCTTTTTTAAAAAATTTATTTCTTTTTTTGTTGTTGTTTGTTTGTTTTTGCGGAACCGGGGATTGAACTCAGGCCCTTGCACTTGCCAGAGAAGTGCTTATTCCACTGAACCATCTCCCTGACCCCACCAACATGATATTTTTAATTCAGGAAAATATCTAGGAGGGAAATAGCTGAGGTGGATGCATTTTTATTTTTAGAAAAATATCCCATTTTTGTTGCCACTTTCCAAAGCAGTGTTGAAAGTCCTGTTTTGTCAGTGTCTTTAGTTCTGTTGTCAGGGTTTCCTTAATGGCATGAATCTATTAAAAGATACTTCTTTTTTTGTATTTTAGGGAATGGTCTACAAGGTGTTCAGGATCTCACTACTAGATCAGACTCTAGTGATCCTAGTGATCTGCCTGTTTACAGCCTCCCAAGAGCTGGAATTACAGGCATGGGCCACCACATCCAGTCTCGATTGCTATCTCAGCATGCTCTGGGGTAGGGCCAGCACAGACGGAATCCCCGTCCCCTGTGCCTGCTAGCAGGCGCTTTAATCCACTCAGCTATTTGTCTGGCCCTAAAGATGTTTTCTTTTGATGATCATTTTGATTTTGGGGAAGAGCCAGAAGCTGTACAATTCTAGTCCCACTGAATAAGGTGGGTGAAAACACTGCAGTGTTTTTAAAAACCTGCCTTTGCATTGATTGGCACTCAGTAGCAGCATTCACTGTGTTTTTTGTTTTTAAATGTTTTACCATTTTATTACATGTTTACATTAAATGTGAATAATAACTAGTTCTTTGAGGGCAGTGCACTATTGTTTTTCGAACATTCATGTCCAGAAATAGTGAACCTGTGTTAACATAATGAGCTGGGATATGCTGTGAATAACTGTCACAGTTAAAAAGGGGAGGCCAGGGGCCGGGGAGATGGCTCAGTAGAATAAGCACTTCCTTGGCAAGCGCAAGGGCCTGAGTTCAATTCCTGGTTCTGCCAAAAAAAAGAAAAAGAGGGGGAGGCCTGATAAAAAGGAATGGAAATGGAGATGTATAAGAACAAATAAGGAAACCAAAAGAAGCCTGAAACATACCATTTTCAAATCAGAAATTCTAGTTGCTCAGTTCTAGGTAATCGTGTATTGCAAATACCTAAATTCATCCTGAAATGCATGTGTTTGTATTAGTTAAACACATATGTTTGTATTTGTTTATGTTAGTCACATTATGCACACAGATAAAAAGAGAAAAAAAATATGATGATTAAGTGATGCTTTTCTGAAGGAAAATAGATTAATTCAATGAGGAGATACAAGATGGGTCCCTGGGCAAAGAAAGGCACTATCTGGAAGGTAGAAAGCACTGCATGGGTGGAGCATCCACTGGTCATGATCCAGAGGATACCTGGGGCTGGGGCAGGAAGACCAGGTGAGAAGCCATCTGGGCAGGGTCCAGGTTACAGATGCTGGGACCTCATTGCTCTGCCATGCACTGTGCGACCCAAGGCAGTGAGCATTCTACAGATGAGACTGTGCTTGGTGGTGATGATTTTAATAACCCCCACCCAAATGGTTGTTGCAAGCACTGGTGGGATTAATGCATCTGAAATATAAAACTAGATTTCATATAAATATATATATGACAGAATATTGAGAGATACAAACCCTTAAAGAACAGTGGAGGGAGGGAATTCATGAAGGACAGATATAGCATGTGACTTACTGGCTTGTTTTTTTTTTATTTTTTTTTTGTGGAATCGGGGATTGAACTGAGGCCCTTAAGCTTGCCAGGCAAGTGGTTATTCTACTGAGCCATCTCCCCAACCCCTCTTACTGGCTTGGAATGTTTCCTTGTAAGTAAAGCAGAACTACTGAAAGATTTTAAGCAAAGAAACAAGCACAGTTTCATCTTTGAAAGGATTAGTCACACTGTGATAGGTAATCAAATTGATATTACTTTGGTCAGGTATATTTTAACAGCGTGTTGTTAAAAAGTGTTGCTGTTTTCTTTGCCGCACTTGACTTATGGTCATTGATTTAAAAAACAAACCTTTTTGATGTTTAGCAGGACAACCTCTGAGTTCTTCAAACTCCAAAGCTTTGTAAGCAGGGACAGTGAAATTTGATGAGAAGGATAATAAAAGAATTCACTCTTTAAATCTCTATTCAGTTTCATGATTTTCTTGGTGCTTTATATTTGATCTGTGCTCAAAGTTCTGGTACCTGGTAGGATGATGAGCCTCATTTTGTAATGTGCCATCAGGGCAGTATATTATTTATTTATTTTTATTTTTTAAATTTAAATTTTATTTTATTTTGAAGAGTAAAAACAAAAACAAATAGAAAAAAAGACAAATAGGGTAACATACCACAATACATATGTTGCAGATTGTCAAAACAGGAATAGGTAATTAACAATGGTTGTTGCTGGGGAGTTGGCTCTGTAGAATAAGCGCTTACCTGGCAAACGCAAGGACCTGAGTTCAATCCCTAATTCCACAAAAAAAAAAAACCCAACAACAAAAAACAGTGGTTGTAAATTATCTATTTAACTGTAATAAATTTTTAAAAGTTTGAACATTCATATTTTTGTAATTATAATTTTATTTTGAAGAGTAAAAACAAAAGGAAAAACAAAGATCAGAAGCAAACAGGATAACATACAACAATATATATGGTATAGATTTTTCAAAACAAGAATAGCAGATTAACAATGGTTGATATATATTGTATTTTTATTATCAAATCTGTTGCTCAGATTAACACATTGGACATAAGATTAATAGTTATGAAAGATTGGACATATGAATGCATATTACCACTTGCTTTCAAGAAACCTTAAAGTTTTGTTCTTGTCTCTCTTATTACCTTTATTTAAATAAATTATTTTAAAGAGTAATTGATGTATTAGGAATGGTACACATTTAGAAGACAAATTGTGCTATGAATATGAAGAGAACAATATGCAATGTATTAATTATTGTAACTTTTCTACTAACCTGTTTTGAAGTTGTCTCGTTGCTATTTGTTTCTTCATAAAAATAATAAAAAAATAAAAAATAAAAAAAGAATTTAACTTAAAAAAAAAAAAGACCAAGGGGGCCGGGGAGATGCCTCAGTGGAATAAGCGCTTTTCTGGCAAGCACAAGGGCCTGAGTTTAATCCCCAGTTCTGAAGGAAAAAAAAAAACCCAAGATAACAGGTACTCAGCATGGTTTTTGTATTACACATTGCTGTGCTCTATGTAGTTGCTTAGTTCACAAATATCAGTATACAAAACTAGTCAAGGTGAAAATTCTACACATTAACTGCTATTTTCTTTTTTTTTTTTTTTTTGTGGAACCGGGGATTGAACTCAGGCCCTTGTGCTTGCCCAACAAGAGCTTATTCTACTGAGCCACCTCCCTGGCCCCCTTAACTGCTATTTTCAAGAAACTGATGAAAATTCTTAGTACAATCCCTTCAGTCATCCTGTATATATACTTGTATGTTTTTTTCCCCTACCTTTTTTCCTATCTTTTCTCCTTTCTCTCCTCTTCATTGTTTAATCCTTGAGTTCTGTTTCTTTCTGTTTTACTGTATCTGTTATACCTTTCAGTTTTTTTTTTAAATATTTCTTTTAATTTTTATTTATTTATTTATTACTGTGTGTGTGTGTGTGTGTGTGTGTGTGTGTGTG